>NC_046166.1:60406914-60719414 GCF_011064425.1 Rattus rattus | reverse complement strand
CTTTTATTTCCTTTATGTAGATGGGTTTTGTGGTTTGTTGGTTATGCTGGATTAAACCTAAAGTAATTGTATAGCTACATTCTCTATCAAGACGACAAGCGATAAAGCTGACTGTCCTAGATGTAGTGAACCCAAGCCTAAATCTTCAGACTCTAAGGGTCAGTTCCTCCAGGTGATTCTTTAAGGTTCAATTTAAACCAGGATCCTCCACACTATTCACACTCTTCCTGACACAGCTTCCTAACACCATAGTTTCTTGTTTTTCTTTCTTCAGGCAGACTCACCTCACAAAAACCACACTGAAATGCAGTAGTTAGCTGTTTAGAGGAAATGAGAGCAGTTCTCTAGCTTGTTTGTTTGTTTAGTTTGGATTTTTTTCTTCTCATACTGAAGATTAAACCCAGAGTCTGTGATGCTAGGCAAGTGTCCTACCAGTGTAGTACATCCCTAGCCATTTGCTATTTTATTTTGAGACAGAGTTCTATGGAGTTGCCAGTCTGGCCTGAGATTTTCTATCCTCCCTTAAGTTACCTCAGAAGCCCTGTGCCAAGGCACTCCGCCTGTTTTCACTTTACACTATTACTAAAGTGGGTACTCAGCACTGTTAACAATTACAACAGTCAGTAGGCTCACATTCTCACTCTTCAGAACAATCTCATCTTTTTTGTCACCTCAAATCTCTTAAGTATGTTTAATTACGGTTGCTCACATGAGTATGGATGAGGGTCATTTACAGGAGCACAGACAACAGTGGCTACACCATTGACACCCACCTCCAACCCCATCCCCAGCAACTATTAGCTTCTCCTCTGGAAGCCTTGTCAGCTACTCTCTACTAGTCTCTGTTTATGGCCTGTAAATTCTCAGAAAGGTGAGTTGAGGAATGCTGCAGAGCCCAGTGGTGTGAGGTCTTAAATAGGTGACCCAGCAGCTGTGCCTTCATCAATACAGCTGTCGCGTCACACCCAGAAGACAGTCTTTCGTAACCCTGTCTCCTTCCTCTGGCCCTTACATGCTATCCACTCCCACTTCCACACGTTCTTCGATCCTTGGAGGGGATAAAATGCACGGCCTCTTCAGGACTGAGCACTTAGCAGTGACTTTTTTTTCAGCACAGTAACCAGTTTTGAATCTGAGCATTATTAGTTAACACCCACTACAACACACACACAACCCCCCCCCCACTACCACCACCAACAAACCGTTGACCAAACCTGAGATCAGCACCAATCTGGGAACATAAACATAATTAGAAGGACGATCTTTGGTGGGCAGTCTGTCCATTTAGCACACCACAGTAGCAGCAGTCCCCCATCAGGGTCTGTGACTTCCCTGCCACAGGGTTCTGAACAGGCTGGCAGCACCAGGCATGAATTCTCTCCTGCAGAGTGGGACTCAGACACAGAGTGTTCGGGAACCCTACAGCAGTCATGCCCCTCCATCACACAGGTAGGTATATTTTGCCAGGCAAGTGATTTAACATGAGCCCACTGTTAGAACCTAGGTAAAATGTTAAGGCCTAGGTAACAGTTACCTGGCTAGCCTGCCATTTATAAGGAAACTTTCTCATATGTTTCTGCTGTTACTAGGAAACTTTCTAATGCCAAGTTGATTGCATATTCTGTTATGTTCTGTGCCCTTGGAAACCAATCACAATAGAAATCAGTAGAACTGTTTTGTATAGTTATTTACCCATAAGCTTGGACCCGAACCAACCACCCAACAGCACTTCCTGCACTTATGGACTTGCCTTTATTTTTTTTATTTTATTTTCTTTTTTTCGGAGCTGGGGACTGAACCCAGGGCCTTGCATTTGCTAGGCAAGCACTCTACCACTGAGCTAAATCCCCAACCCCTGGACTTGCCTTTATAAGCTGTCCCTGGAATGGACCCCAACATAAGAGAAACACCTGCAGCAGTATAAGAAACTATTTGGAATAAGTCTTCCATTTTGAGTAGTGGTTGAGTAAAATTTAAATTCCCAAGACCTCCCTGGGAACTGATATCCTACTTGGCAGAAAGAGTCAAGTATGCGGGTAACTGACATCCTAGTTGGCAAGTTACGTCATGAATGTTAGACAAGTCCCGCCCTGGTAGACAAGTTAGGACAAAACAAGTCCCCTGCCACAGGTGAGTACTCCAACCAATGGAAGCAGGATAAACATACAACAAAGACTTAGTCCTGAGGAAATCCCCTATCTCTAAATCCTGATTGGTGGAATAACTTGGCACAGATATTTATGAATTTGGGGCTTAAAAACCTTGCAGAATCTTAACTCGGGGTCATGGATTGGTTCCCAAATCTGGACCATGGCCCTGGTTGACCATCCCTGTCTGAAAGAGATGGATGTCTGTGTGGTTTGCGAAGCATTCTTGAACACCAACATCCATATCTAGTTAAGACTGTTCATGAACAGGCTTTTCTCCTCAAGCAGCCTGCACAGCAACTCCAGGCATTATGAAAACTAGCCAGACGGGGGAAAGCTTTCAGCTCGGTTTCACTTTGACTTCTCTATGTCCTGCAAACAAAGTATGTGGTGTCTTCACAATAGGATTCTACCATCCAGTTCTGGTGGCAATGGGATAGAAATATTATAAAAACATGTATTTATTCGCATCGTTTGTGTGGCTGGCGCCGGAGTAGGCCAGAAGAGGGTGTTGGAACTAGAGTTACAGTCAGTTGGAGGTGGCATGTGGATGCTGAATTGCCCAGGTCCTCTAGAAGAGCAACCATTGAGCCATCTCTCTAGCCCTGGACGTTCTCTTTTAAAAAATTGTGAAAGTGGTAGATTTCCAATTTTACCCTGTGCCATATTTAAATATATTAATTTTGTTTGGTTATTTTGTATTTTTTGTTTTGTCTTGTAAACAGAGTTTCTCTATGAGGCCTGGCCATCCTGGGAACTTGCTCTGTGGTACAGACTAGCCTTGAATTCAGAGATCCACCTCTGCCTCCCAAATGCTGGGATTAAAGGCATGGACCACCAGCAGCTGTTTTAAATATGTCAGTTTAAACCCAGGAAGGACGGGGCTAACCTATATCTCAGCATTTGAGAGGCAGAAGCAAGAAGCTGAAAAAGTCAAGATCATCCTTGGCTACATAGTTTGTTCAAAGCCTGCCTAGGATACAAGAGACCCTGCCTTGGGAAAAATAATTAACAGTCAAGTCTTAGATGTATGGGGACATAACTGTGTGGGATGCACATGCAGAGAGGCCCGAGGCTGACTCCTTCAATAGCTCTTCTACCTCACCCATGGCCGCTAGCTATGAGGATCCTTCTCAACCTTCTAAAGATGGAATTACAGGTGAGCCATCCCAGCCACAACATTTATGTGGGTCCTAGGGACCCAAAGCCCAGTCTGTATACATGCAAGGTAAGCCATCTCCTTAGCCCTGTATGTTTTTTAAATTTCACAGATAAATATTGTAAAATTTAGTAAAAACCAATGAAGTTAAGATTGTGGATCTGAAAAAAAAAAAAAAAGTACATCTATAACAACAGGCACAGGCAAAGGCAGAAGCAGAGGCAGGTAGCTCTCTGTGAGCTGGAGGGCAGCCTGCTCTACAGATGGTGTTCCAGAACAGCCAGGGCTACACAGAGAAACCCAGTCTTGAAACAAAACAAAATCAACAGATGCCCACTATACATCTCCAGTTTATCTCAAACTACTCTAGCCCTATAACCTGCCCTATATGCACAGCTCTACTCCAAACCACACAAGTCCGTGCGTGATGCGAACCTGAACCTTTGCAAGTCTTTCCCCAACAAGACGGACTTTTAGTTTGCTAACAGAGCAAACTCGATAGAAGCTAGTTTAAAGCTCCACTCCTTTTCCTCATCAACTGATCTTCAATTTGGGCACGTAAAGGCTGACTCCTTCATTTCTAGATCCTGTGATTAAAGTAGGTCCGTTGGCCTACTTATCCCATCCTACTTAGGGAATCAGCACAGGGAATACGGATCCTTCTTTCCAGCTAACTTTTGAATGCTACATGGTTTTCTTCTTATACAATTTTTAGAGAAACAATTTAGCCTACCCTTTTAAAATGTACAATTCAGTGGTTTTTAGGATACTCAGAATTGTGAAACCATCTTCACCAACTTCAGAACACTGTATCACCTCAAAGCCCAGTTTTTCAACACTTTCTCCCAGTCCCCAACCCCAGCAGCCTACAAATTGCTTACTATGGGCACTACATGTAAAAGGAATCACACAATATGAGGTGCAATCTTTGTGACTAACTTCATCCACCAAGCATGATCTATTCAAGGTTCATTCCACGATGAAACAAATATGAGAGGGAGGAGAGGGAGAGGGAGAGGGAGAGGGAGGAAGGGAGGGAGGGAGGGAGGAAGGGAGGAAGGGAGGGAGGGAGAGATTGATTCATACCCTTCTAGATGTTATGTTCTAAAATGTAAGTCATGCTGTTAATCCAGAAATCAGCTGATAACTATACAAGTTATTTCCATTTTTTGGCCATTATCATTAATGATGCTAAAAAGAAGTATTAAATCTTTTTATGTGGACATGTTTTCCATGTTTCTGGTGTTGCTGCTGCTGTTGTTTGAGACAGGGTCTCACTATGTTGCCCTGACTGTACTGGAACTTATTATGTCTATGTGGACCAGGCTGGCTGGTCTGCTCCTGGGTGCTGGCATTAAACACACACACCACCCCTTGTTTTCCATTTCTTGAGTATACTTAAAAGTAGATCTGATAGATCATAAATTAATTCTGTCAGAAGTTTTATGAACAACCCAGCTGTTTTCCAAAGCACTGTACTATTTCACAATCCCATCATGGATGTGTGAGAATTTTATAATTAATTTTCAGCAAATAAGAATGTTATTTATGAAGATCAAAAGATGTGTGCCACCATCCTAGAATGATAGCCCCATACAAGGAGAAAATAGAAATACATTTTTGGCATGTATGCAAGTAATAAAATGTTAAGGTCCAAACATACTAAGCAAGTTGATCTCTCAGGGCCTTCTTCATTCAGAAATTGGGAAGCATTAATAACATCTGTCTTGCAGTCTTGTGATGATTAAATAGAACATAAGGGTACTTTACAACATTGATTACTCCTGAGTCAATTCCGGGCAGAGCTTTAGTGATAAGGAACTAAATGATCGGCCCGCCCCGTTCCGATCCGATCCCTTCCCCGCGGGAGGGGCTGCTGAGTAACGACTAGGGCTGCAGCTCCCCTAGCCACGCAGGATAAATTGTTACAGCCCAATCACGCTAACCTACGCTCTCGGGAGAGAGATCCTGCTGCAGCCTGCTACTAAGCTTAGGAAGTCAGCGCAGAATAATTTTTCGGTTCTTTTCGTGGTAACAGGCACACTTATGATGGCTGAAGTAAAAACGAAGGGACAAATATATCCCCTCACATCTCCAGTCCTCGTCTCTGCACCCTCCCCAGAAGACGAACAAATCAGAAACCAGAGTCGTAACAAACCCTAAGTATAAACCCCTCAAATGTCCTCACCTCCGCCCAAGACTTCCCTACTGGAGCCCCGGAAAAGACTTGAAGGCTTACCTGGTGGCCTCCTCCAGCTCTGCTCGGTTCTGCCCAGGCGCCTCCAGAGGGGTAGTAGCCATCACCACCTGCGCCTTCTCCCGGCCAGGTGGTCTCGGCCGGGGCGCCCCCGCGCCCTCGCCAGGAAACCGCAGGCTGGGGAGGCTCCGGGCGAAGCGGATGGTATAAAGGCGGAGGTACGTGCACCGGGACATCGCCGCCCCCGGGCCCGTAGTAGCGGCCGTACGAAGGGCCGTCACTGGGGCCGTAGCCCGAGCGCCTCAGGGCCGACATGGGCTCCGCTGCCGCGAAGCGCTTCCCGCCCCCCACGGTCGTCCCATTGCGCAGGCGCCTGCGGGCCACAGGTATTGGCGGGCGGCGAAGGGGGTTAGGACCGCTACAGCCAATCCCGAGCCGGTCCCGCCCCTTGCACGCCGAGCGCCGAGCGGTCATGGACTGTACGGATCAACCCGGGCCTCGGAGCAGGAAAGCGAGGCGAGGGACAGCGCTTGTCACGAGTGAGGAAACGCCTATTCTCCGCCCTTCCGACCTGGACTTCACTTCACTGACTAGAAAGGAAGAAAACGTTGTCTGCGACCGAACGCCCGGCACGCCTTTTTCAGTGGATGGACAGGCGATACCGGAAGTGGGTGGGGTAACCTGAAACGCTTCCGGCGACTAGCGGTGTTTGAGGTGCAGGTGAGCGGCGGGTTCCCGTCCGCGTCCCGCCGACGGGCGATTGGACGCCCTCGCGGCCGTCCAGTGCAGCCTTGCGAGAGCTCAAAATGAACTATATGCCCGGCACCGCCAGCCTCATCGAGGACATCGACAGTGAGTACCTACTTCTCCCTCGGGGGGAGCCTAGTGTGGGACTCTTTCTCGAGTGGGCATCCCTTGAGAAGGAGTTTCGAGAGAGATCTCTGGGCCGGGGCGGGGTGGTCTGCATTCACAGCCTCGAAGCCCATTCCCAACCTACCTTCTCTGTCCTTGAGCTGGTGACACCTCCCCGCCCCCCAAGCTGTGAAACTCTTTCTGAGGGGCGCAGCCTCCGACTTGTGAACGTGAAGTGGCCCAGGCGACTTCG
Source organism: Rattus rattus (assembly GCF_011064425.1). NCBI lineage: Eukaryota > Metazoa > Chordata > Mammalia > Rodentia > Muridae > Rattus > Rattus rattus. Next base: position 60,712,806 of record NC_046166.1, on the reverse strand, counting down.
TTCGCGTGCCCTGCCCTTCACTGCAGCATTTCAAAGTTATGTTTGACGATGGATGGATGGAGAATGCTTATAGGAAGGACTCACCAACACAGAAAATGTTAAGACAGCAGCAGTTGAATTTAATTAGAAGTAAACGCAGGCTTACAGCTATATAGCCAGTTTGCGGTCTTCTATTCCTATGAGGGTCATTAGCACTTTCAGATTAAAGTTAGAGAGACATGTGTCAGACGTAATAACCTGCTTTCTGCAAATGCTAAGTCACTTCAAACTTACTGTTTTACTAAAAGGTTAGTCCTGTACAGACCAAGAGGTTACAATTTCGTGTTTTTTGAAGGTTTAATTTTATTTGTGTATTCATATCTTGTCTACATGTAATTAAACCACGCACATATTGGTACCCAAGAAGCCACATGGCCTTCTCTTCTTTGGATCTTCTGGAATTTGGAGTTACAGACAGAGTTACAGAGTCACAGTGTGGGTGCTGAGAAAGAAACTCAGATCTTCTTCTGCAAGAGCAACAAGTGCTCTTCTGAGCCATCTCTCTAGCCCCCACTTTCATGTTCTCCTTTAAAGGCTTACCTGTGTATGATTCCTCGAACAGAACTTTTAAAGCAGCATTAAAAAAACAAACAAACAAAAAAAAATGTATATGATTGTGCACTGTTTGCTTGCCTGGCGCTGGAGAGACCAGAAAAGGATGCTGGGAATCAAACCTGGGTCCTCTGGAAGAACAGCAGTGCTCTTAAGCACCGAGCCATCTCTCTGCTCTGTAGTCAGCATTTTAAAAGGATTCTTTTTTTTTTCCCCGGAGCTGGGGACCGAACCCAGGGCCTTGCGCTTGCTAGGCAAGCACTCTACCACTGAGCCAAATCCCCAACCCTTGTAGTCAGCATTTTAAAATCATTTTAATCCTGTGACTTTTCAAAAGCAGTGATTTATACAACTTCAAACAAGTACAAGTCTATAAATTTCCTGTGTGAGTTTGCAAATTAGAGAAAATCCATGATTGTGTTGACCGGGACAAATATATTAAACTTCGCTCATATGTTTATCTACAGATGTAGCTATTAATACATACATACACATACATACACACACTATCCACTTTATAAGCCTATCTATGAAGTGTAATGAAATAATCTTTTTACCTTCACCTTCCCTTAGCTATCTGAATTACCTGAAGCGTCTAACAACAAATCTGCCATTGTACTAAACGTGATTGTGTTCCCAAGCCTTCTCATACTTCTTTGTGGATCTCAGACCTCTCCATTACTAAAAAAAAAAAAAAAAAAAAAAAAAAAAACAAAACCATTTGATATACACCCTTTTGTCCCCATTCAGACACACACAGGAAGAGTGTCTGAACCAATTTTTATGGTTGTTCAAGGTTTTTGTTTTGTTTTGTTGTTTCTTTTGTTTGTTCTTGTTTTGAGACAGGATCTCTATATAGTCCTGTCTAACCTAGAATGCTCCTGCCTCTTGCATTGCTCTGATTTAAGGTGTGTGCCACCATGCCTGGCTCAGCTGTGCTTGTATCTTTGTAGCTCATGTATTTGCTCAGCTGTGTGTCTCCATTGACCTGCATCCTTTGGTGAGTGTCTTCGCTCATTGCAGCTTTGACTCTGCGGACCATCTTTATAGTCTGGGTTTTGCTGTAAGAAGTCTTACGGGATTGTTGTCTTTCTATTGACTTGGTTTCATTTTTTAAAGGGCGGCTGCCAGGCTGGCCCCTTTAAATCACAGCATTCCTTCTGTCTCCGTCTAGAAAATTCTGGAGTTAGAAACTGTGTAGCGGTGGCTCTACTCCAGCGCTCAGGAGGTAGAGGCAGGCAGATTTCTGAGTTCAAAGCCAGCTTGGTCTACAAAATGAGTTCCAGGACAGCCAGAGCTGTTACACAGTACATGTGTGCAGGATGCCAGAAGAGGGCATCAGATGTCCTGGAACTGGAGTTAGAAAAGAGCCGAACCTCATCTTGTACAAGAGGAGCAGTGTTCTTCACTGTTGAGCCGTTTCTCTAGCCCCTCAAAGTTGTATTCATAGTCATAAAATGTAAGGCCTTCTTTTTAAGTTCTCTCCCCTGCAGCACTGTGCATTGTATTGTGTATTTGGGTTATTAAATGTTTATTTATGTATTTATGTATATGTGTGTACCTGTATGCTTATGGGCCTCATGTTTAGGCAGTTGTGAGCTACCTGATATGTATGCTGGGAAGTAAGCGTGGGTCCCCTACAAGAGCAGTAAATGCTCTTCCCCCTGAACATATAACCTGCCCTCTGCTGTTTTCTTGGTTTCTCTAACTCTAGTTCTTGTGGGTTTTCTTAGTTCTCTGGACTTCACTGTTCTCCAAAATGGGTGGTCTGAGTTGCATGTTTGGTTCATTTTTTTGAATCTCTGGACATTCTAGACGTACTTGAGCATCATAACTTTCCATTTTTCTATACATTAATCTTTAATGGTTCCTCACTTTTTTGAAATTAAACTTCCCTTCAGTACTTTTCTGAATTTAGCTCCTGTCTTTTAACTTTGACCCAAATGTGAATATGCTACTTTTCCCCTTAGGCTGAATTTGCAGATGTCTCTAATCTTCTCATTTCCACTTTCCCTTTCTCATAGCCAAAATTTATTTATCCTTAAAGATCCATCTGGAATAGGTCTAGTTTCTCTTTTAACTCTTACATAATTAAAATGTGCTTATGATACTTAATTGGAGCCTAATCATGATGTGATTCCTTTAGAGAAGACTCATTGCCCCTCTTTTCAGACAGAAAGTGCTTTATGCTTGGCAGTGGTGGTAACACCCCTTTAATCCCAGCCCTCAGCAGAGGTAGCTGGATCTGTGAGTTTGAGACTAGCCTGGTCTACTGAGTAAGTTCCAGGGCAGCCAAGTCTATATACAGAAACCTTGGTGGGGACATTCACTGCAACTCCTGCACTTTATTTTTGAGCTGGGCATAATGAAACACCTTTAATCCCAGCACTTGGGAGGCAGAGACAGCGGTAGGTGTCAAGGCCAGCCTAGTTTATAGTTTCAAGACAGCCAGGGCTATATAATAAGATCCTGTCTTAAAAAGAAAAAACCCAAAAAGTACTTTATGCCTAACATTAAAGAAATGAGTGGTTAAAATCGTGCTTGTCTTTCTAAAGGATGTTTATCATATCCTTTACTCTGTCTGTCACCTTAAAGGTCTCTCTTCAGAGTTCCACCACATTTTCTGTGGCTGTTTTGGTGTGTCCTTCATTCTACCGTTGTTATTCTGTTGTATTTATCACAAGATGTGATTTTCTTGCTTTCATCCAACGGTAAATATAAATTCATGAGGTTGGTGACTTGGAGACCTCAGAATAGTTTAGAGCACTGGTTCTCAACTTTCCTACTGCTGCCACTCTTTAATATAGTTCCTCATGTTGTTGTGACCGCCTCCTTCTGGCTGTAGTGGCACATACTTTTATTCCTAGCACTGGAGAGCAGAGGCAGATGGATCTTTGAGTTCAAGGCCAGCCTGGTCTACAGAGAGAGTTCCAGGATAGCCAAAGAAAACCTGTTTCAAAAAGAACAGAAGAAGGAGGATTAAAAACAAGCTGGTAGGGCTATGGATCTTAAACACACACACACACACACACACACACACACACACACACACACACACTCTAAACCAAGAACTAACTTTACTAATGTTATGAATTGTAAATATCTGACATCTGATATGCAACCTCTGTGAAAGGGTCGTCTGATCGCAAAGGGGTCGATATCCCCAGGATGAGAACCACTAGTTTAATTCAGTCTGACAAAATGGCTCAGTGGTTATCTGTGCATGCTTCTTTCCCCTCCTGAGGACCAGATACATTTGTGGTTCCCTGAGAACTGTTTGTAATTCCCCTTCTAAGGAGTCTGATGCCAGTTTCTGGTCTCTCCAAACATGTAAACAAACACAACATACTTTTTTAAAGCTTTTACTTGAATTCCTGTTCGAGATCACATCTTCTTGTATGTCTGAGGCATTTCTAAATTTTGGTTTTGGTGCTGGGGATTGAATTTAGGGCTTTGGAGGCTTTGCTTCTCAGCTACACACCCAGCCACTTTTTTTTTTTTTTTTTGGTTCTTTTTTTCAGAGCTGGGGACCGAACCCAGGGCCTTGCGCTTCCTAGGCAAGCGCTCTACCACTGAGCTAAATCCCCAACCCCCACACCCAGCCACTTTAAAGCATTGTTTTCATTTCAGATTTCCTGGGTTGAAAGCAAACAATGAAGTAATTCTAAGATTATGGTAATAGAAATGTAGCCAATGATGAAAGTAAATAGAACTTCCATAATTCCAGAATTTAGATGGAGGCAGGGCATTTAAGAGTTCAAGGTTGGGGGCTGGAGAGAGGTAAGAGCACTGACTGCTCTTCCAGAGGTCCTGAGTTCAATTCCACATGGTGGCTCCCAACCATCTGTAATGAGATCTGATGCCCTTTTCTGGTGTGTCTGAAGACAGTTACAGTGTACTCACATGTATAAACTAAATCTTAAAAAAAAAAGTTCAAGATTATCCTCAGCTAAATAGTGACTTAGAGCCCAACTAAGTCACACAAGACCCTCTCAGAAAAATAAAAACATCTGGACTAAACTTCTCTATTTAAAGTAGAGAAATTATATTACACTAAAAGGGTTAAATGTAACATCAGAGCCGGGAACACTTGCTTTCCTGGCTACTCAGTGTCTTTTTCTAACTCTGCAATACTAACTGCTCCAAGTCTTTACAGCACTGAGGTCATTTAATCCAAGATTACACTCTCCCCTCCAATGTTTTATATCATATACCGAACTCCACCCTAATACATTAGGAGAGGGTCTGATACAGCTTAGACAGCTGGTAACTGACGTCTTATTGACACTGTATAAGCTCACTGAAACTGACAGCTTTTTTTAAAAGATCTTTTCTCCTTTCCCCAGAAAAGCACTTGGTCCTACTTCGAGATGGAAGGACACTTATAGGTTTTTTAAGAAGCATTGATCAGTTTGGTATGTATTGGTTATGATCCCATTGCATATTTTTGGCATTACTTTGAAATTTACTTATATCTAACTTTTCCACATGTGTTAGCCTAATAGAACTGTTTGTGGTGAATAAATTGTTTTAAAATTATGATTAGGTGTTTCAAAACCTTGTATAGTCATTCACAAGTTTGTATTCTAAAAGTGATTTTTTTATTTTTCCCACTAGAGGGAGCCAAATGATAGAAGTAAAGTTAGTCTTAAAATCATTTCCTGGAGGTAATCCCTCCCTGTCCAATGAAAATAGGGTAAAAGCCATTTCCTGAAACTCCTGTTGGGGGCGGAGCACAGATAAGCTCAGGAAGTTACATCCAGGAATACTTCAGATTCAGTAGTCAGTCTGCACTTTCTGAAGGAAGAGATCTATGCCTTTCTCTTTGGGATAAGAAACTTCTCAGTTTACACTGACACTTGCAGGTCATCTGCTTGGTCACTGATTTTAATGAGAGGGAAAGTGTAGCTGAAACAGGAGACTGTAGGAGATATAAACAGCCAGCCATGTGCCTGTAGTCCCAGGGACTTTATGGGTAGAGCAAGAGGGTCACTATGGAAACAGATGAAGAACCTTCTCAAACCAAAACAATACAGCTTCTGTTTTACTTCAAGTAAGACAAATAGTACTAATTCAAAGGTGAAAAATATTTTTAACAAGAATATTAAGCCTTAAGTTGAATTCATCGAAGTGCTATGAAGAGATAAAAAGGAAATACAGAGACTACAATGCATGACTATATAAAGCATTGCTGTGTCCTAATCCATAAAATTTAGATTCGATTACATAGTCATAAGGACTCAAAAAAATTAAATCTCACTAAAGTCATCACATACATATATTCATACAATAAGGAAGCTCTCCTTCTAAAATGCAGACTTTCAATCTTCATAGTTGTCTGGGCTCAAGTTTTCCAGATTCCCACTCATTTCTATTTTCCTATGGACTATGTTGATTCTAGCAGTGAAATGATACAGAAGTAACTTATTCCTACCATTAGTCACTCATTAGCACAACATAGTCAGAAAGACTCTTTCCTTGTCTGAAAGTCTCCTAAAACTGAGCATGCCTGCAATCTCAGCATGTATAAGAAGTCGAAGCAGGAGAATCACCACAAATGCTGGGAAGGCCTGGATTATATCATGATTTCCAGGCCTGCTGAGGCTAGAGTAGGACCCTGCCCCCCAGCCCCCCAAAAAAGAAACCAAATTTTCATAAATGGCTTATTGCTGAAATTAAAAAAAAACAACTAAGTAATTGAGTTATAGACCTTTATAGTCAACAATATGAACTGAATATCTGTTTCTTCTTTTATGCTTATAGCTAACCTAGTGCTCCATCAGACTGTGGAGCGAATTCACGTGGGCAGAAAGTACGGTGATATTCCTCGAGGGATTTTCGTGGTCAGAGGAGAAAATGTGGTCCTACTAGGAGAAATAGTAAGTGAGACTGTTAAACTGCTGTGGATCTGGGCACTGATGCTGGCTGCTGCTTTCCAATTTCACCACATTTTCTCACAGGAAACCACCAAGTAGGGAAGCTATAGTTGCTAGAGCAACACTGAAGAAGGTAATTAACGTCAGTCTGTGGCCTTTGGCATTTTAAAGATTTGATCTCACTAGTAAATGTTACTGGCTTCACCCGATAGAAAACAACATTGCTGGTGTAGCACACATACTAAGATGTGAACAGCACAGAGATTAACATGGCCGGTGCAGGGGCAGCACACATGTCTATTGTTCCCCATCTTCTCAACTGGAAAGAAAGAAACAGCATTGCTCGGTGTGGTGGCTCGTGTCTAAAATCCAGGCAGTTAGGAAGCTTTGGTAGGTAGAACTCCTCTAGTTTGAGGCTTAGTTAAGGTTGAACAGACACCGTGACCAAGGCAACTCTTATAAAGGACAATATCTAATTGGGGCTGGCTTACAGGTTCAGAGCTTCAGTTCATTATCATTGAGGTGGGAGCGTGGCAGCATCCAGGCAGGCGTGGTGCTGGAGGAGGGTGAGTTCTGCATCTTTTCCCAAAGGCCAAGTATTAGAGAGAGAGTATTAAAGCCCATGCTCACAGTGACACACTTCTTCCAACAAGGCCACACCTCCAAATAGTGCCACTCCCTGGCTCCCTTTGGCTTGTTCAAACACAAGTCTATGGGCACCATATCTAAACATAGCATAATGCAAAATACATTTAGTGCAACTTCCAGAGTCCCCACACTCTATAGCAGTCTCAACAAGTAAAAGTTCAAAGTCTTGTGAGATACGTTTAATCACTTAAAGTCAAAGTAGACCACATACCTAAAACATCACAGGATATACACTACCTTTCAAAAATGTTACAGTGACTAAACACTAGAACAAACAAGTCCAAACTCTGCATCTCCATGTCTGTTGTCAGAGTGCTCTTCAGATCTCTAACAGCTTTCATCATTCTTCGTTGACTGCAGCACAATTCTCTTTGGCCTGTTCCACTCCTTGTTGGCATCTTTCCTCAGCAGGTATCCCACAGTTCTGGCATCTTGAACATCTTATGGTCTCCAAGGCAACTTCAATATTACACCTTCTTGTTCCAATGTCTGGGATCCACACATGATTTTCTGGGCTCCTCCAAAGGGCTGGTGTCACTTCTCCAGCTCTGACCTCTGTAGCACTCTAGGCTCCGGTTGATCCACTCCACTGCCGCTGCTGTTCTTGGTGACCATCCCGTGGTACTGTCATCTCCAGTACTCTGGGGTCCTCTGCTGCATCTAGACTTCACCAATAGCCTCTCACAGGCTCTCTTCATGGTGCCCAGCCTCAACTTCTTTGCATGGCCCCTTCATGCCTTCAAAACCAGTACCACCTGGGTGACTCTCACACATTACCAAGTCCAGCTGCAGCAGAGGTACAACCTTGGCTATCACTGGAACACAGCTTCTTTGTGTTCTAAGAAAACACATCTCAGAAGATTTTACCTCAGGGATGCTGGTCTCTTCTTAATCACTGCTAATTTCTTGGCTCTAGCTAACCAGCATCAGTTGTCCCAGTAGTCCTTTCTATTCTTGACCCTAAGCCAGAGCCACCTGGCCAAAGCTGCTGATTTCTGCTGTTTGCAGGAGCTGGAACACGGTACCCTTGTTCTATTATGCTATCACCAGCTTTCTGTCTTCCAACTCTTTCTCTCCCTAAGCTTAGTTATCCTGGAACTTGCTCTGTAGATTGACCTTGAACTCAGATCTTCTTGGCTCTGTTTTCTGAGAATGCTGTGATCAATGTCTGGATTTAAGCTTTTCTCTGCTTGGAACTTGTTCTATACCAGGCAGGCCTTGAACTCAAGAGATCTGTTTGCCTTAGGCTCCCAGATTAAAGGTGTGCAGCACCAGGCTTGGACCTAAATTTAGCTAGGTGGGATTTTGGCCCAAGGTCATCATTTCCATAATCTGTTCATCTTCCTCAACATAGGATACAGTTCCATTTCACTTCCTAGTGCCTCTTTATTACTTGAACCATACATTTTATATTTTTCCTTTATTACTTGAATCATACATTTTATACTTTTCCTTTCTCAGCTTGTTCCTTTTCATTAAAAATGTTCTTCATAGGAGGAGTGAGCTTTAGTAACCATACAATAGAATTTATGTTAGGCTGTTTTGAAACTTACTTTGTCAAAGCAATTAATCTAAATTTTGTCGCCTTAGCCCCAGGCAGATTTTTCAGATAATGGCAAAAAGCACCCATGTTCTTTACCAAAATATCACTAAAACAGTCTCTAGGCTACATACTAACATTCTTCTCCATTGAGACCTCTTGGGCCAGGTCCTCACAGTTCAAATTACTCTCAGTAACAAAGTCTTCCATATTCCTACTAGGATAGCCCATTAAGTCCCTTTAAAGTATTCCACTGCTTTCCAAGTCCAAAGTCCCCAAATATACATGCTTCCAAACAAAAGCATGGTCAGGCCTGTCACAGCAGTGCCCCAGTCCCTGGTACTAACTTCTGTGGGGTTTTACTGCTGTGAACAGACACCATGACCAAGGCAGCTCTTATAAAGGACAACATTTAATTGGGGCTGGCTTACAGGTTCAGTGTAGGCTTAGATTTTTAAATCCTACTTTTACTAAGGGTTCTTAAAAGCTTTCACCTGCCTTCTAGCCCACTACTCACCCGAGGTAGTGGGAAAGAAGGGTTGTTAAGATTGGGGGGAGGGGACCTGTTTAGCAATAGTTTAGAAATCCAGTCTGCATTGTCAGGATATACACTAGCAGTCCAGTTCAGTAGGATAGCAAACATAAATCAGCAGTGCTGGCACGACCCAGCAACAACCAGGCTTCTCTCTGCCGAACAGGCACCCGTGAGTAGGATTAACCTGGACCATCAGGGACACCAGGAGTAGTTCTCTGCCATGCCTCTGTCAACGAAGTGAAGATCAGTGATGACGAAGACTCGAGACCAATGAAGCCTTGCAAAGCTAGCTATGCCAGCCCCCAGTCACTGTCTGTTGAGTCCTGTTTATACTCCCTCCAAACATCACATGTCCTCCCACTGGTCTTTCCTCAGCAAAACATCACATGAGTCTGTATCAGCTGACACTACTCTGCCAATGGCAAGAAACCACCAGAAGTTTTTTGGTGCATTTCTTTTTATGAAGTCATAACAGACAGTGACCATTAAGTAATGACAAGGTGTACCAATATCATCCAGACCCTTCCACAGCCTGTTGGGTTATATTTACCTTCCCTCTTAACATCATGAGTCCTTTCATGTGTCTGCTTTAGCAAAACATCCTTTCACCTGTGTCTGCTTCAGGAAAACACCATTTGACATAACTCACTTTCCAAAGAAAGTAGAAGTTTCCACTTCAGTTCAGAGATTCAGTTCATTATCATCAAGGTGGAAGCATGGCAGCATACAGGCAGTCATGGTGCAGGAGGAGCTGAGAGTTCTGTATGTTGTTTAAGGCAGACAGAAGAATACCAGCTTCCTGACAGCTAGGATTTGGGTCTTAAAGCCCATGCCCACAGTGACACACTTCCTCCAACAAGACCACACCTCCAAATAGTGCCACTCTCTGAGCCAAGCATATTCAAACCACCACAGATGCTGTGCTATGCTACATAGTGAGTTTGAGACCAGCCTGAGCTCCACCATAATATGTGAACAAATACATTCATCAGTCATGTAGTGTTTAATCTCAGTAGCAGAAGGTTACATCATTTAAGTTACCTGTCCTGAATAAAAAGGTACAGTTGAGAGCTAGAGTGTATCACAGTGGTAAAGTCCTTACTACCACTGAAAACAACAGACTTACCTATGGAATGTGTTAATTTAAATAACTGCTTAGGAACTGGCGATGGCTCAGTGATTAAGAGCACGTAGTGTTCACTGAGGGCCTGAGTGGTTCCCTGCATACAATTGCTTATACCTCATCTCCAGGCGACCATAGGACACCTGTGTCAAGTGCATATAGCACCTCACACATACATATTTTAAAAGTAAAATTATATAGTCATTTCCAAGTAGCTCTACATGGCATGGAGTGAATTAGCGGCATTTAAGGTGAGTGTATGGACTTTAAAGGGGAAAAAGGAAAACAGGTTGGGAAAAGCCATTTTGAGATTCAGAGTGGAGCACATGACCAGAGAGAAAGGACCTGAATATTTGTGCCAGAAAGACCAGATATTAAGTGAAATGTTAGCCACATTTGAAGTATTGCTTGCTGTGTATTTGTATGTATACATGCGTATGTATTACAGAGATGCGTTTATATTCGCATTTTCTTAAGCATTTAAACCTTGAAGCCTATTGGGTTTGCTAGGAAAATCAAAGTACATGTGAAAGTGGCTGAAATTAGTGGGGCAGGAGGAGTTGGTTTGCACAGTAGCAGTGTGCTTGGGTGTCATTTATAGAACCCTGAGTTCAATCCTCAGCACTACAGAAGGAGAGAGAGAAGGAAGAAGAAATAAAGACTGAAAACAACTGATTTTTTTTTTTTTTTTGGTTTAATCCTGCATTTGCTGTTTTCTTACCTGGTTTTTTGAGTTTCTCAGTGGTTAGCCATATCGTAGTTTAGTATGAAGAAGCTTTTAGAGTAGAACAGTTGGGTACTAGCTAACTTTTAACAATGTTTCCACAAGGAGGAGAACATTCTTTCAGAGATCATTTGTCTCAGAGACTTCATGTTGGAAACAGCTTTTTCTCAGCTGTGTAGTGACTGAATTCAGCTTGGCCTGCCTGAGTCCCTGTCTCCAACACACTGGGCTAGGCAGATGGCAGTTTGCTGTACAACCATGAGAGCCTGAGCTTGGATCCCCAGCACTCAGAACCCGGCATGGTGTCCAAGGCTGTAATCGCAGCACGGGAAGGTGAAAACAGACAGCTCTGTGACCTCAGAGGCCAGCCAGTCTAGCACACACCAAGAGTTCAGGTTCCTTGAGAGACTGTGACTCAAAAACTGAGAGAATGAGGTAAAAACGCCCTGTGTCGGCCTTTACTTGTTGATGTGCATGAACTTGCAGTGCCACCCAAGTACTGCCGTAAACTGTATTAATGCCTCACTTTAATGCTGTAAACTGTATTAACGCCTCACTTTAAAATAGTTTCGTGGTGGGGCTAGAAAGAGGCTCGCAGTTCGGAGCACTTGCTGCTCTTGCAGAGAACATGGGTTAACTTCCTAGCAGCCACATGGTGACTTACAGTCATCAGTGACTTAAGCTTTGAGGGTTCTGATGCCATCTGTAGGTTCTAAGCATGAACATGTTGCACGTACACTGATTGTGTGAATCAGTCTGAAGAAATTATGTACTAAAGCTCAGAACCATAGCCAGAATCTATTTAGAAAAACATTGCATTGCGTAAGTAGTCTCTAATGGTACCCCATGGTGGCATGGAGGCTGAGGTAGGAAGATCACAAGTTTATGGCCAGCCTGGGCAAGACCTTAATTCCAAAAAGAAAAAAAGAGGTGCCTGGATTCTGCCTTGATGATGGAGGATCCCAGCAGTAAAGACGCTTACTTTCTAGAGACGGTTGCTTCACAGTCACGGGAATGAGTCACTCAGTGAGTGACATACTGAAAACTAGGAAGAGAGTTAAGAACACTGGCTTTTCTTCATCCAGGAAAGGGTTGGGTGATTATATAGTTTAGCAGATAACCTTTGACCCAGGTGACTTATGCAACTTGCGTGGCTTCTAATCTGGTCAGAGTCCTCCAGCTGATACCACAAGTGCTGAGCTCTGCAACCTTGGAGGCATGCATGTGTTAGTTAGCATCCAGACCGAAACATGTGCAGAGGTTTTTGATGAGTGTCTTTCTAAACCTTCTCATCAAAAGTCATTACAGGAGCTGGAGAGATGGTTCAGTAATTGAGTGCTTGCTGCTGTTTTAGAGAACCAAACCATTCCCAGTTCCTACACAGGGCATCTCATCACCGACTGTAACTCCAGCTCTAGACTGTCTGAACCCCTGCCTAGCCCCTGCAGGTTCACCCTATACACATAAACAAATAATAAAACAAAATCCTTAGAAAAGAAATCCTTCGGGCTGGAGAGATGGCTCAGAAGTTAAGAGCACTGACTGCTCTTCCAGGTCCTGAGTTCAATTCCCAGCAACCACATGGTGGCTCACAACCATCTGTAATGGGACCTGATGCCAAGACAGCGGCAGTGTACTCACATACCTAAAATAAAAATAAATCTTTAAAAAAAATCCAACACAGGAACAGAAACAGGAATATAGATAGCCTGCTGCAGTGGCACACCTGTAATCCCGTGTTCACTAGCAGAGAACTGTGTGAGGGCAGCCTGGGCTACAGAGGGAATTCTAGGACAGCTTTTGCTGAGGAAACAAGAGCATGTCGGGGCTGAGTTGGGGAGAGCCCAACCATAATTTGCTACTTTGTATAGGTTTTCTATGTTATAGAAATATAAATAATACCTATACGTTTTAAGGGTAAACAGATGAGGCTCGTATATAGTTCTACATACAAAGTTGGCTATTAAATATTATGACATTAATATTAATTATATTCTGTGTTAGATGAAAAGAAAATGTCACTATTTTCATTATGAATTTGGTTTGGTTCTAAGTCATAGATGTGCCTGGTTTGACAATACAGCTACGCAGCAGAATGCTTGCCTGCACATCCATGCTCTGGGTGATCCCAAGCTATGGGTGATCCCATAGAACAAAACAGTTCTTAGGCCTGGGAGATGGTGCAAGGCTGACAATCAGAGCTTTGAAGCCCCATAACTCAAGTGACTGTGGAAGAAGCAGACAGACTCCACCAAGTTGTCCTTACATCTTCACACATGCAAAGACACACAACATTTAAAAACACAGTTCCAGAAGATACACATAGACTCAATGCTTCTGATAACACATAGACTGGCCTACATCTGAAAATCTTATAACATTCATCAAAGTATTTGTGTTCTTTCTATATAAGAGTTGTAATTTTAAAGTGTCTGATTGTAGTATAACTTTCCTACAGTATGTATTTTTTTTATTGGATATTTTTTAGTTACATTTCAAATGTTATTCCCGTTCCTGTTTCCTTTTCATAATCCCTCACCCTCCTCCCCCTTCTATAAGGGTGTTCCCTCTCCCCAACCACTCCCCTTCCCCAGTGTATATTTTTGAAGTAAGAAAAATGAAGTAGTATTTTTATTAAACCAAATAATTAATTTAAGCATGGTGGTACATGCCTTTAATCCTAGCATTTGGGAGGCAAAGGCCAGCCTGGTCTACAAAGAAAGGTCTATGCTATCCAGGGCTACACAGAGAAACTCTGGTCAAAAAAAAAAAAAACCTTAAATAAAATTTTTTTTTAAGCTAAATTACTAGAAAAATTGAATGCATTGGACCAAACTAGAATGACTTACCTGGCCTCATGATGTTTTCTATTAATTCTTGCCACAGAAGAAACAGTAAATATTATTCAGAGACTCCTAGTTAGTGAAACAGAGGAACAGTTTATTGCCCACAGCAGGAAGAATGTGTTGTACATTTGAATCAAGGCTTTATACCTTCTTCCTGAGCAACAAACCCCAGAAATTAAATTGATACTGAGATTGTAAAATACAGTATTTGTCTTGTGTGGCCATCATGGCCTGAGTAATTTTTTTATTTCCTGTAAGTTAAGATACTTTTCTGTAACTAGCCTTAGAAATGGGTGTGTATGCAAAGGTGCAGTATGATTGCTTACACAGACTGAGAGGGTGTGGATGTAGTGGGCAGAGGATAACCTGGGCTACTAGTGCTCATTTTGCCCCTTGTTTGAGTCAGGGACTCTCCACTGTGCACCCCAGGCTTGCTGGTCCTCTATTTCCAGGGATTCTCTGTGTAACTTCCCATCTCACTGTAGGTTCACTTGGAATGTAGGGGAGCACTACTATATGTGGCTTTATGTGACTTCTAGGGGTTCAAACTCGGGTCTACACAAGCACACAGTAAGTACTTTGTCCACTAAGTTACCTCCCAAACTCAAATTTTATTTTGAAGAAAAGTTATTGATATGAAGTAAACCCAGACTAATATGGGACTTTATATAAGCTGAGCTCTGCACTGATTAGCAGCCCTTGTGTGCACTGTGGACCAGTGTGTGTTGTGTAGCACTGTTGCCACCTGCCTCTCTGCAGGAAGAAGGTACTTTGGCCTTACCACGATGCACAAAGCAGTCCAAGCTGTGCTCGGGAGTCTGTCTGTGCAGCCATAAGCTTTTCTGCTGTCGTTCGGTCTTCCTGGGAATTGTTCACACATGCCTGTTTTGCAGGACTTGGAAAAGGAAAGTGACACACCACTTCAGCAAGTATCCATTGAAGAGATCCTGGAGGAACAGAGGGTAGAGCAGCAGAGCAGACTGGAGGCAGAGAAGCTGAAGGTCCAGGCCCTTAAAGATCGGGGTCTCTCCATTCCTCGTGCAGACACTCTGGATGAGTACTGAGTCCTTGCTTAGAGACTGCTTCAAAGAGCAGGTGCTGTCACCTGGTCACCTCACATCTGACCAGAGTATCACATTGAAAAGTGATCTTATTCTTTCACGGATGCCAACATGAAGAAATCATGGGATTTGTTTTGTTTTTGTTTGTTTTTTTTACACAATCATTGTATATTAGTTTTGCTTTTCTCTTCAAACAGTCTCAACACATAGTCCTGGCTGACCTAGAACTCACTATGTAAACCAGGATGCCCTCTAGCTTGTGGGATTCCAGGTGGGCTCCACCATCCCAGCTTTGCTGTTTAAAGAAACAGTGGCATGACCTCCCCTCAACACGTCACTGTGAAGCCAAGAACCGTGTCTTTATATTGCTTTTCTTATCTCAGAGTTTACATTTCTTTTCAAAACATATTTCATTTACTTGTAAATAAAAAAAATGAAGCTCAGAACTGTCATTTTCATAAAATGGAGTTGCTTCTGGTGAAAAGACAAAACTCCCAGCTTTAACGTAACGTGAGGCGTGCGTGTCTGTATGCTAGGATGCCTGCTGCCCATGTGGCTGCTCCTCAGGAAGACGTTCTATACGCCTGCCTTCCCCATTCCCATTTTCATGTTTATACCTGATAAGTTTTTAGTTTGAGTTTTCAAGGCACTGGTTACAACAGAAGCCTCTGGTTTAGAAAACTTGACCTGCTTTGCCCACAGCTTTTCCAAACTGTAAGAATCTCTTCACAATATGCTTTCTCCTCAGTCTCACATTAATTTATTAATTTATTAGATTTTCAAGTCCATTACATTTAAGTTTTGATCCTCTTTTGCTTAGATGATCATACACACAAGAACAACCCCACCCTCCAAAAAGCCCTCTAATGGTGTTTAATCGCACTGATTCATGATGACACCACATTTTGTTGACTTGAGTAAAGAGTGTGTGGTAAGTCTAACAGATGGCATGTTTTTAAAGCAGTGTGGTTTAATACACAGAATGAGGAATGAGGCAACAGTGTAGAAATTGCCTTATTGGCACATTGAAAGGATTCTCAGTAATTTATCTCAGATTCATTGTTTTTTATCTTTTGGACAGTAAGTAATACTCTTTCTTGTTTGTGGACTAATTTCATACTGCAATATGAAATACACTTTATGTTCTTGAGTGTTTAAAAAACATAACCCTTTAAGCCATCGGCACGTGGATTCTTTTTTGCATTGGTTTGACAGTGCTGTCGGAGTTGCTGTCTTTGGCTGAGTAAGTAGTAGACGCTTGCTTAGAACACAGAGTTTACATGTCACATGCCTAGGTGGAATGACATCCTTGTGCAGGGACAGCAGGGTGACTGGTCAGTTGAGCTCTGATGTGTCAGAACATTTAGCACCTTCAGAAGCTGTAGGTCACTTAGTGATTATTTCAATATCAGTCAGCAATTTCAGTGCAGTAACAGATATGCCTTATAAAAGGGAAAGGGACATTCTTGTATGAGGGTTCCGGTCCTTATCATGCAGCAGCCTGGAACTGACCTTAAAAGTTACACTGTCAGGATTGCTTCCTCTCTCTGACTTCTCAGCCAACGGGCTTGCTTCAGCTGCCCTTCCCTGTGTTTGTACTGAAAAGCAGTGCTCTGACCACTGCCTTTGTAGATATGGTCTTGTTTTACTGCAGGCCAATTCCAGTTCATACTAAAAGCTGCTACCAGCTTGGGCAATTGCTTTCCACAGGGGAGAATTCAATCCCCCAGAGCCCTGCGTGTAGCCATCTGCATTCAGAAATAATGGAAAATGTCTGTTTCAGGCTGTTGGCTTTTTTTTTTATGTCTCCCCAGGCCCTTCATATTTGATTTCATGCTCTGCTTATTAAACCACAACATCCTCTGCTCTCTACTCTGAATAGAATACAAAAGAAGATGCAAAAACAAGACAAAAAAAAAGTACACCATGTATAATGAAGTTAGGTTGCATGTAAAATGTGTGTATGTATGTTGATACTGGTATTTGTAAAAAGTACAGGTTTCTGACAGTGACTCAAACACTTGAAAAGCAACATGGTCTGGTTGGATGTGTCCATTATAACTAGGAAAGGAAGACGTACATGTGGATTGTCCTAGCTTTGATTTTAACCCCTGATGATTACCTTCCTTCCACAAATACCTTCCCACTGCCTGAATACTTTTTTTTCTACCATTAGACCTGTGCTCAAGTTTTCACCATCCTTGACTACCTTTTCAAAACACCGTCTCTAAGGATTTGAAGGGTAGCTCAATGAGGGAAAGCTCATTTAGCATGCACAAGGCCCTGGGTTCTAGCCCCCAGCATTGGAGTAGCAGGAGAAAGTCACCCATTTCCCTTCCGACTTTATTTTTCACTATGGACAGCTGACAAAAGTTGTCATTATTTACTGTCAATCTCCAAAGTAAATGCTTAAGACGGGTTTCTGATGCATGGGCCCGTGTCTATAATTCCAGCATTTGAAAGGCAAGAATGTTGGAGATTTAAGGCCAATCTCTGCTGCACTGTGTGACCTGGAGGCCAGTCTGGGCTGCATGAGTCCCTGTCCTTAAAATTGCTGGTGGCACACACCTCTAATCCCAGCACTTGGGAGGCAGAGACAAGGTCTCTGATTTTGAGGCTAGCCTGGTCTACATAGTTCGTGGATTGCCAGGGCTACAGAGACCCTTTCTCGACCAAACCAAGTAAAGGGATTTTCTGTCTGCTTGATCTTGTAGCCCCAGCATCTGAATGATGCCTGAAATAGTAGGTTTCACTGCAAGGCTGTTGGAAGGGTAGACGGGTGAGTGGCCAAGTCTCACCGAAGACAAATGGGTGAAAATGTAGATGTGAGTTCGAGTTGAGTCAGACCCTTCAGGGACCAGCAGCATACCAAAGGTGAGGACAGCTGACGCACGCACTGCCTTAGCTGCAGGCCAGATTCCAGGTGTCACGATCTGTGTCAAAGTTTCTGAAGATACAGCTCAGAGAAACATGGAGTGAAGTAGGGCCCCAGTCAGGAGGAGGAGCCTTAAGGCTGGCCTTCCAGGAACTAAACTCGTGTCCACCCTTCACTCTGCATCCCCACTCCAGTCTTTTCCCAGGTTGTCCTGTGCGCGCTGTTCTTCGTTCAGTAGGTCTTACAGCTACCACGTGGCCGAGTCAAAAGTAAGCTTTGGTAAGTGGGTGTGCACCTGTCACTCCTAGCTACCAGGGAAACTGAGGCAGGGCCAGCCTCCACAACAGTGAACTGCCCAGCTGTTACAGAGAAGCTGGAAAGCTGGGTCAGGCCCCGCAGTTAAGGGTACCCACGTGGCAGTTCATAATTGTAATTCCAATTCCAGGGACCTGACGCCCCCTCTGGGCCTCTGAGCACCAGGCACATAAGTGGTACACAGGCATACACTGAAGGCAAATCCAAAAGAAAAAAAATAAAGAAGCCAGACACTTTATAGAACTCAAGGGGCCGGGGGTGGGGGTGGGGAAGATTAGCAGTGCTAGGCATTTACAGAAGCAGAGGCAAGAATATTTCTATGTGGCACTCCTGTCTCCCTCACGCCTGCACAGGCAAAGTAGCTCACCTTTGAGTCTATGTGCCATAGTGGACATTCAGTATAGGGCTGTTGAGCACGTAATAGAGTTCCCTTTTCTGTTCCAAAGCCTTGCTCCCTCACTGCTCTGTCCAACCAGTCTCCTTCCATCTAGGCTCTGCTCTAATCAAAAGGGAAAGCCAAATTTAGATGCCCAGAATCAGAGGGCATTCCCAGACCTTTCTTGACCTTTTTGCTCAGAGGAACAGCAAGAGTTAAGTAGTCATTCAGCCTGGAAAGGATAAAAAGAGGAGGAAAAGTCTTGGCACTGGGGGAGGTCATTCAGCACCCCCTCCCTGAGTCAATGGCAAGCTCTGACATCAGCAACAGCTGTATGCCTTAGTGTTTTAGTCTGGCCACACTACCCCCTCCTTCCTTGAATGCCATAATTCTCCACAGAATGGCAACAGCGAGGCCTTGAACATTATCTGTATGGCCTGTCCCACACAACCCCCTCCCAACTCCCTACCACTTTCCCTGAAGGAGGGCCCACGTGTATCTGGAGAAGCACGTGTACCAAGCAATGGATAGGATGAAGCTCAGCCGGCCGGCCGGCCAGCACACCCTCTGCCTAGGCACAGACTGCAAAGAGGCAGCGGGCTTCTGTCTGTCTTCTCTGGGCCTCTCTGAGGGCTGGAAGTAACACCTGTGGGCCAGTTTCCTGAACCAAAGGTGTGTCTGTGTCCCTTGCTGTTTCCCTAAGTAAGGTCCCAACAGGAATAAGCACACTCTGTCCACATAGGAACCGAGTGCTGGACCCAACCATGATTTAGGAGGGAAGCGGTCAGTACCTGTGGGAATTAATCCCAAGGAAAAAGGTGTGGCAGAGTATGCTCACAGGCAGGACAATCAGTATCTAAGGCTTGTCTGAGCTACATAGCAAGTTTGACGACAGACCAGTTAGACATTTTTACTTTTTTAGAATTATTTTATGTACACAAGTACACTGTCACTATCTTCTGACACACCAGAAGAGGGCATCAGATCCCATTATAGATGGTTGTGAGCCGTCATGTGGTTGCTGGGAACTGCACTCAGGACCACTGGAAGAGCAGTCAGTAGACTTACCTGCTAAGTCATCTCTTCAGCCCAATACTCTTAATTCCACAAAAGAGACAAGAATCAAGAACTGGGTTACAGCTCTCCAGTGGGCACTGATTGGGAGAGTGTGCACCAAGGGAACAAGCTACTAGAAAGCTGGGATGCACAAAAGGAGCCCTGGCAGGAGAGTAGGCCTTTGTTTGGGACTAGACCTTGGAGCCTCAAGTCAGAAGCTCCCACAAGACCTCTCACACATCCTCACCAGGACAGAAGTGCAGGCTGTAGGCCTTGGCTGTCCCATGTGGTTCCACAAATATCCACTTATCCAGTTGCCTGAAGGCAGTGTCCTGCCTTGAGATAGTAGTGACAGGGTACAAAAGTATCCTCCTGGAGGCAGGGTCTGCGAGAACACAAACCTAGTGACCTGCTGACGACATTCTTGACGTATGAATTTGGCTTAAAAGTAGTCTCAAAGGTATGTGGAAAGGAAGCTATCTTGTCAGGGCCATGCTGGGAGGTAGAGCTTTTCCCTGCCAGGCATGTCTGGGAGCAACTGAGGCAATTAATTCTAAGGCTTCCCAGATTTTTGCCCAATACTATAGGATCATGTACATACCAAAAGTGAATACCGACAAAAGCCAATGTCCAAGTCACTTGTGTTTCTCACCTTTGCGCACAGGTCAAGTCCTGTAGCAGGCCTGGCCAGCATTAGCTGCATGAGTTAAGGGTGAGCAAGGAGCAGGGTTGAACCTAGGCCTAAGTTACTCTCGGCCTTGAGTGCTTACTGGATGTGTCATCTCATATCCAGACAGTCCCCAGAATGAGAAGGTAGAATGGAGTGGGTGTCTAAATGAACTACTGAACACATGGGGTGCTCAGGAGGCCACATGTGGAAGGAACCAAGGCCAGCCAGAGGTATTGCCTGAGATATTGCCCTAGCCCTGACATGGACATCCTGTTTGTTTTTGAGGCACCTATTGACATCCTCCAGACCTGATGGTCTTGCAGCTTTTTCTTTCTTTTGCAACAGGGTCGTTCTGTGTAGGCCTTGCTGTCCTAGAACTCATTATGTAGACCAGGCTGGCCTTGAACTCAAGAGATCTACTTGCCTGTTCCTGGAGAGTTGAGATTAAAGGCGTGTGCCACCAAGCCTGGTTCTATCTTCTTGCAAGAACTCACCCTTTGGTTCTTTTGCCCTGGCTCCCTCTTTTGGCTAGAGTTTCTGTATAGTTTTTGATTCACCCAGTTACTGGGCATTTAAGTGAATGCTGAACCTGGAGCTTCAGGACAGGGCTTGAAGTCTCCATTTAAAACTTTGGAGAAGCTATATGCCTTTGCCCCATCTCGGTGACCACTGGTTTCCCCTGCCTGCCGAGTCTGGTCTGCCCCCTCCCACCTTGGTCAGCACTGCAGTATGAGGCAATCATTCCATCCTTGACCCTCTGCACAGTGACTGATGGCTTTTTTATCTCAAGTGATGATGCACAGCCTTCCGCTGGAAGCATTTAAGGCAGAGCACTTGCTTTGAGCCAGCTGCAGGGCTCAGGACCTTGAAAGGCTCTGGAAGAACAAATCCTTGGGAGCAGCAGCAGCAGCAACTGCAGCACTACCACAGAAAGCATGTTACTAGCTACGTTCAAGCTGTGTGCTGGGAGCTCCTACAGACATATGCGGAACATGAAAGGTGAGTCTCCGGGGGCACAGCTTGCCAGGAGCCTCTAGGCAACACAGTTTTGTGGGAAAGATCTTGAGTGAGCGATGGCCACCTAGGCTTTAGTCCCAGCTGTGCCTCTTAAGTGGGGAGCCTGGGTAAAGTTTTCTTCTCCAGACCTCAGGTTTTCACCTAAAAAACTGGCCGGGTTACTAAGGTGCCATATCTCCTCTGAATTCTGTAATTCCTAGCTTCCACTCTAAGTCCCTGTTGTTCTGGGGCTAGGACTGATGTTGCCTTCCTTCAGGATTGGTCTGAGTTTGTACCAAGGGTCCCAGGCAAGTATTTGCCACAGTGGTTGAGAAATACAGAAGCTAGCCTTTACTTTAAGAAGCAGTGACTGGTCAGTCTGAGGCAGTGTCTGGAAAGAGGAGAAGACACAGGAGAGCTGGGCAGCACAAGTACAGGGCAAAGGATGGTGGGGTGACTCTTTTCACTGGATGGCCAAGAGGCAGACCTTGGCAGCGGGGCAACCCTCGGGAGACGGTGTACCCTACTTGATATGCGACTTACTGAGCAGCCTTTTTCCGGTTAACAACAGGCCCGGGTAAACTTCTATGGCCAGGAAGGGCTGACCAGCCCACCCCTATTTTTCAAGATGTAAAAGACTTCTGGGCCCTGGAAATGCTGGAGGAGGTTTAACTTGGAGTTAAGAGATGTGGCTGTAGTTTGGGTCCCTGCTGGGCTGTGTCTAATCCATTTTGCTCATAATGTGATGAGTAGACAGAATGGCCTTTCTCAGGGCTTTTCTAGCTCCTTGACAAAAGTTTCTTTCCCTTCCTGCAGGACTGAGGCATCAAGCTGTGCTAGCCATTGGCCAAGAGCTGAATCGGAGAGCCCTAGGGGACCCCAGTCCTGGGTGGATGGGTCAGGTCCGGCGTCGGAGCTCTCTACTTGGTAAATATTGTGGCTTTCTGAGCTTCTGCTAGTGATGAGTCTTACAGTGCAAATGTGTTCATGAGGCCCGTCCCCTGTCTGTGGTTACCTAACTCCTGTGTCTACCTTGACTTGGAGGCAGGATCCTATGGCTTTGATCTTGTCTCCCCTGAGGACTGAACACATTCAAAGAGCAAAGGGATGAGAGCTGTGGATGGGCTAGGACCTTGTTTTCCTTTTTTCCTTGGCTATGTATACAGGTTCTCAACTGGAAGCAACACTCTACAGTGACCAGGAGCTGTCCTACATTCAGCAAGGAGAGGAGGCTATGCAAAAGGCCTTGGGCATACTCAACAACCAGGAAGGCTGGAAGAAGGAAAGCCAGCAGGTAAGTAAAGATGGCTCTGAGAAACCTGCAGTCCCACTAGCATGCCCAAGGCCTGCTGGGATTCCTGCTGCATTTGCAATCGATAAACAGCCAAGTAGTTTTACTCTGAGAACTCTCCTAAGAATATATCATTAGGTGGGGGTAAGAGTGCACACCTTTTAATCTCAGCACTCAGGAGACTGATGTATGTGGATCTCTGGGAGTATAATGCTAGCCTGGTCTACATAGCAAGTTCCAGCCCAGCCAGGGCTGTATAGTAAGATCCTTCCTCAACAAGCAAACAAAGAATATGTTTTCAGATAACCCTTCCTCCGTAAGACCTCATTGAGAAACGTTATTCCTATATTTCAACTACCCTCTGAGAGCTGTACACTCACCCAGTAGAAACCACGTGTATTAGAGGACATACTACCCACCATTACAACCAGCACAATGCTAGAGTGCATTCTGTACTGTGCAGCCTACCCTGTAGACGAGCTCAGTGGATAATATCTCATCCTCACACAGAAGCAAAACCTGTTAAAACAGTAGCTCGATTAGATCTACTTTGGCGGCCTTATCTTCAACAAAAGTTTACAGTGTTCATTACCCACGGCTCAGATGAAGCACCTTGCTGCTCAAGCTCTTAAAGTAATGGAAACTGATTAACAGGATCTAACAGACTAAGACTTATCACTGCTCTTTGCTGAGCAACCCTGGGTAAATCACCGACTTTCTAAAGTGACATATTGAGCCGACAAAGCAGCAAACCAATGAACCCAACACTGTCTATCTCATTAGCTGTTGTAGATCAGACATCTTATACTCCCAGGTCTGTCCTTCAGACCCTTTGAGCTTTGAAGTATAGGCCATTTCAGTTGGAATGGACCTGTCCATGCTACCAACATTCATCACCAAAACCAAAGCCAAGGCATACGAGCTTATGGCTGCAGTGTCTACCTACTGGATCTACAGCAGGTTGAGATCCAGGTACCCAAATGCTCACTGTAGACCTGCTGTCCCCTTTCCTAGTACTGTCTAGACCTAGCCTAGGAATAAATTCCTCTAACGCTAGCCCCTGGCTGTCTTCTGTCCCTAACAGGAGAATGGAGATGAAGTGCTAAGTAAGGTGGTGCCAGGTGTGGGCAAGGTGTTCCGACTGGAGGTGCTGCTAGACCAGCCCATGGACAGACTCTATGAAGAACTGGTGGACCGCATGGAGGCCATGGGAGAGTGGAACCCAAATGTCAAGGAAATCAAGGTGAGGAAAGCCCAAGTGTGGGCAGTAGGGAGCCAAGCTAATGCAGATTTGAACTATGGGTGCTTAGCCTATCACTGCTGAGTCCTGACTCCAACTCTGCGTTAGGTCCTGAAGAAGATTGGAAAAGACACAGTCATCACCCATGAGCTGGCTGCAGCAGCAGCAGGCAACCTGGTGGGGCCCCGAGACTTCGTGAGCGTGCGCTGTACCAAGCGTAGAGGTTCCACCTGTGTGCTGGCAGGCATGGCCACACACTTTGGGGAGATGCCCGAGCAAAGCGGTGTCATCAGGTAAAACTGGCAGCCGTCTCCAAACTGCAGAGCCATAACCTTGATCCCCACCTCCAAGAAACCAATTCTTAGCCCCAGTCAGCTTTAACAAGAAAGTAATGGCCAGAGTAGCCCCACTTCCACAGCCAGGTGCTTTGTTCTACCCTCCCCGGAACTTCTAAGAATCCTAATAATTTCCCAAAGCTAGAGCAGGCTCCTGCTTTGGGTTCTAACAATGGTGGCCCAGCAGGAGGCCTCCAGCCACAACAAGCATGTTCTGATGAACTAGTCCATGCCAACTGTCACACAGCATTAGGGTAAAGGACTTCCTGATGAACTTTAAGAGACAAGGGACTCTAGAAGTATAACTAACTAACCAGTCTAAGAATTCTAACCCGTCCTCCTGCCTTGTCTACTCTTCATTTGCCAGAGCTGAACACGGCCCCACCTGCATGGTGCTTCATCCACTGGCTGGAAGTCCCTCAAAGACCAAACTCACGTGGCTGCTCAGTATTGACCTCAAGGTGAGAGGGGGCAGAGAGGCCTGGGAGTAGGAAGCAGCCACAGAAATATGCTCTTGCCCCCCCACGGAGAGGAGAAGCCGCTTGCATACTGACTTCTAAAACATTTACTGTTGGGGTTAGGGATTTAGCTCAGTGGTAGAGCTGCAAAGCCCTGGGTTCAGTCCTCAGCTCAAAGGAAAAAAAAAAATTGTTGTGTGTGCACGATGTGCATGTGTGAATGTGGGAGCCCACGTGTCACAGCAATGTGGAAGTCAGAGGACACTGTTGACTTGGGTCTTTCCCTCCTCTTTTTGGGTCCCAGAAACTTAACTCAGACGGTTAGGCATGAACTTTGACCCACTAAGCCATCTTGCCAGCCTTCCTCCTGCGTTTTGATAGTCACAGGCTGTTGGATAAGCAATGAACTTAAACATAGCTTGCTATTCTGCCACCATGGAACCTATAAAAGCTTCCTTTCACCTCATCTAAAAAGCTGGGTGCAGTGTCATAAATTCCAGTACTTGTGGGTAGAAGTAGAAAGACCACACATTTGAGATTCTGAGTTAACATAGAAAAATGCATTTTTAGAAATCAGTTTCATATATAATTATGACCATTTAAAAAGGTGACCCTGGGCCCAGTAGGTGATGACTGTCACCTTTCAGGTGACAACAGATGTCCTGCAGTCATACAGTGGGAATCCATCTTTAACAATAAGGTAGCAAAGGCTGTACCCTTAACCAACAAGGCCAAGTTTGAGGGGCCCCTGCCTATGTGGGGTACAGAACTGTGCCCAGGATCCCAGCGCTCTCGTCTCTCTCTACCCCAGGGGTGGCTGCCAAAGACCATCATCAACCAGGTCTTATCGCAGACCCAGATAGAGTTCGCCAGCCACTTGCGCAAGCGCCTGGAGTCCAGCCCTGCCTCTGAGGCCCAGTGTTAAGGACTGCCCACCACATCGACCTGCACGCCATTGGAAGTTCTCACAGGAAGTCTGCAAGTCTGTTCACCTTCAGCCAAGGACAACGGGAGGGGTAGTAGTCATTAGACACTAGGACTGACTGGTAAAAACTTACTACAGGAAAATAGAACTGCGGCTTAGAATAAAAGTTCTCTAGTGTCTCCCACTAGCTGTGAAGTGAAGGCTAAGGGATAGGTATCTATGAAACCTTTTTTCTAGGCCTGTACATGCTGACCTAAAAAACACCTTACTAAAACTGTCAGCAGCTGATGTGGCGAGGGTGTGCTAAGGATCGGGAACTGTTGTCTTATGAGCTCCAAATGCCACTACCTGAAGGCAGTGTGTGCACAAAGCGAGGTCTGACCTAGGAAACTCTGTGACCCTCTGCTCTGTAAAAGGCCACAACTTGAAACTACCCCTCCAGAGTATTCCAACTTTTCTCTAAGGAGAAATGAAATGATCACTGTGCTGCCTCCCTACTTTATCCCATGATAATAAAGCACCTCACATGCACATTTCAGCCTGTATACATCAAGCCCCAGTCTAAGGAATCAGTGATGGCAATCGCACCTTCACTAGACTTCTGGGTTTAAACCTCCTAGTCCATTGAAGGGAACAAACTTCTGGACATTTATGTCACTTGACGTTAATAGACTTTTTCCTAAAAATGTAATTTCATAACAAACACAACTCTAAATTGGTTCTTACAGAACTCCAGCTAAAAGCCAATGTGGTGGCACAGGCCTTTAATCCCAGCACTCATGTGGCAGAGGCAGGGGGATCTTTCTAATCTGAGGCCAACCTGGTCTACATAGAGGGATAGCCAGAGCTGCATAATGAAAATATAAAAATATCTTAAAAATATAAAACCAGAGATTGAAAAGATGGCTAAAAAGCATTGGGAGCTCTTCTAAGGAATCCAGGTTCGATTCCCAGCATCCACTTGGCAGCTCATAACTATAATTCGAGTCCCAGGGAATCTGATGCCCTATTGTGGCCTTAGTGGACACCAGGCTCCCACATGGTACACAGACATGCAAATATGTAGGCTGAACACCCATAAACATTAAAAACGAAACCCTAGTCAGGCACGGCAGCTCAACGGCTTTAATGTCAACACTCTAAATGATGACACAGGTGAACTGCCCTCAATTCCAGGCCAGCTTGGACCACAGTGAGACATCTCACAACAGATAAAGCAAAACTCTCCAGAGTTGGTAGTTAAAAGAGTAATAGCTTTTTGGCAGGAAGACTATGACAGGATTTTCACTGACCTAATTAAAAGGATTATACAGAATAATGAATACTGACCAATAATGCTACGATAAGTGACCATGCCTACTGTTTATGAGGTCAGTTGGTAACAGACTAGATGTCAGCTCGGCTCAGAGTAGCAGCTCCCTTGTTTGAAAAGGTCAAGTGTTACCATGTAGGCAGACAGGAGCTAGGAGTCAGGAAAGCGACAGCATTCCCGTTTCAGGATTTGGAGAAGATGTACTTTAAAGATATTCACTGGGAGGACATGACTTTAATCCCAGCAGAGGCAGGGGGATTTCTGAATTTGAAGTCAGCCTGGTCTACAGAGTGAGTTCCAAGAAAGTCAGGGCTGTTACACAGAGAAACCCTGTCTCAAAGAAAGAAAGAAAAAAAATCACAAAAATGTAAGTTGTGACCAGCAAAATGACTCGGTATGTAATAATGCTTGCCACAAAGAGGGAAGACTCCAGGAAGCCACAGAGAGGGAGACAGAAGGAGGGAACTGGAAAAACTGACTCCAGAGTGCTCCTGATGGCTGTGTTTGTACTCACATCTGTACTAAGTATCTTACACACATAAACACTGGAATCCCTTTGCTGAATAAGGGTGAAACAATAATAACAACCTAAAGATCTTCCTTCTAGACATCTTTAAAAAAAATAATGTAATGTCTGTGTGAGTGTGTGTGTGTGTGTGCCACCGCATACACGTGAAGGTCAGAGGGCAACTTCAGGAGTGTGCCCCTGCCCCGTCCTGGGTCCTGGGTTGTCAGGATAGACATCAAGTACTTTTATCTGCACTGCCATCTTGCTGGCCCACTTTTCTGTCCCTCCGAGTGAACGGTCTTAGTCGTGTGGGTCCCCATCATCTGCAAGGACTGAGCTTATTTATGAACAGAACAACGTGGAACGCGTGTTTATTTATTGAAGTCTGAAGACTTAACAGCTGGTATTTATTGTAATTCATTCTGACTTTCTCTGTCTACTCTGACAGAGAGGAGTGTTGCTCCTCGATGGTTTCAGAAGCTGACAGTGAAGGACAGGGCCTGCAGCAAGCACTGTGTGGCTGTAATGGGAACACCCTGGCTCCCTACACACTGTAACTGTCTCTCTACCGTCTGAGCTGTTATCCCCATTCGTTTAATTTTACATCTGAATAAAGGCAGCTGTCATTGGCAGTCTGATTATAGGTACCTATAGATTGGTAGTTCTTTTTTAATCTTTCAAACAAATTATATTGACGCATCCAAGTCCATAGCCGTACACATATTGTTTGTTTCACTTCCATTTTGTTCTTTTAAGACTGGGTCTCATTCATTCTGTAGCCCAAGCTGGCCTGAAACTCATATTAACCTTCCTGCCTCACTCAGCCTTTCTTGAGTGCTGGGATTAATGGTGGGGCCCACTAGCATCTGGCCATTTTTTTTCAGACACAAAGTATTGTCAAGCAGCACCTTGGTTACTTCTAATGTACAAAAGCCAGATACGAACATCTAGTTTTAAAAGCGGGCAGACAGAGACCTGTGCACAGTTATGTGCAGTACCTCATCCCCAATTTCTTGCTTTATTGGGTATCTAGCAGCTGATAGGGTGTGTCCCCTAGTTTAAAATAATACTGACTCCCCTAAAGAAGGCAGATTCCTGTCAGTTTGAAGCCAGCCAAGCTATGTAGATAGACCTTGTCTCAAAAAGCAAAAAAGGATATTCAATGTATGAAAGAAGTCTGGGTGATTCAGTAGGAGACAAGTGTAATAGAATCCCCATTTGTGTTAAGATAACAGTCACTTGAACCTTAGGGAATTTCTTAAATAGCAAAACAAAATAATTAGAACAGTAAGAATATGCTATGATAATTCTGCATACTATCTATATCTAGCTCCTGGTTAATCATTTTACCTAGTACTGAGGTTTAACAAGGAAAAAAAAACTACATAGGGAAGTCTTTAGGCATTTGCCACAACAAACTGATTTATTTAAAAGCGAGGGCATTCAGGAGTCCTCCTAAAGGCAGGCACATTGTCAGTTTTTCACCTTAATCATGGCTGCCTAGTAGAAAGGCAGGCAGAGGACAAGCTGCCCACTTCAACACCAGGTTCAGAGAGGAGTAGAGGCCTTCCACACGCTTGCTCTCACAGTGCACTGCACAGACAGTGAGAGCGCCTGGGTGCCCGCGAGGACAGCAGTGAAGGTGGGGTTGGCACTCACGTCAGAAGCCTGTCCTGTCCTGTCCTGTCCTGTCCTGTCCTGCCAGTGCTGCTCCCACCTCACACTGCTCGCTCTGCCCTCACCAACAGGAACTCAACTTCAGGTGGAGCCCAGCACCACACAGACTTGACCACGAGTTTCACTGGAGGGAAGATCTAGCTTTTAACCCCCAGGGAGATTCCTTCCATAGCCGTAGTTTGTACAGCCCCACTAGCTTCACAGATAACCAAACCCCACACCAAAAAGACTGCTTCTAGACTGCTCTGGAATGTACTGCCACTCAGAAATAGCTTGCCTCCCCAGAAACCAGGGCGATGAAACATCTTTCAATAAGCTGGGCATGATTACTCACTATTTAGATACACAGGAAAGTAACAAGTCCTCCATGGCAGGCCAGAGGCACAGCACCAGTTTTACACGGAGCTTATGGGCTCTTCAGAGTCGGCGGTCGATTTATGGCACTCAGAGTGAGAGCAGGAGTGGGAGGGGAGGGAATGCTTGCTGCAGTCCCATCCACCTTTTACCTTGATGAAAGTGTACTGCAGCATCTTTGGGAAAACATTTGACACTTTATATAATAAAAGCAAAATGCCAGGATCATTTCACAATGTCATCAGAAGCATGGATCTGTTAGGGTTCCCAAGGCGGACTACGCCTTCCGTCCACTTCTGTCTCCACATGATACAAAACATCAGCCAGAGTGTGCTCTACCACAGCACCCCAGCCCATGTCACTCATCTGCAGGAACAATAAAACAGGAGAATGGGTGATTACAGAAGCCAGAGCAAGAAACAAAAAGGTCAAGAATGAATGTAGTCTTTTGTTGTACTCACAGGGTGGTAAGTGACGTCCTTTGGAGGGTATTTGAAGGATGGTCCAAAGTTAATGGAAACCTGCAACAAGTTCAAGTCAAGCAGACAGAGAAAAAAATCAAAGAGGAAACAGAGGATCACTTGGCAGGGGATACTTAAAAGGAACTACAGGAAGTAGGAACTGAAGTACATGCCCTAGAGAGGCTGAGGTAGGAGGGTCCTGAGATTGAAGGCAGCCTGAACTATATTGCAAACTCTGTTTCAAAATAAGAGCAATGTCTCTAAGATACTTAGGGTCTAACTGGAACAGACATATGTCAGCATTGCTAAACTAGGTAGAAAAGACTTCATTGGTTTCTGCTTGGAACCTACAGACGTCCTCATCTTACATTTGTTCAATAGAAGGTAATGAACTAACACATGGAAATCTCCATGTGCTACTTGTTCCTTTTTAAGCAAGCAGTAAAAGTAAGGTTTGATTGTTTTGTTTTGTTTCGAGGTAGGTCTGGCTGTCCTAGAGTTTACTATTTAGACTGTGCTGGCCTTCAACTCAGAGATCAGCCAGCCTCTACTAGGATCAAAAGCACGCATCCTGGTCACCCTCCCTTCTCTCTTCCTCTACCCCCACCCCGTGTGTGTGTGTGTGTGTGTGTGTGTGTGTGTGTGTGTGTGTGTGTGTGTGTGTGTGTGTGTGTGTTTGTGTGTGTGTGTCCAACTGCAAGTCATCAAGCACAGAACAGCGATGATTCCTGAGTGGATATGCTCTGTATCTTTCTGTCAAACAAGACCTGCAAAGCGCAGTGCGTGCTAATGCCTGACTTCACTCACACAGACATTGTGCATGTTCAGGTATCACTTTCCTCTCAAATCAAAGGCTTTCATCACAACCCATCCACATACTTCCTTGAAGTTACACGTGCAGACCAAATGCAGATACATACCGTGCAGCTCTTGTACAGTGAGATGGCTGGGAAGTAAACACCTTCAAAAATATCCTTGTAAGCCACACCCTGATTGACACCATTTTTATAAAATATTATCTGAAATGAAGATCAAGGTTTTACTTTAGAATGACAAAGATTAAAAAAAAAAAAAAAACCAAACTCAATTGCAGAACACTTAATACTGCTCCAGAAGGACAATGATGTGAATGTACTCATGCTGAGAATAACCAACATCTTATTATGCCACTTTAGGCATTTCAGGTAAAATTAATGTAAGCATGTATTATTTCAGCTCACTTTAGGCTTTTATTTTTAATTCCCACGCCGCATACAGCAAAGAGTTCTATATCCCATTATTCATTATACTTTACTTGGAGGAAGGACCAGGACAGTCTCACAGAGTCTAGGCTGGCCTCCAGCTCAGCAGCTGAGGGCGACGCTCAACTCTCAACTCCGTGTGTTCACCTTCTAAGCACTGTGGCTCCATGTAGCATGTGCCACACGTCCAGATTTCATCATTCTGTATTTGTAAGAGGGACCGAAGACTCTCCTTCCTGGCATGATCTTTTGTATGCTTGTTTCAGCTTTTAACTGAATTTTAATTTCTCTCCCCAAAATAATTAGAACTCTTTATCTCACACGCCTACTGACCCATGTGACTTTTCAGAGCTTTATTTCTCCTTACGCCCCTTTCTTTTCTGATCTTTGGCCCCAGAGCTTGACTATTGTGTCAGTAGTCCTTCTTTGATCGTAAGTGACCTTGGACTGTAGGACTGATTCCTGGGAAGGGAAGGCAAGGACAGCTGTGTAACAGTGAGGGGGCCATCCAGCCCCTGGTTCTCTCCAAGTGACACAGCACAATCTCCTCTGGTCCTGGTCTCCTTCAACAGGAAGACTCTCCCTGGCTCCTTCAATCTCCTCTACCTTTCCTTGTCAGGTCACTGACTTTGCAGCTCTTTCTCTACAATCCCAGGAGACCAGTTATACAGCAGGGGACACAGAGGCAGTACAGTCTACAGGCAGAAGTGACTTCTTAGCAGGCAGCTAGACTGGGCACCACTCAGTCCCCTTAAGCCTAGGCTGCCTCACTTTTATACTCAAGGAGTCTTCATCTTCAAAGACTTACTACCCTGACATGTTTATGACTGTGACTCACCTCAGAATGTGGAGTCTGTTTTAGGCTCTTCTCTGCTTTGTCCACAAAGTCTTTTTCTTCAAAATACAAATAACTCTTGAACTTTATCAAAGCCTTGAAAGTGCAGTAAGAAAAAAGAAAACGACACATTGAAGAATCATCTAAATCATCACGGAGAAAAGAAAGTCAGATTCACACAGTCAGTGCTTTCTAAAGTTTTTCCTGCTGAGTTTTGTCAATTTTTAGTTCTGAGGTTGTCACTGCCTCCTCCCCCGACATTCAGGGTCTCACTATGTAGCTCTGGCTGTTCCAAGAACTCACCTTGTAGACCAGGCTGCCCTCTAACTGAACGAACATAGGTCTGCCTGCCTCTGTCTCACAAGTAGGATTAAACACATGAGCCACGGGACCTGGCTGCTAAGTGCTTCTTAAGAGACTAGCTGGTCATGTCTGTTAACCATGTCTTTAAAGGCCTCAGTAAGAGAATTATACATGCACACATTTTTTAAACCACAAAGTGCCTACAAAAGAAAGTAAATTAATTGAAAAAAATTTCACAGAACATAAAACTTTTTCTCTTTTAATGTGCACTGGTGTTTTGCTGTATGTCTGAGTGAATTGTCACATCCTGGAGTTAGACAGTTGTAGTCTGCCATGTGGTTGCTGGGAATTGAACTTGGGTCCCCTGGAAGAGCAGTAAGTGCTCTTGGCCACTAAGCCATCCCTCCGGCCCATTAAGACTTCATATTCTGTGACATTTTTGGAATCACTGGAAGGGTCATTTGTAGATTGCTTGATTTTCACTAAGTACAACAGACACCCAGTGAAGGACACAAGACATCAAGTGTATCACGGTGGAACACTGATATTCCTAAGGGAAAGGAAGTTCCACTGCGGCACCGTCCTTTAATCAGAGTCATCAGTCACCGAGTACCAGGACACAGGTAAATACAGGAGGACATTTCCATGACTCGTGGGTGCCCCAAGGTTTATTAAGTCACTAAAGTAAACATAAAAGGAAACTCAAACCAAAAAACCGCACACCTCAAAAACATTATCAGTTTTACTCATTAGAAGACACCATCAGGGCTGGGCAGATGTCTCTGTGGCTGGAAGTGGGAACTGCTTATCACGGACCTGAGTTTGGGTCCCAGACGATGTGAAGTGGCTCGACCATGTTTAACTCCACACTAGTGAGATCAATCTAAAACTCTAACCTTGGGTATACACACACATAATTAAAAATAAATTTTGTTTTCTTGAGACAGAATTTCTGTGTGTAACAGTCCTGGTTGTCCTGAAACTCCCTTTGTAGACCAGGCTGGCCTCAAACTCACAAAGATCCACCTGCCTCTGCCTTTTGAGTGCTGGGACAAAAGCCATAAGCGCCACCATGCCTAGCTAAAAATAATTTTTTAAAAAAATCATCTTTTAAAAAGATACCATTAAAACTGAATAGGGATTGGTGCTGGAGAGATAGCTCAGTGGTTAAAAGCATTGGCTGCTCTCCCAGTGCTCACATGGTAACTGTCAACAGTCTATAATGAGATCCAGTGCCCTCTTCTGGTATGAACATGTACATGCAGACAAAGCACCAATATCCATAAATAAATAAAATTTTAAATAATTAACAATAGAAATAATATGTCTTAAAAAAAAACTGGATAGAGAGGCTAGCGAAGAACTCAGTAGTTAAGAGTACTGGCTGTTCTTCCAAAGGATCTGGCCTACACAGTGGTTCACAACAATCTCTAAGTCCAGTTCTAGGGGATCCCCTGTCCTAGATTCTGACACCAGGTACCCACATACATACAAGCAGGCAAAACACTCATAAAAGAGAAATGAGTATTGTTTTGTTTTTCTGAGACAGGGCTTCTCTCTCTGTATGTAGCACTGGCTGTCCTGGAACTTGATCTATAGACAAGCTGACTGAGAACTCAGAGATCTGCCTGCCTCTGCCTCCTGACTGCTGAGATCGAGGTATGTGCGAGCACTGAAGGCAGCTTGGCAGTTAGGAGAAACTGTTTCTCGTGCAAAGGACCCAGCTCCATTTCCAGTGTTTGCATGGCGGTGCCCAACTCTCTGCAGCTCTGGTTCCAAGGAACCCAACTCTCTCTGTGGGCACCAGACACATGGATGGACAGATGGATGGATGGACGGATGGATGGATGGATGGATGGATGGACGGATGGATGGATGGACAGATGGATGGATGATATTTCCAGCCACACACACACAAACACACGTATGTATATATATGCAAAACACTCATACATAGAAACAAATTAACAAAAAAGGTGAGGTGGGTCTCAGTGCTGAGGTGCCAGCCTAGCATGTAGCATGTAGCCTAGCATGTAGCGCGAGGATTGATTCTAAACACTAAAATCCTTTTTCTTTTAAATATGGAAAAAATTCTGTACCTGACAAATCTTAAAATTTATATATTTCATTTAAAAATTCACACACACACACACACACACACACATACACGTTTACACATATATATGTAAACAAAGTCGAACAATGGCTAATGATATATTTCCTGAAATACCTACTGGGGAGATTACAAGAATGTAATGTTCCTCTGGTACATAAAAAAAGAATAAATTGAGAACATGTTAATGGTAGAATTTAGGTGACTACTCAGGAACTAAACCTTAAAATCTTTCAATTTCGATGCTTTGTCTCAAAATGTTCAGATCGAAAGACAGGGAAAGCACAGACACCAGGGGTCACCATTACTGAAGAAGTCAAGCCATCGGTGTAGTGTAGGCACTGACTGTAGTATAGATACTGACGGCCAGCGGTTGTCAAAGCCAGGGTGCAATGAAGGAGGACAAGCTCACCTTATCTTTGTACGTGTCCGGCAGTGACTTGGCCGTCTCTGTATCTTCAGGAAGATTGATATAAAACCCTAGGACATCTCCTTGTCCATAGCCAGACGAGTAGTGTTTGCCAATAGACTGGTGAAACTTGGTTCCCTTTTTGCTCCGCCAAGAATAGCTAAATTTATCATAGCCTAAGGGAGCCTGAAGGTTACCTGTCCCAAAGAAAAGGTGTGGAAATCAGAGGACTGTAAGTTAACTGCTTTGTGAAAGAAAAAAGGTTCTACTTCTTTTTGTACATTATTTTTGGTCTATTTTGTAAACTGTTTACAAACTATCTCTCACAGCCAAACTGGCTGTGACCTCAGGAATTTAATTTTAAGACCATGATGTGGTAACCCCGACTGTGAGGCCCACACAGTGCGTCCCACTTACCTAAGGGCTGAGACCAGCCCAGCCTGGCAGCAGTGTCTGGCGGCATCTCGTCCACAGTGATTTCAAAGTACCAGGCCCCCTTCCGCACCCCATGAGAAGCCCGCACCATGGAGTAGCCCTTCTCTCCAACCACGGTCAGCCGGTCATCAGAGATCTTTAACTGGGGAGCTGGAGTGGGAGAGAGTCCAAGGTCAGTAGTTATCTGAGGGACTTCAGAGACCTGAGTCCCTTGTATTACACAAAGATTATAAAAAGGGCCCAAAAGAAAGCTGGCATCCAGGGCAGAGCTTTGATCTCAACACTTGGGAGGCAGAGACGGGAGGACCTATGTGATTTCCTGGACAGCCAGGGTGATATGGTTAGAGCCTGTCTCAAAACAAATCAAAAAAAACTATAAAGAAGAAAAGAAAAAGGCAAAAATTAAGCCAAGTGTTTATGGCAGCAGAGTTTAAGAGTCCCTTCATCAGTTTCTGTAAATGCTACTGTCTATCACAACAACAGTCAAAACCAGAAAACTGCTCCTTACAGAGGCTGTAGTGCAGGATGAAGCCAGCCTACTACATCACATAGTAAGATACCTCCCCAACCCCTACACTCCAAAAAAAAGAAAGAAGACAAAATAGGAAAAGAAAAAAAAAAAAACAAAAACAAACAAACAAAAGAAAACTAGAAATGAGGGAATGGGTGGAAAAACCAAGAGAATGAGTCATGAAGCAGTGACATTAAGTACAAATTTTTACCCAAAATCATAGTAATTAGGTCAATGAGATGGTTCAGTGGGAGAAAAACTTCTTGCACAAGCCTGCTGACCTGCGTTCAATCCCTGGAACCTACCTACCTAAGTATAGGAGAAAACTGATTCCAGAACATCCTCTGACTTCCACATGTACCCACAGCACATACACCTACAAATATACAACACACACGCACACACACGCACGCACACACACACACACACACACGCACGCACGCACACACACACACACACGCACGCACACACACGCACACACACACACACACACACACACACACACGCACACACACGCACGCACACACACTGAGAAAAGTAGGGGAAACAACCAGTGGAGACTAAAGTCAACCAGAGCTGCACACAAATACTATAATCTAATGATTCCTCACAGTAGTGTATCCTTATTTGACAAGTCTCCTCTATGCACTTTGTGTGTGTGGTGCTGGGGAATGAAATCAAGGCCTCATGTACATTTTGCAAGTTCTATACCACTCAGCTACAACCCTCACCCCATTAAAAACAAGAAAAATGGGGCTGGAGAGATGGCTCAGAGGTTAAGAGCACTGTCTGCTCTTCCAGAGGTCCTGAGTTCAATTCCCAGTAACCACAAGGTAGCTCACATCCATCTATAATCAGGTCTGGTGCCCTCTTCTGGCCTGCAAGCATACATGCAGGCAGAAAGCTGTATGATGTATACATAATAAATAAATAAATGTTTAAAAAAAAACAAGCAAAATACTTTCTTACATTCTGGTACTACAACAAGTGCCTGGCCAATGATACTGTACTTTCTTAAATTATCTTAAGTGGGTATTAACGGGCAAGTAAATATACTACAGATAATTAGCCAGTAATCTAGTCAGTTAAGTTTTCTTGTTTATTTATAAAATCAAGTTTTCCACTGTTGGGAAAATAAGTTACAAATATATAAAGTGGAAGGTCACATGGAAATATCCTATGGTATTGGCTGGAATTTCAAGTACTGATATGAATTCACCAGGGCTACAGATTTATGTGTAGGTTAGATTACAAATGTCCGGGCTGGAGAAATGGCTCAGTGGTTAAGAGCACTCATTGCTCTTCCAGAGGTCCTGAGTTCAATTCCCAGCAACCACATGGTGGCTCACAACCATCTGTAATGAGATCTGTTGCCTTATTCTGGTGTGTCTGAAGACAGCTACAGTGGGGGGGGGGGGCGGGGAAAATATATATATTAAATCTTAATAAAAAAGCAAAACAAAACAAAAAACAAAAAACCCAAATGTCCCCTCGCCCCTACAAGGTACTCTGGAGGCACTGAGACCCACTAATGTGAGTATAATTGATATGGTTTGCATGGATGTTTGAGTTTCTCTCCCACAGAGTTTATGTGCAGAAAGATCAGTTACTGTGTGGCTGCACTGAGATGGTGCAAATTTGAAAGCTGTACATTAGTCATGGGACATTACCCTGGAAGAGGTTTGATGCAGGTGTTGGTGGGAGAAGACAAGCTCTTGAGAACAGGTTATTACAAAGGAATTTTGGCTGACCTAGTTAGATCTCTACTGCTGTGACAAATACCAAGTGTAAGCGTCCAATGTCTGGGACTCCAAAGGGCGTGGCAGTTGTAGGTCCCTGGTTCTGTCACTTACAGCAAGCGCACCCACTACATCTCTTGGGATCAGACAGGCTCCACTCCACACCTGCTGCTGTCCTGGGCAGTTTTCCTATGGTCCCAGTACCTCCAATGTCCTGAGCCACCCAGTGCGACTGAGCTGCACCCTCCTAGCCTCTGTAGGGATTCCAATCCTGCACATGGTGCCAAGCCTCGGTTTCTCTGCATGACTCCTCAAATCCAGTGGCCTTCACTAACAACTGAACTGCATCTTCACCGGCAACTTCTCAGCCACACTTCAGGAACTCCAACCTTACCGAATGGTACTTCTACGACCCCTTCAATCCTGAGGTTTCATCTGTAACTGAACCACACCCCCATCCATGGCCTCTCCCAGTGCTGAAGCTCAGCTGTTCTGGGACCCTCACTACTGCAGCTCCAATGCTGCAAACACCACCAAGATTTGACGGCTTCCACAGGTCACCAAGTTTGGTTGACAGCTTGAAATGCAGTCGTGGTCACTCGGGACCAAAGTTCTGTGTGCCGGCCCTGAGGAAATACTTCTTATTTTACCTCAATGCTGCTGGTCTCGTCTAAATTGCAATTGATTCTTCAGCCCCAGTTAATCAGAAACCACAGATTCTTAATACAAAATATCAAATGTCCAGTCTTAGTAGGACTCTTGGGCTTCCCTGTGCAGCCTTCCATCCCATCAGCCTCCATGGGCTGCAATGCTCTCAGCTTCCTGTCCAAGCTCCCATAGAGCTACCTGTTCAGCTCCGTCCCCGATGGCTTTTCCAGCCCCAAGCCTAAAACACTTGCACTATGATCCCCAACATAGTCAAGCCTGGCCCAGCAGTGCTTCACAGTCCTGGCAACGATTCTATGGCTGTGAGAAACGTGATGATGAAAAACAACTTGGGGAGAAGGGGTTACTTCAGTGTACACTTCCACATCACAGTCCGTCACTGAGGAAAGGCAGCATGTAACTAAAGCAGAAACCATTGAGGAATGTTGCTTCCTGTCTTGCTTTCCATAGTTTATTTAAGTTGCATTCACATACAGCCCAGAACCCAGGATAGCATCACCTGCAGGGGGCTGAGCCCTCCCACATTCATTATTCATCAGGAAAATGCCTGACAGACTGCCCACAGACCAACCTGAAGGAGGCACCTTCTCAGTTACGATTCCCTCGTCCTAAATGACCATTAAAACGTACTCACCACGATCATGTAGGGCTAGCAAGACTCGTTCATATAAGCAGGCTCTGTAGAGGTCTCCAGGAATAGGTTTGCCTGCCCAGCAGTCAAGTTCAAGCTTCTCTGGGTCAGGGGCATGAGGATCAGGCTCAGCTAGAATATATCGATAGCCATCTTTGTTAAATGGATGTTCCAAAGGGTAGCCATGAGGAGGGAGACGCTGAGCAGAAAATAAAGGGTCACTGAAAAAAAGAGAAGCAAAATGAAGACAGAGTCTTCCCTCTCCACTTCACCTGTGTTCTGTCCTTTAAGAAAGGCTCTGGTTTCTGGTCTCTGGAAATCACTTGCAACTTTACAACAAAAGCTTCACTTCGCTTCAATAAATCACCTGACCCCCTGCAAAGATTTGGTTAAATTACTTGTAGTTTGTAGGGACTGACGAATCACTCCTGGGGAACCTTCACACATGCACTGTCTGTCAGCACAAACCACACAGTCCTAGTAAGGAGGGAAGGCACAGGACAAACAGGGCAGATGTGGCTGCTTTCTTTTAGCACATTTATTTTATTTCTTAGAGACTTGTTTTATGTATATGCTTGGTTGATATGCACATTTATGGACCACATGTGTGCCTGTTGACTGTGGATGCCACAAGAGGGCATCCGATTCCCTAGAACTGTAATCACAGGTGGTTGTGAGTCACCATGTAGGTGCTGGGAACCAAATCCAGGCCGTCTACAGGAGCAACAAGTGCTTTCAATTAACCACAGGGTTGTGCATCTCCAGCCCCCAATTTACTTACTTAATTAACTTAATTAATTGTTGAAACAACATGAACCTCAGGTTGGCCTCCAGCTCACTGTGTAGCCAACCAAGGGTGACCTGGGACTCTGGTCCTCCTCCTGCTGTCTTCCTAGTGGAAGGATTACAGGCTTGTGCCGTCATCCCTTGTTTGTCCAATTCTGGGGATCAAACCCAGGCTTTGCCGATGGTAGGAAGAACTCTACCAACTGAGCCATTCACATCTCCAGGCCCATTCAGTCTGTTCAGTATAGAAACCAAGGGGCAGAAACCCGGAGGCAGGAGATTTACTCTCAGGTGCCGGTCTAAATTAGAAGTGACCTGAATTTCATCACCTCAGCTTTGGATGAAGGGAAAGGAAGAGACATGAGAAAGGAGAGGCAGGACGTTAAGGAGCTAACATTTAGTAAGCTTTATTTCCTAATCCCCATCTAGCCTCAGGATATCATAAGGGAACTTTATTCCTCAGAACAGAAAATACTGTTAGGACTGTTGTTTGTTGTTTTAATGCTGGGGATTCAACCTGGGGCCTCAAAATGTCAAACAAGCCCTCTGCCACTGAGCTGTGGGGATCCCAGAGCCAGGATCTATTATAGTAGTGAGTTCAGAAAAGAGAAGACCTCACTTGAAGTTAGTCTGCCTTACCAGGGTCTCAGAATTCACCGAAAACAAGCAAACAAAACCCAAGAATATGGTTCTTTATGCTCAGTGGCTTCTACCCACAGCAAATGCCCGGAACTGGGTGGGGTGGGGGACCACACCTTCTGGCCTTCTTGGTGGTCCCTGTTGTCCCTCCATCTTGCTGCTTACGCTTGGCTCCTCTTCCTTTCCCACTGCTTCCTGCTGCGATCCCCCCTTTGAAGAGAAGGCAGATCATTCTCACAGAGCCACTATGGAGGCACAAGGGCACTCAAAGTCCACGGTGACTATCGTTCCCCATGTGCATTTGTGTTACATCACAGACGGTTTTCTTCTTGACCTATACTGGTTTTGAAAGGATCAGTTGTTTCTCACAGCTGAAGTCCTGGACCAAAGTTCAGACAGTAAGGTCACATGAATCTAGTACACCTGATGATATCTGAGTTACATCTTCAACCTTCCCTTCTTCTTTAAATAAACAAATAAATAGCCAACTAACCAATCAACTAATTAATGTATGTGTGGAGGTCAGAGAGTAACTCTGGAGTCATCTGTATACTTTGCATGGCTCCACTAAAGTCACCAGGCTTGCAGCAAATGCCTTCACTACGGAAGCCATCTTTCCAGCCCTGAACTAATGGACTTAACCAGTGGTACTTTATGGGGCTGTGACACAAATGCATCTGTACCCAGATTCCAAGCACCCACAGCTAAGAATGAGAACACTGCATGGACTGTGCTTTTTCAACACTTAATGCAAACAGCAATACAAATGTCCTTACTGAAGGTCAGGTCCACTTGCTTCAACTGCATGATCTATGTCATAAACGTATAAAGGCATTATCTACATAAAGCACTCCAATATCCAACAAGACAAAAGTACACCAAACATAGAAAACAAAAACAGAAATATTAGAAAGGTGTTTCTCTCCAGTGTTTGTAAATTTATCATGGCTATACATAAAAGAACAGAAGCTTTAAATTTAGTAAGCAATTTTTAGTTGCATAGCAATATTCTTAAACTGTGCCATAAATTCAGTAGGTTACATTAACCTGGTTTGTGGAGTTAAGGGCAAATAAAACAATTCATATATTTTATATTACCACACTCAGGTACATATTTAGATCACCAGGAGTATTGCCTTATTTGTTCTGAAGTAAGTTCTTTGTAACTTTTTTTCATTTCTATTATTCTTCTCAATTTGTTTTTCTCTTTC
The DNA here is from genome assembly GCF_011064425.1 of Rattus rattus. Classification (NCBI taxonomy): domain Eukaryota; kingdom Metazoa; phylum Chordata; class Mammalia; order Rodentia; family Muridae; genus Rattus; species Rattus rattus. The sequence goes on along the minus strand of NC_046166.1, from coordinate 60,671,494 downwards.
CAGAATGGTCCCTGAACTGCAGGAAAACACCTTTATGTCAACAACTGCAGAGAACTGTATGTAAACTGGGACAAGCTTGGGAGTCTGCAGCAGCTCTGCTGCAATAAAGAGGAGGAGGACATGGAGAGCAGGTCATACTGTGCACATGATGGAGAGGTCATATTCTGCACATGGACAGCAGGCCATGTTGTGCACATGGATAGCAGGTCATATTGTGCACATGGAGAGCAGGCCATATTGTGCACATGGAGAGCAGGCCATATTGTGCACATGGAGAGCAGGCCATATTGTGCACATGGAGAGCAGGTCATATTGTGCACATGGAGAGCAGGTCATATTGTGCACATGGAGAGCAGGCCATATTGTGCACATGGAGAGCAGGCCATGTTGTGCACATGGAGAGCAGGCCATATTGTGCACATGGAGAGCAGGTCATATTGTGCACATGGAGAGCAGGTCATATTCTGCACATGGAGAGCAGGCCATATTGTGCACACGGAGAGCAGGTCATATTGTGCACACGGAGAGCAGGTCATATTCTGCACATGGAGAGCAGGTCATATTGTGAACTCACAGTACCAGTTAATGCACAATGTCTTCTTATGAACCTGGCTGCTATTTATACAGCTCATTAAAGGTTTGATATTAAACAGTTGTAATGATGTGATTATCAATCAAAAGCCTGCCAAATCCTCTAGTGATATTTGGTGTTGCTTGGACAGAGTAAGCAACACTGAAGGAGACTGCTGGCTGGCCATGTTAGGCAGAATATGACAACGTCAAGCTTTTATTCCCACCATTAAACTGGAACTACAGCTACATAGTGAGTGCTGCCACACCACTTTCACAATGCTTTAAAATTAAGTTTAGCTTCTACCAAAGCTCAGCAAAAAAGCACTTCAAACCACAAGATACTTAAGTCTGAGGCTGAGAGAAGACAGAGAGGAATTCACCTCCCAAAGTGGCTCCACCTGTAAGAACAGAAGCAGCACTATGTATTTTGTCAACTGTCCCGAAGGGAAGAAAGCACAGTGTAAGAACACAAACAACACAGTCGCATTGCCAACACGCCTTAGAAAGCTAACTGTGGACTGGAGTATATACTTAAGATGCTCCAACTCTAAAAGACAAGCTAATGAATGTTGCTATGTATGGGATGGATACCCACTAAACTACTGCCTGGCCCCCTGGTTTTTTATTAGATTAGCAGCAAAGAGAATTCCCTCTATTAGTTGCATTACCAAAAGGGGGGAGGGGGAGAATGCCATAGTGGGAGATCCATACAGAAATACTGACATATGAATATGCTGAAATATTCAGGGCAAGAAAATTGAGATGGACAAAGGCAGCTTGTCAAGCAATTGTTGAGCATGAAAGAGTAGAGATCAAGTGAATCTCCCAAATTGGACGTTTATTCTCATACAGATATGGGATCTAACAAAATGCAGGAACTCTAACTTTCAAAGTATACACTGTCTTACTTAGGTGAGATCTGTCTCATTCAATCCTAACTGAATTTGGATGGATGGATGTATGTTCTTTTTTTTTTTTTTTTTTCTCTTTTTCTTTTTTTCGGAGCTGGGAACCGAACCCAGGGCCTTGCGCTTGCTAGGCAAGCGCTCTACCACTGAGCTAAATCCCCAACCCCTGGATGGATGTTTTTAATGTGTGATGTTATAATTAGAATGATTATAACATCAATTATGATGTGCATAATTAGAAATTCTCAGTACATCCCACTAGTGTGTAAAACAAACGTATAATAACATTAACAAGAGCAAACCACTGTATAGTAACAAAAGCTCTCTCCCACTGTCACTTCCCAAGGGTTTAGTGAGCTGCTAAAATCTGAGTTTCAAACTTGAAAGCATTTAGGTAATTACCCAGGTTTGGCTCCTCCTACAGAACACCCAATTGCAGGCAAGGCTTTCGTTACTCACAAAGCTTCCGACAAGATACTTAAACACATACCATTTAGGTTCCCACTAGCAGACACAGCACTGCTTTGTTTCTGGTTGTCATAAGCAGGACCAATATTACTAAGATCCTAGAAGAAGAAATATCCTAGTAAAAAAAAGGCCATGTGAGCAAATTAATCTGGCAACTGCTCCAAAAATGGATAAAATTAGAGCACAGAAAATGAAAGGCATATCCTAAAAAGCAAGCTGCAAGGTCCTCAACTTGGATGCTTCAAGAATCCACGAGTATGTGTGCAGCCGGCCAGTCAGGGTCAGAATGGTTCCAGGAGGGAACTGACCGATCAACCGGGTACGGGGGCACTGCACAGTAGGCCAGGACACTTAAGTCTCCTCACTCTGCCCTCTGTAGGAATTCTGACCCACATAGCTGAGCTGTCCCATTTTATGAGACAGAACTCTGAATTTTCACTGTCCATTCTACACCAGCGACCACCGAGATGCACCCGCAGCTCTTCAAATCTGCATGGCAGCAAATCGGCTCCCACCTCAGTGCCTGGGAAGGTAGCTGAGGACAGAGAGTTCCTGCGCTTGTGTCGCACTGACATATCTCATCTCAAAAAAGGCAGCAAGTCAAGACACTTTAAGGCAAATATTCTTAGTTGCCAATGTGTCCTTTGCTCTACAACAAAAAATAGAAATTTCTTTTTCCCGTAAGGTTCTATCAACACAGATTCCACCAAAAATTTCTTTACAACAAAGAAAGCTTTTTAGGACCAAAATTTCAGATAACAGATTAGGGATAAAAAAAAAAAAAAAAACCTTACAAAAAAGTAAGTCCTAACAACGAGGAACAACCAGAATCAAAACCGGTTCCTGAGCCAGGCATGGTGACTCACACATGTAACCCCAGCAAGTGGAAAGCTGAGGCAGAATGAACGATCATGAGTTTAAGCTAACCTGGGCTACGGTGAGATCTTGTGACAAAAAGATCATTGCAAACTCCTGACCTTTACATGGAAACTGGGGATCTGGGAAAACAAACTCATGTTCTTGTGCTAACACTTTTTTTTTTGAGACAAGGTCTCATGTAGCCCAGGCTGGCCTCAAACTCATGCTCCTCCTTGTTTACACCTCCTTAGTGCACTACCATGAGTACTCCATGACTCCCAGGCAAGGACTCTTATCACCTCAGCCACATCTTCAGCAAAGCTTCACCACCCCCACATGGCTTCTGATTAAAAATATGAGGCTGGAGAGATGGCTCAGTGGTTAAGAGCACGTGCCGCTCTCCCAATGGTCCCAGGTTCAAGTCCCCAGCACCCACATGGCAGCTCACAATTGTCTGTAACTCAAAGTTTCTGGGGCTCTGCTCCAACTCCCTCTTCTGGTCTCTACAGCCACTAAACAAACGTAGTGCGCACACTTCATAGGTGAGAGAGAGAGAGACAGAGATCCTATGAAGGAAGATGAATGTACCTGATCCAAAAGTCCAAATTTGGGGTAATCTTCTTCTGGGTCTTTGCTCCCTGGATCAGGGTGTTCCTTTACCAAGAACACATCTCTTTCCTTACTCTAAAAGGAAACAGTGTCTTAGTAATAACGAACATTATACTTAGAAGTGCAGAGATACTCACTCACCAGCTGCAAATGGTCAATTCCTAACTGTATTCTTCAAAACCCCTCAGGTTCCTTATTTTAAAAAGTACATGGCCACAACAGCTCAAGTGAGCGCACTTAGAGCCCAGTCAGCCTGGGAGTTCTTGCTTAGAATGAAGACCTGCATCTAACCCCTAGGCCACATGAGCACTAGCCAGGCATGCCGGCTCACATACATAAGCCCACCTCGTGGAACCCTGAGGTAGGAAGAGCGACCATGAGTTAAGAGTTACAACTGTATCAGCACTCTGGAGGGAGAGGAAGGTCAGAGGTCAGTCACCCTTGGCTACACACGGAGTTTAAGTCCTGGGCTACAAGAGACCTAAAAATAACAAACAGAACAGTGAGAGCCAGTGCTCCACAACCCTCCTCTCTCCTCTCGCCTAGGTTCAGCAGATTTCTCCTCAAGTGCTACCATTACTTCTAAAGTCAACGTTCAGAACAAGACTTTTCTTATCTAATGAAATATATATATACATATATATATGTGTGTATATATATATATATCTCCAAGTTTAATATAAAATTAAAATTAAATCTGCAAAGATTTGGGGGACAGAGATGGCTGGACCCGAAGTGGCTCAGTGGTTAAAAGCACTTGCTGCTTTTCCAGAGGATCCAGGTTTAGGTCGCAGAATCAATATCAGGTGGCTCAGAGCCATCTGTGACTGCAATTCCAGAGGACCAATGCCCCTTTCTGGTTCCCATGGGCACTGAACACACACGGTACACATACACACACTCAAGCACATATATGTACATATAAAATAAACAAATCTTAAATAAAGACAAGGGTTTTAGCACTTAAAAGCAGTCTTAGAAGAGAATGACATTCACATAAGACTGTAACTGAATTTATGTAAAAAAATTAAAATTTATAACTACCTGTATCTCATTCAATGATTAATATCAAATTGTTTGCATAGCCTCAGCCATCACATTATTTGAAACTAAAGAGGATTTATCTACTAGAAACAATACTGGCTCTTTGAAACTATCATATCTATTCAGTTTTAATTTACTTACCATTGTTTTGACAATGTTATTGGGCCAAGTCATTTTTCCAGGTCTCTGTCTGGTTGTCATACACTCCCAGTATTTATCAATAAATGGTATAATATCCTATTTTTAAGAAATAAAACATATTAAGAATTATAGTTGTTTTCAAAGTTACACTCACACACCTTTTCAAAGACTTCATTATAATCAAAACAAAGATCTGCCTGTAGCTTTTAGGTGCTGAGAAATATTCAATTGTTCAAAATAACATATGACCTACAGGGTGGCTCAGGCTTAACAACCTCAGCACTCGGGAGGCTAAGGCAGGAAGATGGCTATGAGTTCAAGGCCAGGGCAAGAAAGTAAAAATCTATCTGTCTCAGACAAACAACAACCAAATATATAGATTATAGAGATTTCAAATGAGTATATAGAAATTCTAGCTATTCAACACTTACAACCCACAGAACTTAAATTCCCTTCTGTGGACGTCAAGTGGAAGGTGACTTCTGAGCTTTTATTTCTGTGTCATTTTCTTCTGGACAACCTAGAGAACCTCATTTTTCTTTTTAAGATGGAGGGCTGTACCTTGTAAATTTACTCTATACAGTTCTATTTCTGTTCTTAATATTTAGAATTACTGACCACTCAGAACCTTTAAATCATTCTGTGCCTGTTCCTACAGCCTTTATAACCAGATCCCATGACTTTCAGGTTTCAGGCTTCACTTCACCTCTGCAGGGTCCCTGCCAGCTACTGTGATGGTGGACCTTGCTGGCCAGCTCTTGCTTATTTGACTGAAGCAGCGTCTGACCTTGGTCTGCTGGCATCACATCAGCACCATTTTACATTGTCTTCCAAAGCCCACTACCAGCATAGTTTATTCTATGAAAACTAAGCCTTTACCATGCAAAAAAGGAGTTGAATCAGGAGAATGTACAGAAAGTACTATCATCCCAGAAACAAGGAGTTCAGAAGCTCAAGGAGATATGTCAAAAGGTTTTGTCTGTCAAGGAAACAAAGCTCCCCTGGTCAAATGTGAGACAATCGCATGTCAGAGATTCAGTGGACTATGGTACAGTTGGGCACTACTGCTTGTAAGGTCCACTGAGGGCTACATGAGATGAACTCAGGCACAGGAGAAAACGACAGAGCCGTGGAAAGCACGAGCTGTGAGCCTGCAATACAATGGGGCTTTACAGTGTCCTTTCACTCAGAGGCTACACTCTACAACAATGATTAACAGCTCCCGTCTTGCCCATCTTTGCCTGCTGCCCACAATGGCACTCATCTGGCCAGTTAGCAATTTTTTCCCACAGGGATGAGGATAAGGTCAGAAAACAGGCAGTCAGCCTTGTGTTCTTTCCGGGGGAAAGCGAGACAGCTGCACCTGCAGTGTAAGGAGGTGCAGGGGAAGGGAAGACGGCTGCACCTGCAGTGTAAGGAGGTGCAGGGGAAGGGAAGACGGCTGCACCTGCAGTGTAAGGAGGTGCAGGGAAGGGAAGACGGCTGCACCTGCAGTGTAAGGAGGTGCAGGGGAAGGGAAGACGGCTGCACCTGCAGTGTAAGGAGGTGCAGGGGAAGGGAAGACGGCTGCACCTGCAGTGTAAGGAGGTGCAGGTGAAGGGAAGACGGCTGCACCTGCAGTGTAAGGAGGTGCAAGGGAAGGGAAGACAGCTGCACCTGCAGTGTAAGGAGGTGCAGGGAAGGGAAGACAGCTGCACCTGCAGTGTAAGGAGGTGCAGGTGAAGGGAAGACGGCTGCACCTGTAGTGTAAGGAGGTGCAGGGGAAGGGAAGACGGCTGCACCTGCAGTATAAGGAGGTGCAGGGGAAGGGAAGACAGCTGCACCTGCAGTGTAAGGAGGTGCAGGGGAAGGGAAGACGGCTGTACCTGCAGTGTAAGGAGGTGCAGGGGAAGGGAAGACAGCTGCACCTGCAGTGTAAGGAGGTGTTCCATGGGACCTTACAGAGAATCAAGGACAGAGGTTTTGTTTTTTGAAACAAGATGAAACGGAAGGCTAAAGCAGATTGTGAGCTTGAAGAAACCAGTTCCAGGCCAAACAAGGTTAGAGACTGGTTCACACTAGACCTCATTATGGGATAGATGACTTGCTTGCTTCAAAAAACCAACCAAGTTTTATTTAAGGACTGATACTACTAACAGCTAAGTGAAATGACATCTACCAGATACCTGGTAAATTATAATTTCCATATATGGAAAGAAGATAACTACTGCATGGTTTACTAATGAAAACTGAGGAGAACATGCTTGCTAAAGAGAGTATTTAGTTTCACTTGGTTATTTAGCATATTGCAATGACATTAACTCTAAGTCTACCTTATCCTTGGAGAACATGGTTTTCGGATGTTCATCCTGTGTCCGAGACTGCCACGTCAGGTTCGCCAGAGCACTAAGGCACATTTCTTTTAAATCTACCAAAAAAGAGTGAAAGATGTATCTGTTAAAACCAACAAGAGTCCATTCAATACAATACGTATGATGGTTAGTTTCAGTTTGACAATCTAAAACCACCTAACGAGTCTCCGTGAGGGATTATCTACATCAGGTTGGGCCATGTGCTTAAACGGCCAGCCCTGTGTTGTAAGTGAGGTCAGTGTGGCCTCCCTCGGATGCCTGCGCTGAGACAATGCACACTGTGAAGTCCTGATGACGTGTAACCCGGAACTGAACACCTCCAACCTCCTTCCTGTAAGTTGCCTTTGCCAGAGTATGCTATGCTACCATCAGGTGGAGAAACCAAGACAATCATCTACAAAACAATAAGGGGAGCAGCTAAAAGTGAAGCAATAATCTGGTTTGAAATGGGCAACTGCAATTATTCAGAGCTAAATATCAAATTAATTCCAACAGTTCCTAGGCAAATGTATCCTAAGTGTGCTAACCCAGACTGATCTCTTCTATTTTCTAGGGACGATCATCTTTTTAAAATTCCCCGAGTTGTTCTTACTTGCTTGCTTCCGGAGAAAGTAAGTGTTCCCACTGTGATGGCACACGTTGCAATGGAAGCTGTAGTTGGTCATAAAAGGTAGACATGACCTGTGGGTGAGCCAGATTACAGATTAGTGAGCTGGCCACTCAACACCTTTCTCCACCTTCTTTTAAAAGCATTTATTCTCATCATTAGTAGCAGTACATGTACACATGATGCACGTGTGGGCACATGTCCCCTGATGTATATGTCCCAAGGAGCTGGAGGCCAACCTGGTGACTCAGTCCTTCTTCCATCTCCATATGGTTCCAGGGCCCCAACTCAGGCTCACTCAGGCAGTGTGGATGTCACCAGCTCACTCTGAGACAGGGCCCTGGTCTACAATGAGCCATACAGTTCATACAAGCAGGAACTTGTGATCCTCCTGCCTCAGACTCCTAAGTACTTGAATTACATACAGGTGTGCACCACCAGCTCCACTCAATATACATTATCCCCCTTCAAGACAAAGTCTTAAGGTATAGCTCTGGCTGACCTGATATTCAACTATGCAGCCCAGCATGGCCTCAAAATTAACAAAGATTCACTCACAGCCTAGAGGATTCCTGCAATTTTAAGGCCATCCAGGGCTATATAGTTAGAGAGCCACTAACTTAATAGTTATCCAGACAGAGTCAAAATGCTCATCTATTGCCTACTGACCTACTCTACAGAAGAGGAGACCTTTCGCTCTGAATCACAATGTGACTTTAATTCTCCACAATAGGTACATGTTTAGAAGTAAGGTTTTTTTTTTCCTCCTGAGAAAAAAAGTGTAAGATACCAATTGGGGTACATTATAAGCAATGAGAAAGGAAACCAAGTATGCTCTAGACAGCAAAAGCACCAGTCACTCAATGTTTCTGAAACATTAAAAACATCTCTCCAGTGATAGTGACCCACCCAGGGCTTTGCACACAGTAGGCAAGTACACGACTGAACTCGACGTCTTCAAATGTTCATGACAACAGGCCTTGCCCACTGTAAATGCCAAACCCAAAATACACAAAACATAGTGTCTCAAATTTAATTACATGATCTCTTCTAATTGCATAGACTAGTTTCCTTATCAGATTCTAAGTTCGAAAGCAAGGACACACACACACACACACACACACACACACACACACACACACACCTAGTAAGGCTCTCATTTCAATACTTAAAAATATCCCAAAGGATCGAAAACAATTCTTCAGTCAGCATATTGGTCACTTAATAGGGTTAGAGTGAGTACAAAATACTACTCATTTTGTGTGGGGGGGTATATTTAAAATTATTTTTCAACTTTTTTTTAGATTAAAATATGATTGGTCTTCCCTCCCACCCCTGGAACCTTGACCATGGTGAGCAGCCATGTGCATGCTGGGAATCAAACCCAAACCTTGGCAAAGGCAACCAGTGCTCTTAACTGCCAAGCCATCTCTCCAGCCCCGTGCTGAAATCTCTAAGGCACTCTATAAGGCCATGAAATGTACTCACGACGTGTCTATTCCAAAGGTGTCTGCTGTGAACCATTTTGTACATATTCCGCATTGCAACTCGACCTCTCCCAACTGCCGCCCATTCTCCTCATCCACAGAGCCCGCCTGGGTATCCATCACTTCTGAAGTATCCCCAGCGCCTTCCTGGAGCCACGGGGCAATAAAAGAATCAAACGAGCTGACGGACTACACTTTAATAAATTAAAAACCTTTAAAACAAAACCTAGTTTGCCTTTCAAAGGCCTAAAAGGAAATACTTACCAAAGTATCTTTTCCATTAGAAGACTCTGTCTCCAGACCACTTACATCAACCAAGTTTGCATCCCTATAACAAAAGACAAACATTAAAATGCTTATTCCAAAACAAAACAAACCACTGATCTAAATACTGACGGACTTCCTAATTTTTATGTCTTTTTCCGCTAAGCATGTCCTGAACTGGATGCCCAAGAAACCAATCCGCGTATTAGGAGGTTGTCAAGACAGACATGCATGTGTTCATGGCTTCGAGTTTGTCCTGCGAGAAGTCTTTCTTTCTAGGTTATTTCAGGAACTAGCATCGGCAAAGTGACCAGCTGGGTCTTATGGGGTGCAAGGGCGGGAGAGAGGAAAACATGCTCGGTTCATACTGTCGCTGCTGGAAGCGAGTCTGAGGTGCCGTTCGGAGCCGACCCTCCAAGCTTCCAGCTGGGTTGCGGAGGATACCGGGCAGGCCGAACCGTTGGCCGCAGGGCCTGGGTCCGGAGGGCGGCACCGAGCGGCGCGAGCCGCGGGATTCCACGAGGGGCGGGCCCTCGCGCGCTCTCGTGGGCTGCAGAAGTCTTACCCACTTTCAGCCTCTCCAGAGCTGGGCTCCGCTCCCGGGGCGGCAGACGACCCCTCTCCAGCCCCAGCGGTCGCCGGCTCCGTTTCTCTGTCTTCTGTCGTTGTGGCACTTGCAGCTGCTCCTGGACCGGAGCCGGCGCCCACTCCAGGGCCAGGACCCGCTCCAGTCGCCGCCATTGCTGCTACTTCCCCAGCTCTCGCGAGAGCACATCTGTGCGGCGAGTTGCCGCAACGCACGGCGCGCTTAAACTAGTAAAGACCTTTTGTTGGGCCCACCACTTACTTGTGAATTGCGCACTTCGAGCCCGCCGCTTTAAGGCCAGGAAAAGCAGGGCGCCACTCAGACTGTCCAGGATTGAAGGAAGCCTCTCACTAGGTCTGTCATTTGTTTTCCTCTAAGATTTACGTTATTAAAAGACGCCTGCTCTTTTTCCTGGCTAAGAGTGGAAATCACTGCGCATTTGAGGATTGGAGAGAGTCCCCTTTACACTGTGCCAAGCAAACGATCGTACTAAAACGTGGGAAACTTCCAAACAACAACAAACCAGCACCCTTTGACTCACACCTGTTGTGAGCGTCTGTAACCCTTTGTGGTTGGTCGCTAAAAGCTCGTTTCCAAATGGCTTCTGGAGGGACAATAGAGTCCGATTCCAGAGCCCGAGGTAGTTGAGGGTGAAAAAGTCGTTAGGGAAACATCTGGTCAGAGGAGGCTAGAAGTACTGCGCGCTCTAGGAACACAAAGAGCTAGTTCGAGGAGGAAAATAAAGCCCCAGGCGAGAATCTGCTTCCAGAGAACAGAGCTCGGCAAGGTTTGATGCTTAGTAAAAAGGGCAAAAACTAGAGTGAGAAAGGGTTGTTAGCTGGTAGTTAAAACCCAGGAGTGAGTGGAAGCATATGGTCTCCAAACTCGACGTTAACAACACCGGTCCCCTCCGCGTCCCCCGCCGCGGTGTGTGCATGCGCACCCTTGATAGATGTGTGGGTATATATGTGCTATGGTGCGCTGGTCAGGTAAGAGGACAATAGTACGAGACTAGCATTTTTTTTCCTTCCACTATGAGAGTTCTAGGAATCTAACTCAGGCTGAGCAAGCAAGTGCCATCTGAGCCATCTCACTGATCATACATTTGCTTTCTCAAGAGTTAATTTCCGCTGGAGAGATGGCCAAGTGGTTCAGAGCAGACTGCTTTTCCAGAGGACCTGATTTCAATTCCCAGCCACCGCAAGGTGGCTCACAACCATCTTTAATAGGATTCGATGCCCTCTTCTGGTGTGTCTGAAGACAGCTACAGTATACGCATATAAGAGTAAATTTCAGTAGAGCACTTTAGATCTAAAACAAATATACTTAGAGGTTAGATCATTGTTACTTTTCAGTTGTTATGAAAAAGTGCCACCATGACCAAAGATATCTTAAGCAAGAGGGGGAGTTCATTTTGGTTGAAGGGTTCAAAGAGGTAAGCGTCCATGATGGTGTAGGAACAATTATGGCAGCAGGCAGCAGGAATGGTGACTATGACACACGGCTGAGTTCTTGCATTCTTTGCCAGAATCACCGAGCACAGAGGAAGAACTTCAAGGAAGCAGCGTTACTTTTTACTTGTAAGCTTGCCCTCAGTGACATACTTCTGCCAGCAAAGGTTCACCTCCTAAGCCTCCACAAACTTCACACTGACTGGGACTTAAGTGTTCAGAACCCCAAGACTGTGGGGGACACTTCTCATTCGAATCAGAACCACCACAGATCCCATTCCTTCAAAAGTAAACTTTTTCTAAAAGTTAGGTAGTATGGGCTGGGATTGTAGCCTAGCATGCAGAAGCCCTGGATAAATGACATGAACTAGGCATACCATTCTGAGTCTATTATCTCAGACGAGAAACCACAAGTTCAAGAGCATCCTTGGCCATTGTAGTTCAAGGCCTACAGTATTTGAGATTTCTGTATCAGAAAGCCAAAAGAAAAAAAATGTTTTTAATATTATTTCTATTAATGAAAATTAAAGAGGGTAACTTTAAAGCAAAAATTATGGGACCACAAATAGATCTGAGAATGTGGCTCAGTGGTAAGAGCACTTGCCTGGTAGACTTGAGGCTCTGGGTTCAATCCCCACCACAGAAATGGAGGCACAGTGAACAGTCACTAAATTGTTCCATACTCACACCTTGAGTCATTGATTAATTTTTAAGCGATGTCCCCAGGATGGTAGTAGTACATCCCGTCAACAGAGATGCTTACCCCGAAAACAGCATGTGTGAAGCACTTTCCCTGTGAGTCACAACCATCTTCAGCCCCGAGGTGGAACCTATTCAGTCTTTCACTACCCTGTGAATGGGGACCTAGAATTTTCTTTTTTAACAATATAAAACGTTTTACCTAAAATAGTTACATCCTTTCTTTCCTCCCTGCAACCCTTTCCATTCCCCCCTTACCCTCTCTCAAATTCATGACTTATCATTATGATGTGTATATAATATATATACAAAATGTGTGTGTGAAATACATAAATATAATATGCTGCGTGCACGTAATGTTGTTTGTGCTGACTTCAGAGCTGACCACTTGGTTTTATATACCCTCCTGGGGAAAACTACTTTTCCTCCCCTCAGGAGTTATTAGTCGTCTGTAGTTGCCTCAAGGTAGGGCCCCCTGAGATTTCCCCCTTCCCTGTCTATTAGGATTGCCACTGTTTGGATCTTGTTTAGGTAACCATCTGTTGTGATATCCTGGGTTATTCCTAGTAGCCATAATCTCAGGAGACTTCCCAGTCCTGTGGCTTTTAGTCTTTCTGTCCCCATTACCCTCAGTGTTCTGTGGGCCTTAGGTATGTTGTTGGAGAAATATCCACTGGGACTGGGTACCCACAGTTAACCAATCTCTGCACTCTTGACTAGCTGAAAGCCCCTGAATAAAATATTTGAAAACGGAACACGGATACTCATTAAAAAGATTATCTACCATGACCAAGTTGGCTTTATCCAAGAGATACCAGGATGGTTCAATATATGAAGTCAATAAATGGATGAATTTAAAGACTGAAATCACATGACCATCTCAAGTGAGTGCAGAAAAATCTTTGTTAAAATCCAACATGCCTTCATGATAAATGTTAGAGAGGGAGAGAGGGAGATAGGGTGAGAGGGAGGGAGGGGGAGAGAGAGAGGCAGACAGACAGACTGACTGAGACTAGAGAGAGCACATAATAGAGGCTATATATGATAAAACCATAGTGAAGAGTTCAGAGGGGAACGAGAGTGTTCTGGCATCAGGTTGGTAATGATCATGAAGGCACAATACAGCAACACAGCCCCCAACAGTGTTCCTCTACTCAAAATACCAAAAGGGCCAAGATAGAGAGTCCCCTGATCAACAAAGGGGACTGTGCTCAGAGCAGGCGACTTATCAGCGGCTACATCACTGAAAAATCACTTCCCTTATCACATCAACCATCAAGTATCCACACTCCGGAGCCCTCTCCCCATCCGTGATAAAATGTTGGCAAGTAATCACAGTACTGGAAATTGACGAGTGCAGTGGTCGCTCCATGAACAGGAGACGGTGGTGCTGGGTAGGTGCTGGGAGGTGGTAGATCACATATACACGACTCACTGAAGCTAAGCGCTCAACTGTCACTTAGTCTCCGCACCCGTCTGAGTTTCTGCATCAACCACTGCAGAGAGAAAGCTTCTCTGGCAAAGGCCATGAGCAGCATCAGTCTACTGCTCTAAGCAAACACTCAGAGGGTGGTTTGCCACATTTAGCAAAATAACAGGAGCACGTCCCCCAATCCCTTAGGGTTGTGGGATTCTGATCAAAGAGACGTTGAGGTTTCTTTAAGAAAATACTTTGGAGTGTTAGACTCAGCCAAACATCTGTGCAAAAGAACCAAGAACCTGAGAGAACCTGGTAAAAAGCACCCTACCTCCCATAGGTCAAGCAATGGTGGGGTTTCTCTCGGGAAATGTAGCAAGGTCCCACATATGCATTTTGGCAGGGACTAAATCCCAGGGTGGTCTCTTTGTCCTTTCCCAAGGCCTCCAGGAAGGTTTAGTAAGAGGGTGTGGGGAAGGGGTGTGGTGAAGTTGCCACTCATTTAAGGACATTTGGCTATTTTCCCCCTCTCAGGCTCTCAGGCGCCCCAACACACTAGGGCCTCTCACCCTTGGAACCATGAGTGTTTGACTAGGTTTACAGTTCCAAGCATGAATTCCTTCTTGTGGAGCAGGCCTCTGATCTAAGCAGAAAGTGCTTGGTTAACCCCAGAACAGCCGTGCCACTATTATATCTAGACACAGCTTATCTGGCAGGTTGGTATCCTAGCTCACAGGGGTTCACATTTGAATAAGACTCTTTACATCCATTTTCCTCCAGGAATCTACATAGAACGTTCTGGCATTATGAACTCTAGTCAACATGGAGGAAATTTTTAGATCAGTTCCAGTCAGATTTCTCAATGTGCTATAACCAAAGTGTGTAATATCTTCAGCAATATGATTTTACCATCTATTACAAGCAGAATGGCAAAGCCTCCCTGACCAATGACGCGTAAGGAGATACCTCAAACCCGGCTTTGGGATTTTTAATAACCTGTGACTTCTGGAAGCAGTAGTATCCGTCCACGCAAGATACTTCCATTAATTTTTTTCCTCTACTCTTTAAAAGGAACACTTACAGAATAACGTTTCCATCTGTATTTTTATATATCTTTAGTTTTGAATAACCCTACCCCACTCCTCTTGGCCCACCCCCACTTCCACCCCAGGTCTTCTTCCTCTCTATGTACTACCTGTATTTCAATATCCCCCTTCTTTCTGTGCTTCTTTAAGCCCCTTGGCTTTTCCTTTCTAAGATAAAGCAGTTGCTTGTGTCATTTTAAAAGTCTGTTTACTTTTTAAGTGTTAAAGGGGAACGCGCCTGCACACGTGACCCACACGCACTTGACAGAGACTGGCTTATGGCAGATACTCAAGTGTCTACTGCTTTTCATCTTTATCAGCCTCTCAGGCACAAGCTGAGAACTTTCCTAGTCAACGGAGAATGTACTATTTCTGAGGAGTTAACCACCTCCCGATCTCCAAATACTGGGTTGCCTCCATGACAAGGTAGGTCACTAACTTCATGAAATGTTCTCAAATCTGAAGCTAGCAGCATGGATAATTCTTTTGAATGGCACTCGATTGCCACAACATGTGTACACACACACACACACACACACACACACACACACACACACACACAACTGTGGCGCATATCCATGAACGTAGGGAATTACCCACCCATCACTTTGCAGCAAGGAAAGTGAAATATGGAATGGAGAAGTGTAAGCGACTTGAGTCTCTGTAGATTCTTATTTCATTCCCAAAACGAATAGTTCTAAGGATCTGTAATTTACACATCCAACCACCAAATGATTAACTTCACGTGGCTTGCCAGGCACAATGTCAGATACAGGGTGCTTGGCGCTTAGTTAGGTAAAGGGTGCTTAGTGCTGTATAAGGCAAGCAGGATACACTGTGTTTGTGGAGCAGAGACTTAGAGAACAGAAAACATGCCGGTAACATACTTAAGAGTACCATGGCATGGGAGAGAGAAAGGCTCTGAGGTGGAGGCAGGAGGTTCAGGTTAAAGCTAGCCTGAACTGTGAGGCCTGTCTCCAAGTAAACACCGTTATTACTGTCACCGAGCAAACAAATGAAAACCAACAGAGAAGGGTCAGAATGCCCTAAGAGACAATTAGTCCAGCTTGTGGGATTTGGTGTCCACAGGTGGTCAGGAGGTGCTCAGACCTGAGGCAGTAGAGACCTGACGGGTGGCGCGACCTAGAACCACACACTAGGCAGAGGAAACAGCACATAGAGGGCTGCAGAATGAAGGACTCTGTTCCCACTAGGAGGTCATGTGGCAGGAACAAAGGTGGCACCCGGGTGACCAATGGTCTCAATTTGTCCAGGACTGAGCACTTCCCCAGGGCATACGACTTTATATTGAGCAAGGGGCAAATTTTGTTTTGAGGCAGGGTCTCACTGTGGAGCTTCCTGTGTAGAGCGCATTGTCTCTGAACTCACTTCCTCTGCCTAAGCGCTGGGATTAAAGGTGTGCATCACCAGGCCTGGACAGGTCTAGGTAACTGGGGAATGTTGCTCACCCTAGGGAACATGTGTTTGAAGACCCCTGAATTTAAAAGTGCTTACTTATTTAACTGATATCTAACTCTGGGACAGTTAAAATGACTTTCATTCATTCTTTGGAATTTTCAAAAAATCGGTGTTTCGATATGTTCCTTTCTATTTCTTTTCATATCTACCCTCACTTCCCAACCCACCCAATTTTGTTTCTTCTTTCCTTTTAAAAGACCATCAAGTCCAGTTTGTGTCGCCCATATGTTCTTGGATGTGTAGCCATCCCCTGACTTACCAGGGCTACACACATGTTGGGATGACCTACATGCACACTTGTTATCAAATGGCCACGCAAGGATATCCCTTTATTTAAATGCCAGTGCCAAGTGCTAGCGGGATATTTGGTATTGCCATTTCTATGACACATTACCTGTTTTCTTTTTAAAATTAATTTATTTTACGTACGAGCACTCTATTTGCATGTACACCTGCAAGCCAGAAGAGGGCATCGGATCCCATTACAGATGGCTATGAGCCACCATGTGGTTGCTGGGAATTGAACTCAGGACCTCTGGAAGAGCAGTCAGAGCTCTTAACCACCAAGCCATTTCCTGTAAATGTTTGTCACTTCCTCACACGCCCAAAAAGAGGAAAAAGCAAGCTGCCATGGGAGAGGTCTCGGACGGACAGGTTGCACTCCATCTGGAGAAAGTTAACACTAAGACATGGACCGGGCAGCAGAGTCTGATGATCAGCTCAGAACGACTAACCTGGGAGCCTTCTGCCCCTGGGCTGACAGCTCTTTGTATGAGAAAAGAATGTGACGGACAGACAGAGGCAGGAGACAGAAGCATGGACAGGACCAAAACAGGGAGCTAAAGAGAGGACAGTCACGAGGCAGGGACACGATGGCAGAGAAATCAGATTAAGTAAGAAGCTAACAGAGAGACTGCCTCAGCAAAAAGGCCAACAGCCTTAACCTGTAGATGTCTCTGCAGCTGTCTCATCATACCACAAGCAGGACCCGAAAGCCCCGCAAGAGATAACTGACTCCACTTCTCCCAGCAACCATCACTTGGCAAAAGCTCATCACCTAGGGATGGGACTTCATGGCCACCCTCCCTCTCCATGTTAGGATTTGGGATGGCCTGACTCCGCACAGGTCTTGTGCACACTTTACCGAGCATTCTTCTGTGCAGCTGCCCCGTTGCATCCACAAGGCACTCATCCCTACTCATCTCTGACTTTTCCATTCCCCCCTCTTCCCCAAGGATCCCTGAGCCTTGGGAGGAGGGAGACAGATGTCCCATCTAGGTCTGGTCATTCTGACCTCTCTTGTTCTCTGCACCTTGACTAGTTGTAGGTCTCTGTGTTAATCACCATCTACTGCAGATACCTTCCCTAATGATGGCTGAGAGACGCATAAAACTATGGCTGCCATGATAAGTCATTAGGAGTTGGTTTAATACTACCTCCATTTAGCAGAATAAAAGTGCGCATGCCCAGGGTCTGGAGAGATGGCTCAGCGGTTAAGAGCACTGACTGCTCTTCCAGAGGTTCTGAGTTCAAATCCCAGCAACCACATGGTGGCTCACAACCATCTGTAATGAGATCTGATGCCCTCTTCTGGTGTGCCTGAAAACAGTTACAACTGTACTTATATAATAAATAATTTAAAAAAAAGTGCACGTCTTGCCAGACTAGTCATTACTCTAGCTCGGGGGTCCACAAAGGTGTATGACTGATGGTTACTTTACTGATGGTTACTTTACTGATAGCTTACATTATACATTGTAGCAGCAGGAAAGCCAGGAAGTAGAAACAAAGTTTCCAAGTCAGCACGTCTCCACCAGCTGTGACACAAGCAGGTGATTCCTTCAGCAAAAGTGTCTTACCATTAAGTTCTGGACGGTACCCAGTTACATCGGCAATAGCTCCTCCCCCCTTCCTCTTTATTTAGATAGGGTCTTACTGCGTAGCTCTGGTTGACCTAAAACTCATGCTGTGGACCAGGTTGGCTTGGAATTCAGA
Source organism: Rattus rattus (assembly GCF_011064425.1). Classification (NCBI taxonomy): domain Eukaryota; kingdom Metazoa; phylum Chordata; class Mammalia; order Rodentia; family Muridae; genus Rattus; species Rattus rattus. The sequence continues at coordinate 60,653,472 of NC_046166.1, read as the reverse complement.
GACATGCCTACACCTGCCTGCTGAGGGCTGGGATGAAGAGTGCACCATGCCTGGGATTGCTTATGGGTTTGCAAGGTCTACCCTCAGCCTTGCTGTGGAGCCAAAGATGACCTTGAACGTCCCATTTCCCAATGTTAGTTACGAGTGTATGCCACCGTTGCGGCTGGATGTGGTACTGCGGTTCCAACCCAGGGCTTCCTTCACACCAGGCGGGTGCTGTACCAATGGAGCTCCATTCCTAGTCCCACTTGCACGCTCATAGTTTTAAAATTACACTTACTTAGTGTGCGGCAGTAGACACTTGGAAGTCAGAGGATACCTTTGGAAAGTCCGTTCTCTCCTGTGGCTCTGGAGAGCAACAGGTCATTAAGCTGGGTGGCAAGGACTTCAGACCCACTGAGCCACTGTGCCAGCCCCATGTTACAGCATGTACTGCTGACAGAATACCACGAAGAAAAATGGCTTCGTTGTCTGAAACGGGGAATGATGCCCAGACAACATACTGTTGAAAATATGTTAAATGGTGAAAGTCAAGGAAGTGAAAAACCCTTACGACAGCGAAGCAGTCTGAATAAATAACGTGGACAAAAAAATGTCTGACCTTATTTTCCAAATAGCTACAAGCCTCCCACGTATGTGTGTGTTCACGTGTGGGTACATACTTGATCACAGAATCAAATGCATGTGTGTATGACAAGCACATGAATCAGAGGCCAGAGGCATTGAAGGCTTTGAAGCTGGAGTTGTAGGTGGCTGTGGCATGTAGGTGCTGGGAACCAAACGGTGGTCCTCTGAGCCATTCCTCCAGCTCTGTATAGGATTCTTCACTACCTCCTTCCCTCCTTTCTTTCTCCATTTTGAAAAGGACTGCAATACCTACTGGCATCTTTTCTGTTAGAGGTCACTTTAGTCTCAGAGACCCCATCTTATAGAGTCCCCCGTCTCGTACTGGGCTGAATGCTAAGAAATAGCTAAAACTCCCAGAAACGACTGAAGTCCAGTAGCTGCTGAAGAGGCTCTGACTGGCTGGTCTCAATCCAGGCCAAGTGACCAGGGAAGCCATATGAGGTATTTGACAGGTAGCAACTGACTTAAGATGCCGGGTGTGAAAGAGTTGGAAATATACAATACGCATCTATCAGATTGGTTGTCCCTACCCTTGGCCTTTACCCGTCCTGGTTTGTGGGGTTGGTTTGTTTGGTTTTTGTTTGTTTGTTTGCTTTAAAAAGTTGCTGTCTTCAGCCAGGGACCCTTGGAGTTGAATTAGGGAAAAGCTGGAAGAAGCTGAGGAGGAGGGCAACCCCTAAGACCAGGAGTCTCAACTTACCTAGACCCCTGAGATCTCTCAGACACTGAGCCACCAGCCAGGCAGCATAGACCAGATGATATGAGCCCTTCACACACACACACACACACACACACACACACACACACACACACACACACACACACACAGCAGAGGACTGACTGGTCTGGACTCAGTGAGAGAAGATCCGCCTATCCCTCTAGAGAATTAAGGCCCCAGGGATTGGGAAGGTCTGGTGGGTTGGGGGTGAGGAAGGTGGGGACATTCTCTTGGAGATGGGGGAGGGGTGGTGGTTTGTGGTGAGGTATAGGATGGTGAGTGTTGGACTCGGTCTAGGAGAGAGGTAGTGGCTGGACTATAAAGGGAGATTAAATTTAAAAAAAGGGGGGGGGCTCTGTCTTGTCCCCCACTGACACGGTTTAGATCCCGAATCCAGCCATGTCCCTGATATATTACTTGTCACCTTTTTGAATAAAGAAACTTTTGTTGGCTCTAACTTGGTTTTCGTGGTGTACTATTCCCAATCTCCGACCCTAACATAGCGAGAGAGTGCGCACACAAGCAATAGAGCGAGTGCCGCAGGGAGGAAGGGAGGGGCAGGCCATTGTGCAAATGTGGAGGTCAGAGAACAATGTTTAGGAATTGGCCCTTGAGTCTTAAAACCAGGTCCTTGGGTTTTCTGGCAGGTCCTTTAGCTGCTGAGTCATTTCATTTCATGGGCCTTCTTAATTCCTTTCTTAAAATAAAATCACATTTACTTATGCATTTGCATGCATGTGTGTATGTGTGCGCGTGCACACCGCGCACTCGTGTCCGTGCTAGGGTGGGGCGCAAGAGTGGCGGTCGGAAGAAATTTGCAGCCCTTGGTTCTCTTCCTACTGTAGGGGTTTAGGGGTTGAATTCAAGTGTTCAGCTTGGCATCAGGCCCTCTCACCAGCTCTCTTTATTTTCTCTACTCTTCTCTTTTGTAAAAGTACGGGGCTTTTCTACGCCCGCTCTTGTTCCCAAATAATGATACAGAGACCTTTACGGTTTTTTAATAAGGCTCTTGTACTATTGTGGGCAGATTCTGATCTATTCTAACATGGCTATGCTAGCCTGGCCTACTTCCCAGTCACTTCCCACCAACTGTGGCGTTACCTGCCATCTTGGTCTCGTCCTGGCCTCCTTCTTCGTCCGAGTCTCAATGGCGACTCCTTCGGGATTCTCTCCCATTGACCTCCTTTTCTCCCTTCTTCCCACCCAGGACCCTTGTCACTGGGATCGGAAGTCCCGCCTCTCCCGCTCCTGCCCAGCCACTGGCCGATCAGCTCTTTATTAACCAATCAGAGGTGATGGAAAACAACTTTTGCACAACACTGAGACAGGAAATGGTTGACTATGCAAATGTCTGGACTGCAACTTGGTCGCTGTAATCAGCATCTGAATACACAGTGCACAAACCGCTGCTGCACCCCCCTCGCCTCTCTGCTCCCCTCTCCTCCCACGCCCCTCCTCTCCTTTCCCTACCTCTCCCCTCCGGTCCCCTCCTCACTCCTCTCTTTTCATCTCTCCTCTGACCTTACAACATTTTTAGAAACAGGTCACACTACGTATCTGAGGCTGGTTTCAAACTCATGATCCTTTAACCTCAGTATCTAGAGTTCTGGACCACACAGTGCCACCACACTTAGCATAACATCTTTTCTTATATTTAGTTTTAAATATGCTCTTTAAAACATGGAATGCCATCAATAAGTCTATCAAGCAATCATTGTTTGACATATAATAAAACTATGAAATTAAGGAGACTCTTTAGACCTTGCCCGGTGACCGGGCAGAAGGGCCTGGACTGATGCTCAGAGTTCCTCACAAGAGTGTTCATGCTGCCACAGCCCAGTGGAGGGTAGTAGTAGAAATGACAGAAAAACTGAGAGAACAGACATGGCAGTCCAGGAAATGCCTTCTTTGTCTCCAGGAAATAGTGTCTTACAGAGTAGTAAGGCTGGGCCCCTAAGGAACACACGCTTTCCCAGATCATCCAGGACTAGGGTGAGACAGGCTCACCTCTGCAGATTAAAATTCCACCTGTCACTCATACAAATGATAAGGTATGACATTTCTTACAGCTTCGAAATAGAGACTTAAAGGGGAGTCAGAGGTGTTACTGACAGGGCAGAGATAAAAGCAAGAAAGAGGAAGATTTGACAAGAAATAGATGAGGACCAGTTTGATGGTACCAAGGGACGAATCACATTACAGTAGAAGCACTTATATAACACCCATAGTCTACCATGAGCCATTCTTACTTAAAAGATAAAAATATATGTCCCTAAATATATATAATTTAAAAACATAAATGATTCTTTAAAATGTATATATTTTTGGTGCTCTCAACTATACATATTTAAAGTCAATTATCATCGAACAACCCATTTCATACCACATGTGTTGGGGTTGGGGATTTAGCTCAGTGGTAGAGCGCTTGCCTAGGAAGCGCAAGGCCCTGGGTTCGGTCCCCAGCTCCGAAAAAAAAAAAAAGAAGAACAAAAAAAAACCAAAATCATACCACATGTGTTGTAGGTGTGTGCACATGACAACGTATGTGTCCAGAACACCCAGATTCTACTCTTTCTTTATTTTAGCACAATTTTACAAATATGTCTCAATGTTACCAACCAGTCTTCATGTCATACCTTAGATATTTAGATGAGTTTACCCACAACTTTTTAAAAGAACAAACAAAATCTAAATCTTTTTTTTTTTCTGGTTCTTTTTTTCGGAGCTGGGGACCGAACCCAGGGCCTTGCGCTTCCTAGGCAAGCGCTCTACCACTGAGCTAAATCCCCAACCCCACAAAAATCTAAATCTTTAAGGATTTCTTTTCCTCTGAAATTTTCAAGAACCTAATATTGTCTCAGAAAGGTAGAGAACCAGTTCTGAGATTGCTGTATGTATGTCACCAAAAAACAAAATCTGAAGTTGCTTGACTAGACAATCCAATTGAAATAGGTAGCCAGCTGCTAGTCTCTGCCCTAGAGAGTAGAATTCCTCAAGGTCTCAGAAGAAGTGATGAGGGCATCCGGAACCCTCATCTACTGACTACCCTGGGTAGTCTTTAGCATTCTCTGTCAGTTGACTGGCATCAGTGAGTTTCACCAGAGTGGTTAGGAGACTCTTGTCCTTCGAGCTTCTCATTGGCTCTCACATCAGATCTCGAGGTGATGTAATAATACAAGGAAGTGTGCCTCCTGGGACTGTTGCCGGGTGACCATGACATCATAGACTAGCCCAACAGTGTCTTCTCAAGATGTCTCAAACATTGCTAGACAATTTAAATAAGAAAGAATTGACGGAAACGTCATGTACAACCGAAATCCAAGCAGCATTCATTCTCTCCTCCTTGGCGACTTTCTTCGGGGGACTAATCGTCTTGTTCATTTTCAGAATAGCCTTGAAAATCTCAAGAAACTGGAAAACCGTCAAGGGGCCAAGAGGGATCTTGGTCAGTTTCCTTGTCTGAGACACCTGTGTGTGAAGATTGGCAAAGCTTGTTAACCATGTATGATGATGGATGTACCAGAGTCTCTGTTCTGAAAAAAGAAAAAAACAAAAAACAAAAAACCTTCCATGTACATTGACGACAACCCTGTTTCAAATCTTAAAAAGACAGTTAAGGTCAAATGTACTTTATGGATTAATCCTAGCACTTGAGGCAGGAGGATTGATGTGAGTTTCAGGTCAACCTAGACTACATGGATAGAGGAGACCCTCTCTCCAGAGAGAGGGGTGGGGAGAGAATGAATGTATATGTAGTGTATAAATATACAATATACTGTAAATAAATTTCATATATATCTATCTAGAGAGATGTTTTAGAGGAGAGCATATGGTCTTAGTGCATCCCAGGCCAGCCAGAGCTACAGACAGAGATTATCTACGATGTGAACCTTGAGATCGGCCTGGGCTACATGAGATCCTGTTTCGGAGGGAGGGGGTTTTGCAAACTGCTAATAGGGAGCCACAAAGGCACAAGACATTGACTTAGCCTTACCTTTAAGAACCTTTCTGCATGATTCATATGTGTCCATATGTATACACTGCTCTTGTGTATTACCGACACCAGCCGCAGACACGTTGAAGGTAGTTTTGGTAGCGTAACTAGCTTTGCAAAGGTCGATGCTGACTGCTGGCAAGTGATATTGGGAGCAGACGAGGCTTTGTGAAGATGACATTAATAGCTTGAAACATCTCTCTTCAATTCAACATGACTGTTCTATTTTTGTTGTCTGTCTGTTCCTTTGCTTTGAGACAGGGTCTCATTCTGCAGCCCTGGAACTTGATATGTAGACCAGGCTGGCCTCTTAACTATGTAGACCAGGCTGGCCTCTTAACTCATCTTGCCTTTGCCTCCTGATTGCTGGGATTAAAGGCATATGCCATCACAACTGGCTCAGTGGAAGAGTTTTATTAAACTCTCTATGATTTGTTTTAATTTTCCACCACTTAGACTTTGTTTCTTCCTGAAATAAATCACAATAGGTTTTTTTTTTTTGTAATAGAATACTTTTTGCCTGTGCTTCATAATTAATATGTGGATTTTGCTTAAATATGTCTCTCATGTTAAAGTGGTGTAAAGTAACAGAGTGTGAAAAAAAGAGCAAAAATGTAATGTTATTTGCAGTATGGTCTTTATATTTCTGTATTTGAGAATATTTGAGAATATCTAGTATTGAAATATATGGATTTTATTGATAAACCAGTTTATTCTGTAACTGTTTCTACTTGAAAGACTTTAAGCAGGCATGGCTCAGGGGTTAAGAGCACTGGCTGTCCTTCCAGAGGACCTGGGTTCAATTCCCAGCAACCACGTGATAACTCTCAGCCGTCTGCATTTCCAGTTCCAAGGGTTCTGATGCCCTCTCTTGGCTTCCCTGGATACCAGGCATATACATGCTACTGACATATAGCATTCAGGCCAAGTGTGCATTTACATAAAGTAAAAAAATAAAACTTTAGGACCTGGAAAGATGGCTCAGCAGTTAAGAGCACTGACTGCTCTTCCAGAGGTCCTGAGTTCAAATCCCAGCAACCACATGGTGGCTCACAACCACCCGTAATGAGATCTGATGCCCTCTTCTGGTGTATCTGAAGACAGCTACAGTATATATATATACTGTATATATTTACATATATATGTAAATCTTTTAAAAAAATAAATAAAACTTTAAAACCAAGACTTTAAACAATATCATAAAACTATTGGGGAAAGAATTCTGAGACTGAATTAAATGGACATAAGCTCTCTCTCTCTCTCTCTCTCTCTCTCTCTCTCTCTGTGTGTGTGTGTGTGTGTGTGTGTGTGTGTAAAATGTGTTTCTGTAGAGTTTGTAGCATTTAGAAAGTTCTTTAGTTGACTGCTTTAGGAAATGTTTAGTCTTCATAATGTTAATTTCCTAGGTTGAGCAAGGTAGAATGATTTCTGATTAATACCATGACAAGCACCTCCCTCCACCTGAAGAACCTGAGGCAGACTAGTTTCTCTTCCTCTACAGCTCACTCTGTCCATTCTTTGTTTTCTCCCCCTCCCCCACAGGAACTATTTTCATCACGTAGAATCGAGGTTAATCCTTTGAGAAAACTTTACTTTCATGGAGTTTTTCGTGAGCGTATCGAAATGCTGCTTTCTGCGCAGACCATTGTGGGGCAAGTGTTGGTGAGTTCACGTTCCCCATTCCATTCTGATGCCTGGGAACTATAGCCAAGAACGCGATCATGGTCCCCCTCTGTATTAGCCGCACGAGTAGACATCTTCTCTTCCGTGATTGTCTTAGCTACATCAAGCCCTGCGCGTAGGGCTCTGTCGGCATCATTCTGCTTTCCTTTTCTCCAAATGCGCAAAATTATTAGAGTTTATACATACCGTTGGCCTCTCTGCTAGGAGGAAAGTTTGATTAGCTCAGAGCTGTGTACATTTTGGGTTTCACAGATACATGAATGCCTGGACACAAGTACTAGAAAAACATCTATTGTATGCTTCAATTTTCCTGTAGAGGAGAGGGACTTAGATTAGGTGGCTAATTTTTCTTATTTCATAAAGAGAAAGTTATAGTCCAAGGACGACTGTAGAAGATAAGGAGAAATACATCATTGCCTGATGCAATCACCTTTTATGACCATTTATTGGATTTTGAAAGAATATGTGTTGTTTGATACCCAATAATACTAATTGCGTTATATGTATTTTTTTTTTAATTTTATACTGGTTTCTTTGTGAATTTCACATCATGTACCCCAATCTCACTCATCTCCCCCCTCTCCTTCAACCTTCCCCCTATCCTTGCAATCTTCCCCACAACAAAGAGAAATCTTGTTGTGCATGCTGTACTGTGTCTCGGTGTGTCCTTGTGTCCACATGTCTTTGGTTGCAAATGTTCATTGCAATGACTTGTTAGTCCGGTCCGAGGCCTCTGGCTTCTGCTATTCCATCAATACTTGGAACCTCACTGGGACTCCTCTGAGATATCCAGATGTTGCCCTGTGTCATGGAAATCTTGAGGTTAGGGACCAACCTTTCATGCACTCCAGCAGTTCATCAATGGGGTAGATGTTGGGGAGGGGCTGATTCAAAGCCCTGGATCTGGGCCTGAGAGGTCAGCCCACCAGCTCTCCAGCTCTCACAATCTTGGGGGACTGGCTCATCAGCAACCCCAATGCCAAGGCCAGCTCTACCCTGCTGCCCAGGCGAGGTGTAAGGCCCTGCTATCTCGAGTGTTACAGTGGGTGAGGGACATGGCCAGTACTTCCACTCTCCTGCTCCTGGGCCAGCTCTCCTGTGTGACATAGGTGGCAAGGGTGTTCTGTGTATTTTCAATGTCTTTACTTATTTGCTGAACAACTAAAAAGAACATGTCAAAACCTTCATTTATGGTTTATCTATTTTTTTGTTTGTTTTATTGAATGTCTTGCATTTGGTATTGAATATACCAATAGAATTTAAATGGTATATTCTTACTTGCAAAGGATTGCTTATTAAACTGTCTTGTTAGCTCCCTTAGCCAATATGGACTGTTTTTCTTCTAGCATGTCTTACAATATAGTATCAGCATAATATGGATTCTAGTTTTGTTTCCTTTCACCCTTCTGTCCCATTTTGTCTGAACTGTGTCTCTTGTAAATGTCATAGAGCTAGCTGGACTTCTGTTCTTGTCTTTATTAGAGTACATACTTCATTTTTAATTTACCAGGGTTTTTCAATGGATGCTGACAGGCCAAATAGGCACGGTGGAGGGTCACAGGCCAATCTTGGTCAAGCATAGCATCTAAGTGGCAGCCATCTCTTGCTCCTTGGCACCTATACTCACTCTTCTCTGCTGTCCTCAGTGCCTCAGCCTGGATGAGCTGATCCTTGTCAGTCTCTCTTGGGTTTACCCTGGCTTGGTAGGTGAGTGCTCTCAGGACTTTGAGAGATACAGGGGCAGAGCTGGGGAGTCATCTTAAGCCGGAAATATCAGCTGGGAACAGGTGTAGACAGGCCAGCATGCTTCCTGTTCCAAGCTTGAGGAGAGTAGTCAGACGTGAGGTTTGCTCTCCGAATTTAGCCTACTGTGTGCTGACGTTTTATATATTGGATTCCAGCTGTATACTATGACTGCAAAGGAGATATATAAAGCCCTCTTAGTATTGTAGAGAATTATCTAATAATATGTGTAAACCTCTCGGGACATATTAATGAAAATGAACTGATCCTTGCATTTTAAATTGTCTTTTTCTAATGTGGATAATTCTATTTGAACAGAAATATATAGAATTGGATTTTTGTACTTGCCTTTGTTAGAGAATATACTTAGTCTGTGGGAGTTTTTTCTTTTCTTGTTTCTTTTTTTTTAAGATTTATTTATTTATTATTTATTAATTATATATAAGTCGCTGTCTTCAAACACACCAGAAGAAGGCATCAGATCTCATTATAGATGGTTGTGAGCCACCATGTGGTTGCTGGGATTTGAACTCAGGACCTCTGGAAGAGCAGTCGGTGCTCTTAACCGCTGAGCTATCTCTCCAGCCCCTCTTGTTTCTTTTTTAAGTTGGTATTTTAGTTATAACATTTCTCCCTCCCCTCTCCCACCCCCAAGCCCTCTCATAGACCCCTCCCTGCTCTCCTTCAAACCCATGTCTCCCCCTTCTTCAGTTGTTAGCATTCTCCTGGTTAATGATTGATAGGAGAGGGTCCAGCCCACTATGGGCGGCAATACCCCTAGGTAGATGGTCCTGGGGTGTTTAAGAAACACAGCTATTTTCATATATAATTTAGTTGCATGCACACTATGTACTAAAGCATACTCACCCCCATCACCCTCTTTTATCCCATTCTTTTGCCCGACCACTCCCTTCCTACTTTCATGTCATTTCTGTGTGCTGGTAGCCACAGCTGCCATGTGCTCCTGATGCCATTAGCTTTGAAACATAGATTAAAAAAAAAATATCTGAGGCAAGGTCTTTGCCGTGTATCCCTGGCTGCCCTAGAACTCTGTATGTACAGCTGGCTAGACTTGAACTCACCTAGATCCACCCCTTTCTACTCCCCAAGTGCTGAAAGTTAAAACGTGTGCCACCAAGCCCTTCTTAAATTATTATTTCTCTGTCTGTGCGAATGCCAAAAGAGGGGAGAGGGCCCACAGTTTGCAGAAGATGTTACTGGATCACCTTGAGCTGGAGCTTCATGTAGTTTCAAACTGCCCAATTCAGATGCTGGGAATTGAGCTTGGGTCCTGTAGAAAACCAGTAAATACTCTTCAATGCCAAGCCCTTTCTCTATCCCTTTTTTTTTTTTTAAAGATTTATTTATTATATATAAGTACACTGTAGCTGTCTTCAGACACAACAGAAAAGGGCATCAGATCTCATTATGGATGGTTGTGAGCCACCATGTGGTTGCTGGGATTTGAACTCAGAACCTCTGGAAGAGCAGTCGGTGCTCTTAACCACTGAGCCATCTCTCCAGCCCTTTCTCTATCCCTTAAGACAGATATTTTGCCTTTATTCATCAATGAACCAAATAGTGTGTGGGTTGTAAGAAGCTCTAGAGACACATTTACTGAATTCAAGTAGAACTTGTTTGAGATCTCCAAACAGGAGTGGAACGATCTGTGAGGCTGTTGATTCATTGTTTCTCTTGAGCCAGATGTGAGTAAGTAGAGCCTGGGAGATGGATTGTTGGCTCAAAATGCTGTGTTTCAGGGTTGGGGATTTAGCTCAGTGGTAGAGCGCTTGCCTAAGCGCAAGGCCCTGGGTTGGTCCCTAGCTCTGAAAAAAAAAAGAAAAAAAAAAAAAAAAAAAGAATGCTGTGTTTCAACACAGAAATGGTTGCATGAACTTTAAAAAAAAAATAAAGCAAAACACTTTTTCAGTGTTTTTTAATTGAAAATAATTGTTTTTATATACTATATTCTGATCCGAGTTTCTCCTCCCCCAAATCCTTCCTACCTGTCTTAGTCAGGGTCTCTATTCCTGCACAAACATTATAACCAAGAAGAAAGTTGGGGAGGAAAAGTTTATTCAGCTTACACTTCATGCTGCTGTTCATCACCAAAGGAAGTCAGGACTGGAACTCAAGCAGGTCAGGAAGCAGGAGCTGATGCAGAGGCCACGGAGGGATGCTACTGGCTTGCTTCCCCTGGCTTCCTCAGCTTGCTTTCTTATAGAACCCAGGACTACCAGCCCAGGCATGGTACCACCCACAATGGGCTCTCCCACCCTTGATCACTAATTGCCTTATAGCTGGATCTCATGGAGGCATTTCCTCAAGGGAGGCTCCTTTCTCTGGGATAACTCCAGCTTGTGTCAAATTGACACACAAAACCAGCCAGTACAATTGACCCTTGTCAACCTGACACACAAACACATCATTATTAACTCTCAACCCTTATTTTCTTTTCCATCTCCAAGATGGAAAAAAAAGTCCCACAGTCTTTACAAATTCTTACATATTAAAAATTCAATTCCTGTGCTGGAGAGATGGCTCAGTGGTTAAGAGCATTGACTGCTCTTCCAGAGGTCTTGAGTTCAAATCCCAGCAACCATATGGTGGCTCACAACCATCTGTAAGGAGATCTGATGCCCTCTTCTGGTGTCTGAAGACAGCTACAGTGTACTTCTATATAATAAATATAATAAATAAATCTTTAAAAAATTTCAATTCATTTAAAATAGCCAATCTCTTTTAAAATTCAAAGTCTTTTTACAACTCAAGACTCTTAACTGTGGGCTCCACTAAAATACTTTCTTATTTCCAGAGGGAAAAATATCAAAATCAAAATCAAACTCTAACCATCCAATGTCTGACATCCACTCACACTCTTCTGGGCTTCTCTAAGGGCATGGGTCACATCTCCAGCTCTCCCTTTTGTAGGGCACACCTTGTCTTCTAGGCTCCAGCTGCCTGTTCTCCACTGCTGCTGCTGTTCTTGGTGGTCATCTCATGGTACTGGCATCTCCAAAACACTGCTGTCTTCTGCTGCAACTAGGCTTCAATAGTCTCTCACAGGTTCTCTTCATGGTGCCAAGCCTCAACTCCTTTGCATGACCCCTTCAGTCATGGGCCATCAACTGCAACTGAGGCTGTACCTTCACCAATGGCCTTCCATGGCCTCTCACAGTGCCCAGCCTCAGCTGTTCTTCATGATCCCTTCAAATACAGTACCACCTGGGTGACTCTTACACATTACCAAGTCTAGCCACAGCACGAGGTACAACCTTGGCTCTCTCTGGAACACAGCCCCTTTGTGCTCTCAGAAAACACTTCCCAGATTTCACCTCAGTGAGGCTGGTCTCTTCTTAATCACTGCTAATTTCTTAGTTCCAGCTGACCAGCAACAATAGCCCTAGTAATGCAAAGGTTTCATCTTAGTAGTTCTGATATCTTGTTAACCACAGCTGATTCTTCAGCTCCAGATAACGAAAGCCATAGACTCTTCATAATCAAAACAGCAATGGCCCTGAGAAGGGTTTAATCTTCCCTTTGAAGTTTCACAAGCCAGGCCTCCATTGTTTGCACTGTTATCAACATTAACTTCCAAGCACCTACAGAACATTTCCACAGAGCACTTAACACCCAATGGCTTTTCTAGCCCAAAGTTCCAAAGTCCTTCCACAGTCCTCCCCAAAACATGGTCAGGTTCACAGGAATACCCCCATTACGCTGGTACCAATTTGTCTTAGCCAGGGTTTGTATTCCTGCACAAAACATCATGATCAAGAAGCAAGTTGTGGAGGAAAGGGTTCATTCAGCTTACACTTCCACACTGCTGTTCATCACCAAAGGAAGTCAGGACTGGAACTCAAGCAGGTCAGGAAGCAGGAGCTGATGCAGAGGCCATGGAGGGATGTTACTTACTTCCTTGCTTCCCCTGGCTTGCTCAGCTTGCTTTCTTTTTTTTTTTTTTTTTTTTTTTTTTTTTTTGGTTCTTTTTTCGGAGCTGGGGACCGAACCCAGGACCTTGCGCTTCCTAGGCAAGCGCTCTACCACTGAGCTAAATCCCCAACCCCTCAGCTTGCTTTCTTATAGAACCCAGGACCACCAGCCCAGGGACAGCACCACCTACAATGGGCTGGGTCCTCTCATCCTTCATCACTAACTGAGAAAATGCCTTACAGCTGGATCTCATGGAGGCATTTCCTCAAGGGAGGCTCCTTTCTCTGAGATAACTCCAGCTTGTGTCAAATTGACACACAAAACCAGCCAGTACACTGCCTCTCACTCATCTGACTCCAAATCTTCTTTCTCTTTAGGAAGCAGTCCAATAAAAACAAATAAACTTGAATTTTAAAAAAGAAAGAAACAAAAAGCACAAGAAACACTTGCGGTGGTTTTGTTGTTGTTTGTTTTGGTTTGGTTTTTTAGAGTCAGCTAGCCATGCATAGTGGTGCACACCTTTGATCCCAGCACACGGGAGAAAAAGGGAGGCAGATCTTTGTGAGTTTGAGACCAGCATGGCCCATGTAGTAAGTTCCAGGACAGTCAGGGCTGTGTAGAGACACCCTGTCTCAAAGAAACAAAAAACAGGACAGGAATAACTTGAGATGGGGTCAGCTGTCGGGGAGCTCCCTTTGTAGACCAGGCTGACCTTGAACTCACAGAGATTCTCCTGCCTCTGCCTCCCAAGTGCTGGAATTAAAAGAATGTGATAAGAGGGATCTTGATTTTAATGACCTTAGTTGAACTTTTGATCATGATGGAACAACAACAACAACAACACAGTCACAAGAGAAGCCTTTTCCCAAATACAGACCTAGGAACATCAGGTTGGTGGGTTATAGTAAAATGGGAATATCCTTGCTTTGGGTCGATGTCTGGCCCCATCTCAACGTTAAGTTGGTGAAAGCAAGTTATCTGCTATGTTAATACATTGAAAAAGAGTGCTCACTTCGGCAGCACATATACTAAAATTGGAACAATACAGAGAAGATTAGCATGGCCCCTGTGCAAGGATACATTGAAAAAGAAGAAAGTTTGCCTTAAGTCAAAAGGCTGTGAGGACAGGTGCAGAGGCCCAAGATAATTTTGTCTCTGGATTTCAAGTCTCTAATCACAATGCCCTAATCAACTTTAGAGGATCTTCACCCCATGATTCTGATCCTTCCAACTCCCCAAGAACCCCCGTTCACAAGAGTAAACACCGAATACCTTCCATGCTGGAGGGTTCCTGCGGGCCCTCTATAGCCTTAACAAGCTGCAGAGGGAGGTACCAAGGGAGGCAAGACGACAGTTCCTCCCAACACACACCACTCAGTAGCCTGTGTTGGCTCGAACTTCAGGAGTCAGACCCCGAGTGGACTGTTTTAGTCATATTTAAGCACATCCCAGTTGGGTGAAGATAATTCTGATGATTCTTAGCTCAAGTCTGTGTGCACACCGAGGCAATCATAAATGACCTTGAGAAACAGAGTTAAGTACAGGTCAGATGTGTCTACATCGAAACTCTTCCTTCAGTTCATAAAGATGGGATTCCACCTATAGATTGACTGACTGGTCTAGGGGAGGAGCTAGGTGTCAGAAAAGCCTCTGAATAGATAGAGCAAAGGTCACCAGGCTAATAAGCTCGCCCACTCCTAGCCTTCTGGGTGGATAGTCGCTCTATCATTTCTTCCCTAGAAGGAACAACCTTGAGTGCTAACATTCCAGGTTCATCAGTGCTAGTCTGTGAGCAAAGACCTGTATGCCTCCTCCAGGAGCCTAGTCAGTGAGAAAGTAAAAACACCCATCACCACAAACACAGGTAGTTAAGAGGAAAGAATATAAGAGGCCCACCCAAGCAATATCTGAATTAGAAGGGAAGGAGCATTTTATTGTACATAAAATTCTGAATTTTATCATTAAAATTGTACCGAACTAAACATATTTGAAAATCTGTTTGTTGAGACAGGGTCTCACTAGGTTACCTCTGGCTGGCCTCTCTATGTAGACCAGGCTGGCCTCAAACTCTCAGAGATCCACTTGCCTCTGCCTTCTTAATGCTGGGATCAAAGGTGTGGACCATCGAGCCAGACAGACACCTGGCGGTTTGGAGATTAGAAATTACCAGAGGAATGCTTAATTATCTAGAGCCTACCTGAGAGAAATCACGGAGGCTGACAAAGGTCTCACCCAGCTCCGCTGGAGGCTTCGAGAAGGCAGCTTCCTGGCTGTGTTGCTCTGCACAGGGGCCGACTTCCTATACCAGATACAGCATAGCAAAAGCATTCACTATCCGCTCACAGAACATTTTCCCAGGTGGGGAAAAGTCCTTAAGGCAGTTCAAGCCCAAGACTGATATTTATGAGCCCTCATTTCTATCATGAAATGAAGTGACATTGCATCTGACACACGCTAAGCACTTGGTAAACATTCGCTAAACTCTAGGAGGGGCAGGAAAGAGTACCCCGTTTATTCCGAAGTGAAGTTAAGACTAGGTAAGTACAATGGATACACGTTGGCTCAGTGAGCCTTAGTCCACTTTCCTTCAGTGAATGAAGAATGAATGAATGGATGGATACAGGCATAAATGAAGGTGTGAATGCAGCGCTACCCGTACAAAAGGTAAGGTAAGGCAAAGCCATTACACACACAACAATAAAAACAGAGGGCAACATTTACCTCATTTAAAGCAGAAAACACAATTCTGTGGGCTTGTTTTACTCCATGCCAGTGAAGTAGAAGTGCATCTTGTCTCTGTCCTTTTCTGTTCGTAGGTGATCCTCGTCTTTGTGCTAAGCATCGGGTCTCTTGTGATCTATTTCATCAATTCAATGGAGTAAGTAAAAACACCATCACTCTTGTCTGCTTTATGAGAAACTTAATTGCTTTAGAATTTTTCTCTTCAGGGACGTCAGATAGTTTTGCTCTCATGCATGCACACCGGCCCCACCACCACACACAGAAGTTAATCAAAATGGTAATCAGGAAGCACAAACTCCAGTTGTGTGATTAATGCATGCCTTTGCCCTGTGTCTTAGGTTTTTACTGCTGTGAAGAGACACCATGACCAAGGCAACTCTTATAAGGACAGCATTTACTTGGGGCTGGCTTACAGGTTCAGAGGTTCAGTCCATTATCATCAAGGCAAGAGCATGGCAGTGTCTAGGCAGGCATGGTGCAGGAGGGGCTGAGAGTTCTACATCTTCATCTGAAGGCTGCTAGAAGACTGACTTCCAGGCAGCTAGGATGAGGGTCTTTAACCTACACCCACGTGACACAGCTACTCCAATAAGGCCACACCTTCTAATGCTGCCACTACCTGGGTCAAGCATATACAAACCATCACACCCTGTATTTTGCCACTTCCGTTTCTAGTGTTGGGGTGGGGTATACAGTTGCTCTTCAAACCTTCTAGGACACTAAACCTCCAGTGTTGTTTCCTGCCATGGGGCCCCTTAGGAAGGCTTCTGAATTCCTCTAGAAGTCCTTGGGGTATCTTCAGAGACCTTTCTGAGGCTTTAAGACTTTAACCTTTTCTCACTTCTCTTGAGTTCATCCCCTTGTATAAATCAAGGCTAAGACAGTGTTTTTTTTAAAAACTAAAAACTTCATGCCCAGCCTCTGAGAATTATATAAAATACCCACCTGGGGTAAAATGAAGAACTCCTAACATGTCTTTGAGAAACCATCTTTGAATTTGTTTCAAATCCATTCTTTTGATATCAAGTAACTTTGTCTCAAAGGGGTAGAAAGAGGAACTGAAAGGTCGATCTTGTCTAGATAGATGGGTTTTCAACCAGAGAGGACCATATAATCTCTGAGGCTTTGGATCCCCACTCAACAAAACTGACTAACAGAGTGGTGGGTCCTTCTCCTACTACTCTGAGCTCCACGTATGGTCTGGTGGCTTTTTATATAGTTTTATATAGTTTCTTTCCCAAGAGGAAGTCTTGAATGGACCATTCATGTTTAGTATATGTATTGCCTAACCGACCTCTACCTCTGCTCTGTAGACACAGGTTTTGAAATGTTTATCTTTGCAACAATGTTCCCATTTCTTTGCAGCCCTGTTAGAAAGTGTTCTTCATATGAAGACAAAATTGTCCATGTGGATTTGAGTTTCAATGCTTTCTTTAGTTTCTACTTTGGGTTGAGGGTAAGTACCTAGGTAAGCAATAACGACCAAGCCCCACCCCAGACGTCGATATAGCGGCCTGCGTGCCCCTTAGTTGCTCAAGCTCCCTTGCTTCTCAGGCTCTAAGGGTAGAAGACCTATGCCCCAAGTTATAAATATTTAACATGACCCACAACTCCTGGGCTTGAGAGTGTAAGCCAGGTCCAGAATTCTGACACACCTGAGAATGACTCCGTTACAAAACACCCTGTCTGCAGTCCTTCCTGGCTTCTGGTCTGCCACTGGAGAAGCCTTACTAACAACCGGAAGTTAGGAGAGGTTAATCGTCAGTGCTACACTAATGGCGTGTCGGCCATCTTACTTTTTACTTTTTAAGATTTATTTACTTATTATATATGAGTACACTGTAGCTGTCTTCAGACCCACCAGAAGAGGGCATCAGATCCAGATCCCATTACAGATGGTTGTGAGTCACCCTATGTGTGCTGGGAATTGAACCTGGGTCCTTTGCAAGAGCAGCAAGTGCTTTCACAGGTTGAGCTATCTCTCCAGCCCCAAGTGGAGCATTCTTAACCTAAATTAGGAAGCTCAGAGACACAACGGCCAGGGAAGCTTTTTGCAAGCTTTTTCACTGGAGACTGCCATGAACCATACATGTTCACTGATCACAGATAATAAGCTCTATGTATATGACATACACATAGATGTATAAAAACCCACATCTATAAGAATTATGACTTATATTAATGTATATATTGTATATATAGACATAACAGAAATCTCTAGGAACAACTGGAAGCTCAAAAATGTTTAAAGTGTGAGGGTTGGGGTCTGCTAAATAGACTATATGCTCATTGATAGAACAGTCATTTCTCTCTCCCTCTCCTTTGCTCTGTTTTGTTTGGTTGGTTGTTTTTGACAGCGGCCACACTGTATAGCTCTGGCTGGCTTGGAACTCTCTTTGTAGACCAGGATGGCCTCAAAATCACAGAGATCTACCTGCCTCTGCCTCCCAAGTGTTGGCACTAAAGGTGTGTATCACCACCCTTCACCCAAAGTACCATCTCTTTATGTAGTACGTATGCATTTGTGTATTCTTTCGAATGTATATATTTCTACATATGCTAAATAGCATGCAACTGAGTCTTCATTTAATGATTGCAATATAGCAAAGCACTAATTATCCATCGCAGTCCCTTCAAAATTCAAAATGGTAGGTAGAGCACGGAGAAGTAGCTCATTGTTTAAGAGCACTTCATGCTCTGACGGGTGACCTGCGGTTCAGTTCCCTGTTCCTACATGAGAGCTCACAGCTGTCATCATTCTAGTTGCAGACAATCCCACACTGTCTTCCTGCCTTCATGGGCACCATGCTTACACATGACACACGTTCAAACATGCACACTTATCTATATACAAAATATACTCCCGTACATAAAGTAATTGAAAAATAATTTCTTTAACTCCCAAGGGTAATATAATGTGGGCGTCTTGTTTCCGTTTCAGTTTTGGGCGGCTGAAGACAAGATCAAGTTCTGGTTGGAGATGAATTCAATCGTAGACATTTTTACCATCCCACCAACCTTTATTTCCTATTATTTGAAGAGTAATTGGCTGGGTAAGTGTGCTGTGGCAATCGGTAATCAGTGCCTCAGACTGTTCAACATCCATTTAGAATATCTGTCTTTCTAAGACCCTCATGGACATTTCGAAGAGCTCTCTCTTGACTGTAGAGTTTTGTACTGTATTTACAGAAACATTTGGTTTTGTTGTTTTGTTTTGTTTTGAGATAGGATCTCATTATGTAGCTCTGGCTGGCCTTATCCTCACAGAGACCCACTTGCCTCTGCCTCTCTAGTGCTTAGATTTGTCACCACCAGAATGACCAGAAATCATTTCTTGATCCCAGCATGCACCTGGTACACAGCAGGTGTTCAATAGTTGTTGATAGAATAATTGTATCTACAACCGGAGGGGCAAGGCTCCAGCCCCTGTGGTCCCTTATGCTGGGATCTTATATGGACTCAAAGAATAGTCTGCCCTGGTTTCTCAAGACCAGTCTTCATATTAAAATATGGTTGGAATGGGAATTGTTCATTAGTTGTGTTATCTCTAAGGTGGGTGTATTAATAGTGCATGGGCTTTTTTTCCCCTTTCTTTCTTTCTTTTTTTACTTCATGTATATGAGTACACTGTAGCTGTCTTTAGACACACCAGAAGAAGGCACCAGAGCCCATTACAGATGGTTGTGAGCCACCATGGGGTTGCTGGGAATTGAACTCAGGACCTCTGGAAGAGCAGCCAGTGCTCTTAACCGCTGAGCCATCTCTCCAGCCCCATGCATGGGCTTTTAAAAATAAATCAGCTTTAATAAAATTTCATATTTTATTTATTGTTTAAAAAAAACACCCCAATTTTATTTTTTGCTGTTATTAGAAAAAAAAAAAAAAAAAAAAGGAAAAGGAAAAAACCAGGATTATTGAAAAGCTGAATAGTCAGGAGCTTAACAGACTCAAGTAAAGTTTCCTATAAATTCTAAAGAAGAGTTGAGTAAAATGCACAGTGCTTATTACATTCAAGGCATCTTCTACATGTCTAAGATTAGATCTACAAAGCTGTAAGGTGGATCCTATTTTATGGATGAGGAACTACAGAAGTAGATGCCCTGGGTAACAGTAGTCAGTAAACGTTCAGAATCAGGGTGTGAACTCCATGTCCTTAAACCTGTGACATTATGGCATTGAGGATTTAGCTCAGTGGTAGAGCGCTTGCCTAGCAAGCACAAGGCCCTGGGTTCGGTCCCCAGCTCCGAAAAAAAAAGAAAAAAAACCTGTGACATTACATTACAACACGTGGTACTGAAGTGTTCCAGGAAAGCTCCGTGCATGCATCTCAGCCACGTTAGAGTTCAGGTGACTTTCTCCTGGTTGCTTTGTAGGTTTGAGGTTTTTAAGAGCTCTGCGGTTGCTCGAACTTCCTAAAATCTTACAGATCCTGCAAGTCATCAAGACCAGGTAAGTTCAGCCCTGTCTGGCATTGTCGCTTAGCAGTTTGGATTAGGAAGTGAAAACATTAACTGGTCCTCAAGCTCCCTGTGCCCCAAGAGGACTCCAGGGTGAAAATCAGGACCATCAGCAACTGTGGTGCCTGTCACCCAGCATCTGTGTTGCCTGTCACTCACCCAGCACCTGTGTTGCCTGTCACTCACCTGGCACCTGTGTTGCCTGTCACTCACCCGGCACCTGTGTTGCCTGTCACTCACCCGGCACCTGTGTTGCCTGTCACTCACCTGGCACCTGTGGTGCCTGTCACTCACTCACTACCTCATTTGTCATTTAGCTCCCTGGCTGAAAACCTTGCAGTCCTTGTACAGAGACTACACATTCCTTGTTTTTGCAAAACTACAGTGTGTAAGTCAGCTTTGGTTTTAATTCCAGATCTTTCTACCCAGAACAAAACCAAAAAGACCAAAACAAAACCCATCAGCCAGGGGTTGGGGATTTAGCTCAGCGGTAGAGCGCTTGCCTAGGAAGCGCAAGGCCCTGGGTTCGGTCCCCAGCTCCGGAAAAAAAAAAAAAAAAGAAAGAAAAAAAACCCATCAGCCAATACAGAGGCTTTGGTTTTATACATTCATTATTGAGAATTGCCTCTCTCCATGTGGCTGGCGAAAGCTGCTCTGGGAAGCTGTGGATTGTTAAACGAACCCCAGTGCCAGGGGTAGATTACCTCCCATGGAGTTCCTGGTTGGGATCAGAGACCCCCAAACAATACAGCCTCTTGTCATTTCTCGGAGTTGTCCACAGGGAATAGGTGATAAGTTGCTGAAGATACCACACACCTTCGTTACCTAACACAGAGTAAGCTGAAAGCTTCCTCCCTGCTGGCTGGCTTTCACAGTCCCCCTCTGACGATGCTGTGCAAGCTGTGTGGTAGAAAAGGCAACTACTTCCCCAGTTGTGAACTTTACAGACCACAAGACCAACTTGCCAGACAAGATGGGTGTCTCAGGGTTTCCACTGCTGTGAAGATACATGACCAAGGCAATTCTTAGAAAGGACAACATTTAATTGGGGCTGGCTTACAGGTTCAGAGGTTCAGTCCATTATCATCATGGTTGGAAGCATGGAGGCGTCCAGGCAGATATGATTGCTGGAGGAGTCGAGAGTTCTACAGAGGGCAACAGGAGGCAAACAGGAGAAACTAGCTTCCAGGCAGCTAGGAGAGGGGGCTCGAATCCCACCTCTTAAAAGGCACACTTCTTCCAACAAGACCACACCTCCTCATAGTGCCACTTCCTGAGCCAAGCATCTTCAAACCACCACGTGTGCCCACTTGTGCTGCAATGGCATTGCTGTCATGGGCCTAACCAACCGCTCTCTGCTTGGATTTGAGACCTGTGCCATGGGAGGGAAATCCATGCCTGGTACTTCTCACCTACCAGATGCAAGGTCCCGGGTTCAAACCCAGCATTACAGATACATAAAAATAGTGCAAATTAAATACTCCCAGAAGATAATAATAAAAGTTTAAACTCTCTCCTTTAAAACATTGCTGCACTCTTATTAGAAATATCCATATTATAATCTAGGCACATCTCAGTGTTAACTATGCACTGTGAAGAAATCAAAGCTGGAAAGGTTATTTTTACGTGACAAATGGCCAGGCCAGAAACCGAAGCTATTTCTACTAAACTCTAAGGCTTTCCTTGACAGACATAAGCCTCTTGACAGACTTCAGCCTCAGTGATTCTGGTATAAGTTCAGCGTATGCCATTGGGTCGCTGTAATCTACTGGAATCTTGTATTACAAGTCCACATCTGGACTCCTGCCATTTTGTTCCGCCTCATTATACAAAGTTGTAACCTTACAAATTGATAGACTATTGATCCACATCCATGCCTCTAAAACACCAGGCCGATGAATGATGCCGTAAAAATCTATAACTTCAAAGCAATACACTTGATACTGGGTCAGTTTCCAGCTGTCCTATCGCATACATGAATGATATAGAGGCCCTGGAACCATGCAGACTGGAAGGTAAGGGCAGAGCCCCACCAATGCTGTACCTTCCAACCCGTGGGCCACATGGTGAGCAGAAAGCTGAGCCCCGGAGGACTGTGTGTTGGTGTTGATTTAGAACCTGCCTGCAAGACCTAATGGTTCTTTTGTACTTGTTCTTTTAGTAATTCAGTGAAGCTTTCCAAACTGATGTCAATTGTTATCAGTACCTGGTTCACAGCAGCAGGATTCCTTCACCTGGTAAGCAATTCCTCACAGTCCCCAGTGGCATCCACCAGTGCGAGCGTCCTTCTAGTCCCCAGTGTGAGCATCTTTTCTTTGAAACTGGAGAGGGTCCACACCAGAGGTTCATCATCTTAATGTTTTTAAAAGTTTTTTCTTTAAAGATTTATTTATGTTATTCATAACATAAGAGTACACTGTAGCTGTCTTCAGACACACCAGAAGAGGGCATCAGATCCCATTACAGATGGCTGTGAGCGACCATGTGGTTGCTGGGATTTGAACTCAGGACCTCTGGAAGAGCAGTCAGTGCTCTTAACTGCTGAGCCATCTCTCCAGCCCCTCATCTTCTTATTTTTACCCTTTTGGTTTTACTTTTTATTTCCAACCCTCATTTATCATAATTTTTTTTGCCTCCCATTATCAAGATAGCTTTGTTTATTCTTCCAGTATATCTAAATCTGGTGTTCATGAAAAATCCCCTCAGGTCTAAAGGTCTATGACATATAAAATGTAAGATTTATTGATAAATCTTCATGGAGGTTTGAGGATTCTTAGATTTTGAGTAACTGTAAACGTGAAAGAATGAAGAAGCTAGGACTGGGGGTTGGGGATTTAGCTCAGTGGTGCAAGCACAAGGCCCTGGGTTCGGTCCCCAACTCCGAAAAAAAAAAAAAAAAAAAAAAAGAAGCTAGGACTGGGGTGCAGACCAGTGGTAGAGCACGTGCCTGTCCAGAGCTGGGGGAGGGGAGCCAACCAACGAGTTCCAGATTTATTAAAACTGGATGGTTGCTGGGAGCAGTTGAGCTGTTGTGGAAAAGAGATTTGGAGCCAGCCACGTTCTTCTGGAAACATCCACAGGGAAGGGCTTGCTTCTGCTTGGCAGACTGAGGCACTGTTAAGTTTCCTCAGTAGAAAGGGTTCAGGCTTCACTGCTGGAGGACATTAGAGTTATCAGAAGTTGGGAGAGAATTAAAGTGTAGTGCTAAAAGCCTTCAGACCACAAGCCATCAGAAAAACAAAAAGAAAAGTCCTTTTGATTTGAGGGTCTCTCTCAAAATTAACTTAGACGGTAAATATAAAAATATTCACAGCACTGCTTCTTAAAGCTGAAGGGATGGCTCAGCAGTTGAGAGCGCTGACTGCTCTTCCAGAGGTCCTGAGTTCAAATCCCAACGACCACATGGTGGCTCACAACCATCTGTTATGGGATCTGAGGCTCTCTTCTGGTGAGTCTGAAGACAGATACAATGTGCTCAAATAAATCTAAAAAAGGAAAGAAAGAAAGAAAGAAGAAAGAAAGAAAGAAAGAAAGAAAGAAAGAAAGAAAGAAAGAAAGAAAGAAAGAAAGAAAGAAAGAAAGAGGAAGGAAGGAAGGAAGGAAGGAAGGAAGGAAAGAAGGAAGGAAAGAAAGAAAACGGTCAAATACTGAATGCCGACTCTGCTAGAACCTTGGACACTTTTGAAACCAGCTTCGCCACATCTGACTGTTCCGCACGGGAGATTTTCCTGAAGTGTCACAGCAGAGAGGGCAGTTCCATCTCTGCATTGAGAGTGTTGGACCAAGAGTCATGTTCCTTCCAGGGCAGAAGCCGCCATTGCTATCCCAGAATTCTAGAGGAGACGCCACGAAGATGATAACCTCCGCCTTTTCTTCCAATGAGAAGCTCTCAGGCTCCCCGTGGCCTGAAGGCGTGTTTCGTTTGGTCTGATTATTTCTTTCATCTTCTGCTTTTCATTTCTTTTGTTAGTTGCTAACTCTTAAGGAACAATTATATACATGTGTATTTCTGGGTTCCATGGGAGAATATGGGAGTCTGGTGACCCATTCTCTCAAGGGGTCACCAGGGGTCAGCAGAATAGCCGCTGCCTGGTACCGGACGCGCCGCTTTCCCGGGTGCGTCTCTGAATCTTCGAAGCCTCTTCTTCAACCGTCTAAGCACGGGAGCATTCGGGATACACAGGACCTCAAGGAAAGGAAGTCTTTGTCAGGAATTCATTCAGAAAAATAAGGAGAAACCATCAGAGGACAGAGAGGATTCCATTTTGAACCACACGGATTTGGAGAATGTAAACAACAGTAAAAGAAAACATAAAAAAAAAAAAAAAGAAACAAACAAACAAACAAACAAAACCAAAACATCAAAAACTAGAAGCAAAACACCCTAAACTAAAGCGCTTTATTCACCGGCTCAGAAAATAGCAGACTTCTTTGAGAGGAAAAGTCATGATTATCCCCTGCCTCACCATCCCATACTTGAACAATCTTTCAGCTAACCATTAATACATTTAAGAAAAATTTGTGGGGATTGGGGATTTAGCTCAGTGGTAGAGCGCTTGCTTAGCAAGCGCAAGGCCCTGGGTTCGGTCCCCAGCTCCGAAAAAAAGAAAAAAGAAAATAGACAGAGACATACCTAAGGAGAAAAACCATAAACAGCGCACAGTTGATTCAGTGTCCTAGACTTCTGACGTGTGTTCCCAGAGAAACGCTTTGCAGTGAAGCGTCCGCAGATGGAAAGACAAAGTGTGCCCTAGGGAAGCGACTCCCAATTAATAAAGTTGCCGGGTCGAAGAAAGCCCGTCTGTGGGTTGCTTTGAGCCTGAGAACTTCCCACCGGAATCACAAGAAGTGCTCCTCATGATGTGTCCCGCAGCATCCTGGGACAAGAATGGTTGCTTCTTCCCTGGTCGGCACATGGTTCTCGGTCCAGCCCGGTCCATGCAGAGATGAATCTACCCTCTCTGTCGTACTTGGAGCAGTCACTGATCTTCAAGAAGAGAAGCTGAAGAAAGAAAGGCTTTTAGAAGGAAGCAAAAGGAAGTAGCATCTGATGGCTCGGAAGCATTGATCAATAACCAGAAGACGATAGGAGGCATGTATGAAAGTCTACATAACTTATCTTGCCATCATGAGCCTGCAAGGGAAAACAGCACCGCAGAGGAGGTGAATTGAAAGTAAGACGCTGAGAATGAAGAGGCAAAATATAGTGATTAATGCATTTAAAGACAAATGTCATAACCAGAGAAACGATGCCTGCACATTGGTAGGCACACCAGTCTGAGGGTTTCCTATTGCTTCGATGAAGCACCACGACCGAAAAGCGAGTTAGGGGAAGGAAAGGGTTTATTCGGCTTATACTTCTATATCACAGCTCATCACCAAAGGAAGTCAGGATAGGAACTCCAGCAGGGCAGAACCTGTAGACAGGAGCTGATGCAGAGGCCACGGAGGGGTGCTGCTTACTGGCTTGCTCCACATGGCTTGCCCAGCCTGCTTTCTTATAAAACCAGCCCAGGGATGGCTCCGCCCACAATGGGCTGGGCCCTCCCCCATCGATCGCTCGTTAAGAAGATGCCCCACAGGCTTGCCCTACCACCTAATCTTACGGAGGTGTTTTCTCAACTAAGGCTCTCTCCTCTCAGATGACTCTAGCTTTTGTCAAGTTGACAAAAAAACCAGCCAGCATGCCTACCATGTAAGCATGACAAAGGACACGGACAAAACAACTTAAGAGTGGATGGATTTGCTTTAGCTCACAGTTTCAGAAATTTCAGTTCATCAGG
Organism: Rattus rattus; assembly: GCF_011064425.1. Lineage (NCBI taxonomy): Eukaryota > Metazoa > Chordata > Mammalia > Rodentia > Muridae > Rattus > Rattus rattus. Next base: position 60,627,792 of record NC_046166.1, on the reverse strand, counting down.
GTGGGGAGGTCACCGCAGGCTCAAACACCACCCCCAGGAAGCCAAGAGAGGGAGAGAAGAGCGGGTAAGATGGAGAAAGAGAGCATACCTACTTTAGTGAACTCTCGTTTTTTTGGCTTTTGTTCTGTTGAACACCGGTAGCATACAGAATGGCAGCATCCACATGTAGAATGGGTGTTTTCCCTTAGTTATCTCTGGAAATGCTCTCACAGATGCAGATAGAAGTTTCCTCCCCTAGCTTCACAGTACTCCTCAGTCCGATCAACTTGGCCTTCAAGATCCACTATCACAATATCTAATGCGATCGTTGAGGTTCACGTTATTATTACATGGTTATTATATTACAAATGATGAGAAGGTGAGGAGATGGGGGCCCCCGTGACTCCTTCTTTCCTGCTATGTCTTATCTAAGGTTGAAATGTGAACCTGAAAAACATGAAACTCAGTTTGAGCTGAACGGAGTTGGAATAGATAACAACTCTACCAGCACGTGTCTATAATTCTTTTTTTTTTTTGGTTCTTTTTTTCAGAGCTGGGGACCGAACCCAGGGCCTTGCGCTTCCTAGGCAAGTGCTCTACCACTGAGCTAAATCCCCAACCCCCTATAATTCTTTAGTATAAATTCAGCTCACTCCCCATTGATTCCCCATTGACTGACAGTTTCATGTTGCCATGGTAAGAAGAGGAGCAGAATGAATTTACAGACCAGACCGAGGCTGTTGGCTCTTTCCCATCGTAAACATAAAGGCAGTTCAGAGAGGCTGGGGCATTGAGAAGGGATTTGAAATATTGAGCGAATATGCCTAAAGACATCAAGGTGAACTTTCTAAGGTTCTTTAAGTTTGTATGAAGACCTTCTAATTGAGGTTTAATTTTAGTCTGCCTGTCATATTCTCTAGGATAATACTGATTTCTATGTTTAGATATTACCAAAGACGGATTTTAGTTCAATGCACTATCTCAAAATATGAGAGCCAGGTGATGGTGGCACATACCTTTAATCCCAGCACTCAGGGTTCAGAGGCAGGCAGATCTCTGTTCGGGGTCAGCCAGGTCTATATGGAGAAGCACAGTCTTGAGAAACCAAGTGTGTGTATGTGTGTGTGTGTGTGTGTGCGCGAGCGCGTGTGCGCCTGCGTATGCATGTGTGTGCATATGTGTGTATATGTGTGTGAGTATATGTGTATATGCGTATGTGTGTATGTGTGTATGCATATGTGTGCAAGTGTCTGTATGTGTATATGTATATGTATGTATAACTGATATCTGTGGTTTCCTGGTTCCATTGCTTTGTAGTTTTATTATTTATTTTCTTTTCCCCAGAGCTGTGAACTGACCCCAGAGCCTTTCCCTTGCTAGGCACGTGCTCCATCGCTGAGTTAAATGCACCACTCCTCAATATGTGTGGTTCAAACTCATTTTTAGATATACACAGCCTTAAAAACTAGTGAGGACCCAGAGCTCAGGCTGTCAGGTCAGTTGATTGAGTACTTGCCCAGCATTCACAAAGCTCTGTGTTCAATTCCCAGCACCATATATACATACACATGCACATACACATAACACTTACACACACAACACATACACATAACATGGTTGATTGAGTACTTGCCCAGCATTCACAAAGCTCTGTGTTCAATTCCCAGCACCATATATACATACACATGCACATACACATAACACTTACACACACAACACATACACATAACATACACATAACACACATAACACATATACATACACATAACACACTAACACATAAACATACACATGCATATAACACACATGCACATGACACATACACATGCACATAACACATGCATATACACATGCACATACACATGCACCTAATACATACACATGCACACACACATAATACATACACATATACATATACATGGTGTACTCTGTGTAGCGGCACATGTTTGTAATCCTAGTGCTTTGGAGGTAGAAACAGGAGGAGCAAAAATTCAATGTTATCCTTGTCTATGTCGGGAGTTTGGAGTCATCCTGAGCTACATGACACCCTGTGTTGCCAGTGCTCAAGACTTGCACTTAATAAACTCAGCAAATTTAGGAAATGGCTGACGCTTGGCACACCACTTGTAAAAAGTGACCAAGTACTCAAGAAGTGATGTCAGCTCTACTCTCCATTCCAGTCCTTTACATTTATTTCTGACTTCTTTATTTTTTAAATTTAATTTAACTTTATTATGATTTCTTTCTTTTTTAATGTACAGTGCTTTACATACATGTATGGCATATATCACATAAGCAGAAGACGGTGTCAGGGCCCCTGGAACTGGAGTTAAAAATAGTTGCGAGCCTCCATGTTTGTGACCTGGGCCTCTGGAAGAGCAACAAGTGCTCCTAACCACTGAACTCTCCAGCCCCCTCCATTCCTATTCTCAACTGGAAAGCAGAAATTTAATTTCCTCAGATAATTATCAATATTTAATCGTCTCTGTTAATAGAAACGGAAATACAGAAGCTATTTTGTCCATAAAGAGGGACAAAAGGCAGTTAAATATAAATCTGTGTTATAAATTTGCATGTTTAAATAAATAGATACATTACATGTAAATCTATATTAAATATAAATATGTACCTGTAAATTATGTATTAGTATGAGGATACAAACAGAAGTCTGTGCGTATGTAATCACTTTTCTCGTTGTCGTGGTGAAATAGTTGACAAAGCCCATGTAAGGAAGGTTTGTCTTGGCTCCTATTTAAGGATATGGTCTGTCATGGTGAGGACGCCATGGGGAGTAAGGCAGCAGGGCTGTATTGCCCTCAGTAAGGACGCTACAAGACATGAGTGCTTATGCTTCGCTTGGCTTCTCCTTTTATTCTGTGTGGGATTCTGTCCCACAAGATGGTACCACCACCTTGTTCCAATCCATTGGAAAGTTTATTGGTCCTTAGAAGCCAAGGTCATGTGCTTACGCTCACTTCCACACTAGCTTTTCCTGTCTTCTGAAAATGGAGGGCGGTTGCTGGCTCCAGGATGTAGTTCTAGGCCTTCAGAGCAGCAGGAAGCACCCGCTCTGTAGGGTTTTCCAAATCTGGGTGCATGCTACACGCCTCCAGCAGAGGTCAATGCTAATCAAGATGGTGGAAATGTGGTGTTCTGGTCCCCACTCGAAATCCTAGGGCTCTCTCAGCAGCCCCAGTCATTTGCTCTTGCCTTCAGATTGAATCGGGGGACATTGATGCACTGTTTGCCTTCTTCCCTTGTCTTCTATTCACAGACCTTTCCTTTGCCGTCTCTCTTTGGACAGGTAGAAAATTCTGGTGACCCCTGGCTCAATGGTAGAAACTCGCAGACGATGTCATACTTCGAGTCCATTTATCTGGTGACGGCAACGATGTCAACTGTTGGCTTTGGGGATGTGGTGGCCAAGACTTCCCTGGGACGGATTTTCATCGTCTTCTTCACCCTTGGGAGTTTGGTGAGGAATATTTTTTTATTATCTCTTAAGTACTAAAACAAAATGAAGCATTCAGTTAAAATGGTGAGGAAACAAAAGATTTGATAGTGAATCCTGCTTTATTCAGTGCATGTGAAAGTGAAAAGATGCACAGACCACATAGTTTCCAAATCGTATGCCCTGGAACCTGGAATGCACTTGCTTAGTTCCCAGGAAAGAAGGGAGAAAGATTCGACATTAAATCAAATAAGCCCATCTTCCTCCATATTTGCCCGTCAGACCAAAACCTTCTTCTGGAGAGGAGGAATGTTTGAGATGTGCTTCTGTGCCATCACACATCTCAAAGGAGGAGCCACTTACTACACCAGCAATTAGTTCCTGGTAAGCTACAGATTAGTCAGTGTTTATCCATGACTCTAGAGAGTATCAAAGGCAAAGGAAGCTTTGCTTCTCATTTTGATCTCTTAAAAACCGTGAGTGTTTTCCTATGACTGGTTACCTTCAGACACTTCAGTCATCACCTTAGTCCCCTCAGTGTCATATGAGAGGGATTTTCGTGTCTTTGTTTGTTTGCCTTTTTTCCACATAAGGGTTCTCTGTGTATCCCTAGCCATTTCGGAATTCGTAGATCTGCCTGCCTCTGCCTCCCAAATGCTGGGATTTAAGATGTGCATCACCATGCCCGGCTACCAGGTTTTTGTTTTGTTTTCTGTTTGTTTGTTTGTTTGTTTTTAAATTACAGTCTAAGCAGTGTGAAGTAATAATAAAAAATAAGTTAGAAACCATCAAGTGTAAATTTCACTTTTATTCTCTCAGCTGACGGGATGAGGTGCGAACGATACCCACTCTGCTTTGCTGAGTGCTAAGTGCTTCTGTCCCTGTTCTACTCTCCCTAGGCCTAGGGCTGGAAACATCTATCTCCATACAGTCTAATTTTCCAAGACAACCGAGTCAGCCTGGCTTCTCTCAGCTTCTCCCTGAATTGCTTGGCTTGGCCTTCTATTTATTAACTGTGGCAATCCGCTCTGATCTTCCAGCTCCTTCTCATTCTCTGACTCATTCTGTCTTCATCTGTGTCTAGTTTGTTCTCTCTGGAAGCTTCCTCAGTAGAACAACTGTGCAGTTAAACTGCCACTGCCACACCACACACCACACATCTCTCCGTGTGCTGCTTGAAAGTAGCCTCCCCTTCCTGTGCCGTTCTCATGAGAGTTGGGCGTATCCTATCTCTGACTCATTCCGTCGAATCTTTCTCTGATTCGTCATTTTGTCTGCCCCTCAGTTAGATGACACCTTCAAACGTGGCTGCTTCCTTCTACAAACCAACTTTACCTTCACTGTTAGGGATTAAAGGCATGTGCTAAGGGCAGGCCTGTATTCCACCCAGATTATACAGTAATCTACGGCATATCTGCATTCCAGCCAGAACACATAGACCTGGAAGGTCTTTGGATGGGGTCCCTTGTCATAGCAGTCACGTTGCTGGGTTCCTCTATAATCAAGGGACAAATTCATAGAATGGTTGGCTAATATTTACATTTATAATTTTGAAAGCCGAACTTCATTTTGTTAATTGTAATCAAAATCCTAACTCTTAAAGAACTCAGAAGTGCATGATCTCTTTTTTTTTTTTTTTTTTTTTCTTACATGCACTGTTCACTGTTGTATCCTTCCGGCAAATCAGTGGTTCTCAACCTGTGAGACAAAACAAAACCCCTTTGTCAAACCCCTATCTCCAAAATATTTATTTATTTTTTAGATATTTATTTTATGTATGTGAGTACACTGTAGCTGTCTTCAGACACACCAGAAGAGGGCATCGGATCCCATTACAGATGGTTGGGAGCCACCATGTGGTTGCTGGGATTTGAACTCAGGACCTCTGGAAGAGCAGCCAGTGCTCTTAACCGCTGAGTCATCTCTCCAGCCCTCCAAAATATTTATATTATGGTTCATAACAGTAGCAAAATTACAGCTTTGAAGTAGCCACAAAAATAATTTTATGTCGGGGGTCACCATGTATCAAAGGGTCGCAGCATTAGGGTGGTTGAAGACCACAGTGCTAGATGTAAGACAAGTATGTGTCCTTGCCTTTTTCTTGGCAGTCTTATATTTCGGGGAGTATCTTTCAAAAGAACGAGCCCTGAGGGATTTTGTCTTTTTACTTATTTATTTTAGATACTATTTGCAAACTACATTCCAGAAATGGTGGAGCTATTTTCTACCAGGAAGAAATACAACAAGCCCTACGAAGCAGTCAAGGGAAAGAAGTAAGCGGCTTCTCTGGTATAATTCCTACCGTTTAACCCTTTTGACCACAGGTCTCACTCTACACACACACACACACACTGCCTGCCGTGGTTACAGACCTGAGGGAATGAACGCGTTGCCAAGGGGCTTCCTTTACTGAAGAGAACAGGGTTAGAAAGAGCACCATACAAACAGGATGCTCACTACTTGAGTCAAGCCATCACAGATCTGTTCATATGAGCATTTAATCAGCGTATGACAACTTAAATAAGAGAAAGTGGGGAAGGAGAGAGAGAGAGAGAGAGAGAGAGAGAGAGAGAGAGAGAGAGAATGAATAATGAAATGACAAGTGTGAATGAAGAGTTTTGTAAGCACCAGAGATAGTAAATTTATCATAAGAGATAAATAATTAAGACAATTTTAACAATAACAGCAGCTTTCCTAGAAATCTTTGTGTGGTGCAAAGATCATAAGGTTTGGAGTCATGCACTTTTTCTGATGTGGCAAAAAACTATATATAAAACCGGATGCTTCCTTTGATCTTTGGAGTCCTTTGTGTTTGTGTTGTGAAAATCCAAAGGAGGCATAGACACAACTTATTTAAAACAAGTTTAAGCTAATGGCCCTTCTCTAAGTCTGACGGGAAGATACAGTCAGATCGCTCAGATTCTGGGGGGTCCAGCCAGCCTCAGATAGAAAATATTTTAAAACAATTTGCACAAATACTGAACTCCTATAGACTGTTTTCCCAGTCATCCCAGGAACAAACACGGTGTGACAACTCGTCCACATAACATTTGCATTGAATTACATTTTACAAGTTATCTGGAGATGCCTTCAAGCAGGCCGGGAGGGTGTGTGTAGGTTACATGCAAGCTTGTGCCATTTTAATTGAGGACATTGAACATCTATAGATTTTGTTATTCCGGGGGTTTTTGGAGTCCATCCCCTCAGATGTCAAGGGTGATCTGCTTTTCCCGTTCTTGCTGCCTAGGTTCATCGTGGTCTGTGGAAACATCACAATTGACAGTGTGACTGCTTTCCTGAGGAATTTTCTCCACCGGAAGGCAGGAGAAATCAATATCGAGATCGTGTTCCTTGGAGAGTAAGTGTGTCAGCATTGCTCAGTGTGGTCTAAATTAATAGTTGAAATAAGTACATTTTCAGTGGACAGGGATTACACTTGTGTGTGTGTGTGTGTGTGTGTGTGTGTGTGTGTGTGTGTGTTAGGAAACAGTAGTAAACAAAATACAATCACTTCTTACTCCAGTAAGATGATCAAGTGTAGAAAAAGAAAAGTAACTTCACATTCAGGCCCAACAGTGCAAATATTTTAGAATCTATCTTTCCAGATGCTTTTCTGCATATCTACCTGCATTATTTAAGTGACTCTGTTATTTGACACTAGGTACTAGGGAAGCTAGCTAGTAGGTATGAAGCTTCCAGGTCTCAAGCATGTGGTGTCTCCAGCAATAGGATCTTACCTCCAGGTTCTGGAGGGCAACCGCGGACAATGGTCTTAGCCTGTATTGTTTTGGAAGTCTGTGGGACCCTTCTGATCAACTACTCAATGAGAGGTAGTCTACACTGGTTCGTCAGTGTTTTATCACCGTAGCTCAATCAATCGTGTAACTTGAAACCAGGCGTAATGGAACTTCTGACATTGTTATTTTTGTTCACAGATGCCTTGGCTATCCAGAGTCTTTTGTGTTTCCATAAGAAATCTAAGATTCCGGGGTTGGGGATTTAGCTCAGTGGTAGAGCGCTTGCCTAGCAAGTAAGATTTCTTTTTTCCCTCCTGTGAATGATGCTGGAATTCTGAACTAGATTATATTGAATCGGTAAATTGCTGTCGGTGGGATAGCTATTCTCTTTATTTGTTTGTTTGTTGTTTGATTGGTTGGTTGGTTTATCGAGACAAGGCGTCTCTGTGTAACCCTGGCTGTCCGGGAATTTACTATATACTCCAGGCTGGCCTTGAACTCACAGAGATATACCTGCCTTTGCTTCCCAAATGCTAAGATTAAAGTTATGCACTACCACACCAGGCCTGGGAAGTATGGGATATTCCAACCTTGTTTGTTGGTTCAGTTTCTATTTGTTTGTTTGTTTTGTTATTGTTGTTGTTACTTGTTGTTTTTGTTTTGATTCCTTTTGAGGCTACTGTGAAATGGGTTGTTTTTCTGATTTATTTTTTAGTATATCTGTCATGGAGACTTATGGGGTCTTTTTTGTATGTGAGTCCTCTGTCCTGCCACACTGCTTAAAGAGTTCATCAGTTCTAGGTGTTTTTGTTTTTTGTTTTTCGGTGGAGTCCAAGATCTTTTACATGTATTATATCATCTGCACACAGGATTCTTTGACCTCTTTTCCTGTTTGTATTCTCTTCACTTCCTCTCCTCCTCTCCTCGATTACTGCTCTAGGAAGACTTCAGATAGGAATGGGAAGAGTGTGCATTCACGCCTGCTTGAATGGTAAAGCTCTGGACACCTCTTTAATTAGCATGATGCCAACTGCCTTAGTTAGGGTTTTACTGCTGTGAACAGATGCCATGACCATCTCATCTCACCTCTATAGCCCCTACCATTCTTTGGAACTGGCTTATAGGTTCAGAGGTTTAGTCCAGTGTCATCAAGTCTGGAGCATGGCAGCACCCAGGCAAATATGGTGCAAGAGGAGCTGACAGTTCCACATCTTATTCGGAAGGCAGCTAGGAGAAAACTAACTTCCAGGCAGTCAGGAGGAGGGTCTTAAAGCCCACGCCCACAGTGACACGCTTCCTCCAATAAGGCCACACCTACTGCAACGAGGCCACACCTACTCCAACAAGGCCACACCTCCAGATAGTGCCACTCTTTGACCTAAGTGAATACAAACCATCACACCCACTGTAGGTCGGTTGGGTCTAGCCTTTATCATATAGACATAGGTGGCCTCATCCGAAATCTCCCCAGGATTTCTATCATGAAAGGATATTGGGTTTTGTCCAATTTTATGATTTCTATAATTGAGTCAATTGATGTACTGAATTAATCTTAACAACTCCCACATGTTGAATGGTCCATGATCTCCTTTGATGTATTCTTAAATTCCGTTTGCAAGCACTTTATGAAGAAATTTTGATTCTCATATCTCCAGGAAATAGATTTCATTGTTGTATCCTTCTGTGATTTTGCTGTCAGTGTAACACTGGCTTCATAAAAAGAAATTTGGAAATCAATTTTCTATTTCTTGGAATAATTCTTGAAGGGTTAGATTTATACTCTTCTTTCTTTTTTTTTTAAAGATTTATTAATTTATTAAGTACACTGTAGCTATCTTCAGACACACCAGAAGAGGACATCAGACCTCATTATAGATGGTTGTGAGCCACCATGTGGGTGCTGGGATTTGAACTCAGGACCTCTGGAAGAGCAGTCAGTGCTCTTAGCCGCTGAGCCACCTCTCCAGCCCCTACATTCTTCTTTCAAAGTGTAATTGAGTGTTGTAGTCAACTTTAATTCATCCTGCCCCCCCCCATTTTTAACTAAGGGATTTAAAATTAATGATTCAGTCTCATTTTTTGTTTATGTTGTTCATCTCACCTTGACTTTCACTTTATTAGGACTCAGGAGTCCCTGAAGGAAGACCTTAGACTCAAATAGCATGCAAAGGCAAAAAGATTCTGGAGAAATTACCAGCATTCAGTGGTCAACTATTCATCAAAACAATGACCACCAAAGTGTTCATAGATCCCCTTTTTATACAGGGCTAGGGGAATTTTCCAGAAGGATTAGGTACCTCTAATGCAATTGGTAGGGGCAAAGCAGTGATATGAGTACAATTTTGATGTAACATTGTATGTTAGTTTCATTGCAATTACTGAGACCTTGAAGAATTTCAGAAAAACAGCTCTGTTCTGACCTGGTTATTTCCTCCAGCTTGGTATCCAGGAGCTGACTCAGCTCCAGACTGATCGTCCCTGAGTCATGGCCATCAATGATCAATGACCCAGGGCCATTACTGACTAAAGTGGCTCCTTCTGAGGAATAAAGTATGATTCCTGGGGAATTAAAAGTTTTCATTTCCAAGGTTTTTGGACCTCTCAATTTTAGTAGGTCATATCAATTTAGAATTTATGCATTTCTTTTAAACTTTCCAGTTTAGTGTAATATGTATTTTTTTTTTTTTGGTTCTTTTTTTCGGAGCTGGGGACGGAACCCAGGGCCTTGCGCTTCCTAGGCAAGCGCTCTACCACTGAGCTAAATCCCCAACCCCGGAATATGTATTTTAAAGTGATGAAATCCTAAATTTCCTTGGCATCTTGGTTGTATTTTCTCATAATCCCTGTTTTATTAATTGGATCTTTTCTTTGTTTTAGATATTTTGGCTAATGGCTTGTTGATTTGGCTTATCTTTTTAAAAAAACAAGCCCAACCCTTCATTTCATAGATTATTTGCAGCTTTTTTTGTTTCAATTTCATTAATTTATGTCCTAATCTTTTTAAAAAAATAATTTTATTTACGTGTGTGGTGTGTGTGTGTGTGTGTGTGTGTGTGTGTGTGTGTGTGTGCGTGTGCGCACGGGTGTGTGTGTATCATGCCATGGCAACATGCAGATGAAGTCAGAGATGAAGGTGGAGAAATTAGTGGGTACAAAGAGAAGTATTTAGAAAGAGAAATTATATTGACTTAGGAATGGTAGTAGTAGGCTTTACTATTGGGTCTATGATCTCCGTCTTTTTTGAACTCTTTTTCATATGCATTCAGTTCGTTGTTTCATTCATGCATTTCTCCTTTCTTAGAATTGTTTCAGGCATTTGTTCAGGTCCCCATTCATTTCTTCAAAAATATTTGAGTTCTTTGCCTAGGATTTCATCTAAGTCAGTCTCACTGGAGTGGTTTCTGGCCATCTCTGGGGTTGATAGTTCTGGAGACAGATAGATGTGCTGTCCTGGGTTTCACGTTTTTTGTGTTTTGCTCTGGGATGTACACGTCAGAAGTTACGTTGTTAGATGGATTTTTATTTATCTTGGTCAATTTTCTTCCTCTTCCTCCTCTTCTTTCTAGGTTTTTATTATTGTTTTGTTTTGTTATTAAATCACAGTTTGCACACACTATATCTTTTTCTATTTAAGATATTATTTTAAAGTATGTGTCTGTGTGTGTGTGGATAGGTACCCTTGAGTGTTGGTGTGCCTGGGGAAGCCAGAGTGCGGTATTGGCTCCCCTGGGGCAGGGATTTGCAGATTGTCGTGAGCCACTTATGTAGGCCATAGAACCCAAATCAGGTCTTCACGGAGGGCAAGGTGGTGCTCTTAACTACGGTGCCATCTTTCCAGCCCCACAATGCTGTATCCGAGCAAGGGACTTGATCTCGCTATTGAGAGATTCATTTTTGCATGGGCATTGTTTCTTTCGTGGGCGTGGGTTCTGTGTCACCGTGATTGCTCAGGCCTGATCTACACCCCCACCTGTGGATTGACTGGGTTGGCTGTGTCTACCTCCTCTACCCACATGGGCTCGTAACGGAACACAGACGTCTCCTGATGGACCCGGGGATTTAGAATGTACTGAGTCGGCGAACGACTGCCAAGCGAGGCCTACGTCCGGGTTTCCGCCTTGACCACTGAACTGTTTTGTCCAGGACTCCTCCTTCCGTGGAACTAGAAACCTTGCTCAAGTGCCACACATCCTGCACCACCTTTGTATGTGGCACCGCGCTGAAGTTCGAGGATCTGAAGAGAGTTGCAGTAAGGTCTAACTCTCTCTCTCTCTCTCTCTCCCTCTCTCTCTCTCTCTCTCTCTCTCTCTCTCTCTCTCTCTGTCCCTTCCCTAAGTCTGGAGTGGAAACAACGGGCCACATTGCTGTGCTGGAAGCTGTCAGTCCAGGTCCTTTGACTGTAGAACACAGCTTCCATAACTTTAGACACCGATCGGAGAAAATAGTTTCAAATGTTGACTTCCGAATCCTTCTTGACTCAGAGCAATATCGACCTCAATGTTGGTCTCTTCCACCAAATTCTCTATGAGATTTTATTTTATTACTTAAGATGTCTGGAGAAAGTTATAGATAACGAAAGTGTGTGCTCTTTTACTTCTTTTCTTTTAAAAAATATTTTAAAAACATTTATTTGCACGTATATGATGCAACCCCCCCATTTACTTTCATTTATTCTTTAAGAATTTTATATGTGTGTAACACACGTTTTATTTATATTCACTCCATTCCCCATCCAGTCAGTCCTTTCTGGATTCTCCCATGATACCCCCCTCAACACTCTCTCTCTCTCTCTCTCTCTCTCTCTCTCTCTCTCTCTCTCTCTCATATCTGTCTGACTCTCTATCTCCCTCAAATCCAACTAGTGCTTCCCAAATACATATGGGCATGAAACCCCTGACTGGAGTAGGGTCAACCTCCAGGAACCACACCCCTAAGAAAAACTGACTCCCTCCCCTAGTAGCCATTAACTGACAAACGCTTCTCAGCTATTGGCTTATATGCTCCTCCACAATCCATGCTCAAGTGTTGACTGGCCTCATCTTGGGTAGGTCTTATGCGAGCAAGAAAGGTTACCATGAGTCCACAGGGGCAGCAGCCTTGTCATGTCCAGAAGCTACTTTCTGGACATCTCCATTACGTCATGCCTGCTGATGAGCGATACGACCTTCGTCAGCAACTGCCAGGACACTCCTCCATCCACGTAAGGACAACAATGGCAGAACTGGGAATGTACCTGTCTGTAGTGAAGAGTCATACAGCATCTGGGTTCTGAATCTTTTTTTTTTAAATATTAGATGACAGTCTTTTTAAAAAAAAATATATATATATATATATATATATTTACTTTATTTATATAAGTACACTGCAGCTGTCTTCAGACACACCAGAAGAGGGCATCAGATCTCATTATAGATGGTTGTGAGCCACCATGTGGTTGCTGGGAATTGAACTCAGGACCTCTGGAAGAGCAGTCAGTGCTCTAAACCACTGAGCCATCTCTCCAGCCCTTGGTTCTGAATCTTAAAGTGCAAGGAAATTATTGGAATAACTGCCATAGTACGAAATTATAAGACAGAGAGAGATCGTGCCCAGCCTTGTCATTTTTCTGCTTAATCTTCACATCAGCTCTGTAGACCAGCGGTTCTCAGCCTCCCTGATGCTGTGACCCTGTCCTATAGTTCGTCCTGTCGTGGTGACCTCCACCCATAAAGTTATTTTCATTGCTAGTTCATAGCTGTAATTTTGCCACTGCTGTGAATGGTGTCATGAATTATTTTTTTAAAAAAAGACTGTCATCTAATATGTAAAAAAAAAAAAAAAGATTCAGAACCCAGATGCTGTATGACTCTTCACTACAGACAGGTACATTCCCAGTTCTGCCATTGTTGTCCTTACGTGGATGGAGGAGTGTCCTGGCAGTTGCTGACGAAGGTCGTATCGCTCATCAGCAGGCATGACGTAATGGAGATGTCCAGTAGAGGAAAGTGCCACTTTAAACTTCACCCCTTGCAAGGCAACTGTCCATTTCTCTAAGAGTGAGTGCCGGTGCCCTGGGGTCCATCAGCCCCAGCCCTCGGAGCACTTGCAGGACTGTGGAGATGTTCAGTTCCTAACCCCTTCCTGCCAGTGCTCTTTCGCATGGCGGGCGGTTTGACGCAACCATAGAGAGGCCCCAGAAGGGAACCCTGGAGTATTCCCCCTGTAATTAACCTGACGGCTGCTATTTAATCTGAAGAATAGGTGGAGAACTCAGAAGCCTGCCTGATTCTAGCCAACCCTTTCTGCAGTGACTTGCACGACGAGGATAACTCGAACATCATGAGGTAGGAAGCTGGCCTCGCTCTGCTTTGCTTGCTCGTTTTGGAGACTCTGACGACGGGGTTTCCCTCTAAACACCAAGGACTAAATGAGGGGAGATGATATTTCCAGTTCGGCAGATTCAGCGCATGCCAGATTGCTGCCTGTTCCCCACCCCCATGCGCCCCAAAACAACGAATGCGAGGGGCAGTGAAAGCAAGGGCATCCCAATTGCTCATGGCATTCTCCCTGTTTTCCCCTGATGCTTCCTATGGATAAGAGCTATACGCATTTAAAAGCAAACATACCAACACCCTCTGCTCCCCCTTTATGGTGGTAAGGCTCAAGCCCAGGGCACCGAGTGTTAAAGCTCTCCCAACCATTCCCTGACAGTATTCAGATAGTACTGTTTTAGTCAGACCCTCTTCAGTTGAAAGACAAAGATGGCGCTGGCGAATCCTACCCGAATTCTTTCTTTCCTGGAGTTTCTCTTTGGTAGCTCTAGGGAAAGATTGTGCTGGTCGAGTGCGACCTTGGCTTTACCTATTTAGTATTCTGTGAGCGGGAACTTTTCTTGTGGTGACAGCAGTTCAAAGGGTGGCTCTGCTCCTAGAGCGAAACCCGTATGTGCAGTTAAAGATGACTCCGTGCGGGGTAAGAAACAGCTGAGGAGTTACACCACATACGCCACCTCGGACAGGAGATGCATTTTAGGCTCTTAACCTATCGACTGAGGAAACTGGATAAGACATCCCATTAGCCACTTCAAACTAAGGCATATGAAACTATTTATTTCTTCCTTGTCGGTGGATTCCAGTTTTCTAACAATAAACCTGACCTTTCCATTGATTCCATTGTTTGGCTAAGCCGTTTGCTTTTCTGTGCATGATATCATAAAATGCTTTTCAGAAGACGATGCAGTGGGGCTAGGGGGTGGCTCAGCAGTTAGGAGCACTCCCTGCTCCTTCACGAGACTCAGGTTCAGTTCCCGAAACTCCGGGGACTCTGACACCTTCTTCTGGCCTTGCCGAACACATATATATGTTTGATCGGAACACACATATACACAAAATAAAAACAAGCAAATTAAGAAACCTGTCTACTAGATAGACTGGAGAAAAAAAAAAAAGCTAACAATTTTGTAATGTGCTGCGTTCCCGCCACACATATTGACAGATAAATTCAACTCTGAATTGGATTATATTTCAGAGCCAATAAGACACTTGGCTATTGAGCATATCTATGGTTTTTTGTTTTTTTTAATAGGGTGCTCTCAATCAAGAACTATTATCCACAGACCAGAGTCATCATTCAGATGCTTCAGTCCCAAAACAAGGTACCGTGACAGTTCATACATTTGGTTGTTTCATCTTTAAACCTCTTCATGGATCTACAAGTAAAAAAAAAAAAATTCAGCAAGAGATGAAGTGTGGAGTCACTTTAAGATGGCGGATCCTTTAGGGACAGGAAATAGGGACAAAACTAGAGAGTTCAGCCATTAGACTTGATTTTTACAACTCCAGCTTTGTTCGTTTGTTTGTTTCAAAAGTGATGCACCAGAAGCAGGCTGACCACTCTCAAATGCTGACATCCATTGGTACTACCCAGAAGTGAAGAGTAAATGAATTAAAGAAAGTGTCTGCCTGGAAGAGGGGGGTTCTTGTGTTGTCTGCATTCTCAATGCCTGACTTGGTTTCTACCACGAAACAGGTTTTCCTGTCAAGAATCCCCAACTGGAACTGGAGTGCCGGAGACAATATCATCTGCTTTGCAGAATTAAAGCTTGGATTTATCGCCCAAGGCTGCTTGGTGCCAGGGCTGTGCACCTTTCTTACGACTCTGTTTATCGAACAAAACCAAAAGGTAACTAACTTGACGAACTGATATTGACTCTTAGAGTTACTCCATGACCCCCATAATGGGATGCAAAAGAGAGGGAAAGAAACCCCAGAGAATGAAGGAAGTCTCCAAGAAATGGGATTTGCCTTTTGGAAGGGAAGGATTGACAGGTCACGATTCCAGTTCCAGGCGCATCCCTAGACTCGAAGAAGTCATCGTTAACAGATCTGTAGCAAAGAAGGGAGACTAACTCCACTTTCCACCCCAGAATGCTGTAATAAAACTATTGTCATAAATTCAGAAGTACTTTGGGTTGAGAGTAGAAATGTAAATAGTTTTAGTCTTAACAGAGAAATAATGTTTAAATATAAATAAACATAAATTAGTAAAATAATGCTTCTATTAATCAAATAGAAATGGTATAAATAAAAACTAAAATCTAATTAATTTAAAGGTTACTTTAGGGAAAATCCATTCAGTAACAGGAATAGTGGTCATCAATCAAATGTTTATTGTGTCTCCTGTTGCCCTCAGTGGTGTTTCCAGGAAGTACCCAGCCAGAGGGTGGGTGGAAAAGCTAACTAACCTGGTAAGTTAGTAAGTTGGTGAATAGCACCCCAGGAGTCATCTGGTTCACAGACTGTCCCTGATGTTGGGTATCTACCCAGCACTTCCTACCTTAAACTTTAGATCCTTGGACTGGGATAAGACAAGGGGCCCATGGGGCCTGCTTTTTGTAACCCTATGGGGTGGCCCTCAAGGATATTTTCCATGAATGTTCCTGGGGTAGGTGGCAGGGTCTGTCACTACTGCAGAACTTTTCATTCTCCTTCCACATTTGCTACTTTGTATGCTGATTTCCTTCTTGGC
Source organism: Rattus rattus (assembly GCF_011064425.1). NCBI lineage: Eukaryota > Metazoa > Chordata > Mammalia > Rodentia > Muridae > Rattus > Rattus rattus. The sequence continues at coordinate 60,611,619 of NC_046166.1, read as the reverse complement.
CTCACTGGACTCTCTTTCCTTCATTTAATATAGATTTTTACATCTTTTCTTCCCCGGTGTTATTTAGGAAAAGCAAGAGCGTAGGAAGATGCTCACATTGGCAGACTTTTAACTCTTGCAGAAACACAATTTTTCAGTAATTCTTCCTGAAAATAAGATGTGATGTAGAGATAAAAAGAAAGGGAGCACCAGGCAGAAGGGAGGGGCCTGGATGCTTCTGTGATGAACTTAGCTTCACTTCGTGGTGACTGAATGGCCTAGATGCCTTGTGCAGTGTGCAGAGCAAGTGGCAGCCTTCCATGTCCTCCTCCATTATTGTGACTTCAACAGCCGTGACTGGGAAAAACAAATGCAATGAGAATCCTATAGGAAGACGGTGTTTCCTTTGTGGCAGTACAGATGTAAAACCCATTCTACTCCTGTATTTCTTTGCTATTTGACGTGGGCTCGTTAATCCCTATTAAACACGATCCCATGCCAGTGTGCACCAAGAAGTGACTTTGCGAACGTAGGAGGTATTCGTGGTCTCCATATTTTTAAAAGATGAAATCTGAAACCGCCTTTTAGGAAGCCTGAACTGGGTAGAACCAGGGCAGGACTTGCCAGCCCTTTAAGGGGTACATTTTGTTTTATAACAAACTTTGGCTCACAAAGTCATAAAATGGCCAGTGTGCAGAGCCACATATCTCTAATTAGGCACTTGCTTCCCCATTTCTCTATCTGCAGAATGAAAATCATTTTTCCCAGAACCGGGTTTCTCTAGGCGTTGCATGAACATGTGTAAAACACCTAAGTGCTCAGATTAGAGGGTCTCGGATCAGTGCCACATGTTTTAATTATATTAATTTTATTATAAGATGTTGTAGACTGAAGAACACTCCTGTTGTTTCTACGCCCAGAGGATTACTTACATCGGTATGGTTTAAATTTATCCTGGCTTGATCATGTGGGACTCCAGACTGTTCTGTCCTAACACATTTTGTCCTCTAGCTGCCCTTTCTGAGCTTTAAGCTCCACCAACATAGTTCTCCTTCTCATGCCCGAGTAACTCAGACTAGAAACCCTAGCCCAGCTACTTCAGTAGATGAGGCATCAATGGCCTGCCCTCCTTGAGACAGAAGCTATTGGAGAGACTGGGAAAGAACAGGAGATTCACTCGGATCCACTCGGATCTCAGGATGGAGGCAAGGAATAGGAAAAGGTACCAAGTGATCAGGAACAGGTGACCGGTTTTAGCAGGGCGATTTTCAAACCACGAGATAACCATTAAGGAGAATGTCTGAGTTCACCATTTCCCTCCATAGCAAGAGTGGCTCTGGAGAATCCAGAGGTTTCTGCCTTCATCTATGGTTCTGGCTTATGTCATACTCTGTGGAGACAGTGCTGTAGGGCTGGCAGCAAGCAGGGAGATGAACACAAAATCCCGAGAGAGGTTTCCAGCAACCTGCCCCAGGCGGCCTTCAGCTTCATTAAGATCATTCTAGAGCCTAGGGTGTAGCTTAGGGGCAGGGCGATGCATGTGGGAGGTCCTGGGTGCCATTGTAACACTGCAGAAAAGCCATCCACCGTCTCTTCTTTCTCTGGACACCCTCGCCTGGCCTTGGTTTCCATGTTATTATCAACCCTGATTGGTCAATACCATCTTGCATTTTTCTAAATCTGTGAAGGGTTCTCACTCTTAGTAGAAGCCACAGCTATTTTTTCCTTTGCTGTATATGATTTTTCAGTAGAAAATAATTTAATAATCAGTTAATCAAAGTCAATCTTAAGCTGTCATATCCACAGAGTGACCACTTAAGATTCCATATTGTCCCTCCAAAATACTGTTAATATCTCAAAAACAAAACACATGCATGCGCGCGCGCGCACACACACAGACAGACACACACACACACATGCACGCATGCACAGGCAAAACAATAAGGCTATGTGCTAAAGTTAGCAGTAGGCCAGAGAAAATAATTCTAAGTCAACATGAAAACTTGGATGTCGTTAACTTAAAAATATAGCTCTTACCTCAAAGGCAATGAGAGATAGTTTATTCTAGAGTCACATTCGAGTGATTAGGGCCTGGGAAGACAGATTTCGGTTATCCCAAATCTTAGGTTCCTGTACGGAAGTAGTTTTATGGACTTTTCATAGGAACAGAACAGGGAAAGTCATAAATCAAGACATTGGCAGCGCTGGAGAGATGGCTCGGTGGTTAAGAGCACGGGCTGCTTTTCCAAAGGACCCGGCGTTCAATTCCCAGCACATGGTGGTTCATGACTGTAACTCCGGTTCCAGGGTCTCTGACACCCTCACACAGACATACATGGAGGCAGTCTACCAACGCGCATTAAATAAATAAATTTATTTAAATAAATAAATAGCTGATAGCTTGCTGTGCCCTTCAATTGGCAGAGAATAGGGTTTTATTAAGTTAAGACATCCCAAAGGCTCTTACTCATTTGTCAGGAAGTTAGGTCAGACACAGAGGTAGGTAAGGCTCTTTAGAGCTCCTGTGAGAAACTGTACCTTAGGCTCTGGACCTGCAATCTTCCAAACCCTCGGCCGGCCCCGCTGTTCTCATTAGCCAATCAGCCGCTGCGGACACAGTTTCTTTCCAGGAATCCTCCTTCACGATACCATCTGGGAAGAAACTAAGAGGCGCGTTGTGTGCATCATTTTGGGTGCCACCGAGAGCAGATGGCTTTCGTTCCTCCTTTAACTTTGCTCCACATGAACACTACCTTGTGTGTCCCCTTTGCGGGCTACATGCGGTAGAAACTGTACTTAGTAGCCTGTGTTCTACAATGCCGGCCTCCCTTATTAACATACTCTATGCGGTGTGATTGCGCTTGCTAGGTTTTTCCTAAACATCCCTGGCAAAAACATTTCTTGAATGGCTTGAAGAACAAAATTCTGACACAGCGCCTCTCTAACGACTTCGTTGGGATGACGTTTCCTCAGGTCTCCAGGTATGTTACGTGAAACCTTTCTCCCCATTCTTCATGGAACGCCCTCATCCCACACTGTTGATGGAGAACATTCTAGAGGCAGGCTCCAGTGCAAACTCTGGGGATATGAGAGCAGTTAAGTCAGTGCCCCTAGAGCAGTGGATCTCAACCTTCCCAGAGCTGCGAGCCTTTAATGCAATCAGTTCCTCGTGTTGTTGTGACCCCTCCCCCACCAAGAAAACATTATTTCATTCCTACTTCATGACTGTAATTTTGCTGCCATTGTCAATTGTAATAGAAATATCGGTGTTTTCCATGGTCATAGGCGATCGTGGTGAAAGGGTCATTCAGCCCCCTGAGGGGTAAAGACCCACAGGTTGAGGACCACTGAAATAGAAGCTTTGAAATGACGCTGTCCTAGACATCAGGTGGTAGCTCTAACACATACTAGATGCATCTGTTTGCTAAACATTCAGCTCTTCCCATTTTCCATCTAAAAGTCAGGAATTAAGATGCTCATGTGAAATGTGGGGGATGGGAATGTCCTGGAGAAGAAATAGAACCCAGAACCTCAACTTAAGGCAAGTGCTCTACCACTGAGTAACGTCCCTGGCTCTCACGTAGGAATCTTGATATTTGAGTAATACACAGAAACATTTAGAATAATAACTGGATCACAGTAGGGATCTGACAAATTGGAGTCCATTTTGTACTCCCTACAATCAGTGTGCCTGGTTATGAATCGCAGTGTAAATGCCTGATATGTAGGATACTTGATGTGTCACCCCTGTGGAAGGGTCCTTTGACCCCACCCCACCCCCCAGAGGGGTCATGACCCACAGGCTGAGCACTACTTCTGTAGACCCTAGCACCTCACACCACATATGGGACAGTTCTATCTGGTGGTATTGCTAAAATGTAGGCCAGGTGGATTCAAGTTCACACGGAAATCTGTAGTTGAGAGTGACGCCCTCTGCCGAGCCCATGGTTCTCTCCCCGGCACGGAGCTTAAAGGGTGGGTTAGGTTCAGGTAGCCCAGTCTCCTGCTTGTCTCTTCATGAGTGCTCTGTGTTCCTCCCTAGGCTCTGCTTCCTGAAGATGCATCTCATGCTGATAGCCATCCAACACAAGCCCCTCGTCCACAATTGTTGGTACTGACAAAGCTTCTCGTGCTTCAGGGTTTCTCTTTCTGTTGTTGAGGGGAGTTTGACTGTTGTTGATAGAGCAGACAGACGGAGGAGAGAGGGGATTATTATCAGACCACTGGCATTTCCCAAGGATTGTAAGTTATGAGGTTAAAACTGGATTTGGTAGCACTGACTTATAACCGAAGCTCCCAAAAGCTTGAGGAAGGGAGATCGGTGCGAGGTTACACCCAGCTATAGAGCAAGATCTTATCTCAAAATACAAATGGAAAGAAAAATAATAAAATAAGTTTGAGTTCTTCAAATAGGACCAGGTATATTATTGAATTGTTTATCGAGTTTTGGTTAGGACCAAGTAGCTATATATTTTTGACAGTATCTTTATAGATATTTACATGTGACCTTGCCTAAAGGCCAAGAATTAAAAAATAGATGTTTAACATGAACTCAGATTTTTCCCTGCCCCCGTAAAAGCCCCTGGACACATTAGACATGTGCTTTTTTTTTTTTTTTTTTTCTGAGCTGGGGATTGAACCCAGGGCCTTGCGCTTGCTAGGCAAATGCTCTACCACTGAGCCAAATCCCCAACCAGACATGTGCTTTTTAATGGTGATATTTAGGGGCCACAAATCCATGTTCTTCTCTTAGAAAGCCAAAACCAATCATACCCCTCATTGATAGTTTCAGTAAATATTCACCAAGGCCCTACATTGCCAAAACAGATCTCTAGGCAGACGTGAGAAGCTTTTGTTTTGGAGCCCACGTCTGTTCACAGGGCTTTTCTCACTCCACGTTTACTGTGAACTCTCCTGACAACAGAAGAAGCCAGTCTTAGGGCTTGACTTCCTTCCAAAGTGAACGGGAGAAAAGTAAATTTGTTTATGTATTTCTTTTCTTTTTCTTTTTGGACATAGACTCATACGTGGCTGGTCTGAAACTCAATATGTAAACCAGATGGGCCCTGTGCTCAGAGAGATCCACCTGCCTCTGCCTCCTAAGTGCTGGGATTTAGAGACGTGTGCCATCAGGACTGGCAAAAGTAATTTTAAAGAAGGGAAGGAATGCATTATCAGAAATGAAAGAATTTAGGGTTAGGAAGTTAAGGGTTTCACCATACTGTATGTATCCTTGGGTTGGGGGGAGACCTAAACACAGGGCATTCTGATAAACAGGGAGCAATGTGGGGAACGAGGAGAAATCATGACCAAGGCAACTCTTACAAAGGAAAACATTTAATTGGGTCTGGCTTACAGTTCAGAGTTTTAGTCCATTGTCATCGTGGTGGGAAGCATGGTAATGCGTAGGCAGACAGAACGCGGGAGAAGCTGAGAATTCTACATCCAGATGGCAGAAAGCAAGAGTGACACTCTTCCTCTAACGAGGCCACACACACTCCAACAAGCCACACCTCCTAACAGAGCCACTCCCTATGGGTCTATTTGACCACCTCCACCCAAACCACCACACCAAGGAGTAGAGTATCCCTGCAGCCCAGTGCTTCATCAAGAAAAAACATGGGCAAAATTTAGGACTGTTTCCAAACACATGAGCCATAAGGAAGGAAGAGAAACATCTGACTCCACCTTGAAAACTACTTAGATTTCTGTGACAATTTCATCTCTTTTGTCTTACTGTGGTTCTGGGGCTGTAGCATACCGGCCTTGAGCTACATTCCCATCAGAAAATGGTCATCTGGAATATGTTTATATTCCGAGGACCCAATCCTGGGCCTACAGTCAGGGCCAGTGCTATACCTCTGAGCTACACCCCAGACCTAATTAGATACAGTTCAGCTCTAAAAGCAGATGGTCCGGGGATGGCTACCACTAGCATTTCCATAATGTATGGTCATGTCCCACTTTGCCATGGTTGCCAAGGCAACAAGGCATCAAACACCTGGGTTAGTCAACCCATCTCAGCCTCAAGACCCAAGGCAAAGGAGGAGCTTCCCTTCAGCTCAGCAGCCAAGCCCTTCCCGAGCTTCTCATCGTAATTTAGTAGCAATGGACAGAGTAAGTGTAGTCAATCACCTTTCCCACCGTGCTCGGCAGTAAAATAGACTTACATCTGTGAATATGGCCATGAGAATCCCTTGTCAATGACAGCACGAAACATCAAAGATTGCTAACAGATATTAGCAGGAAAACGTAGGTCTCTGTTCTTCCATTTCCAGCTCTCTGATACTAAATCCATCATCACAAGTGAGGCTGAATAAGGACACCTTAGGGTTCTTCATCGCGGAATCCTCGAAAGACGTCAAAAGGTACCCACACGGCCATCCGTTCACGAAGGGAGACGCAAGCAGAATGTAACAGGAGATGGACTGCGTAAGCATCGAGCTTTCTCAGTGTTAACCATAGTTCTTCATTTACTCTCGTTCCCAGAGCCCTCTTTTACTGCTCCAACTGTCACAGCGATGTGTGCAATCCTGAGCTGATTGGGAAATGTGGCTGCAAAAACAGGAGCCGACAGCAACTCGTGGGTAAGTCCATTTTTTTTTTTTTTTGGTTCTTTGTTTCGGAGCTGGGGACCGAACCCAGGGCCTTGCGCTTCCTAGGCAAGCGCTCTACCACTGAGCTAAATCCCCAACCCCGGGTAAGTCCATTTTGTAGCTGTCGCCAAGCCCATCTTCTGAGGTCTGCTCAAGGATGGGAAAGAGGCTGCCATCACTGAGAGGATGAGAACCATTGGAACATGACCAAAATAAGGCACATGCTTCCTACTGGGTTTTCAAGACCCGATGAGTGATCTTTTAAAGCTGGGAAACAAAACAAAACAAAACCCAGCCCACCGAACGAAGACTTCCTAGTTGCCCACATCAACTCCTTCACAGACCAGAAGGCTGAATTTCAAAGAGACGTAGTAATTGATCACAGAACCAGAGTAAACATCATCAAACTCCACCCCAGCCATGCTGACTTCCAGCCCACCGCACAACACACTGGTTTTCCTAACTTCAGCCTAACTATTCAACTGGTATTCGACTGCTAGACTGTGGGCAATTTGAAGTCTATCTGTTCTGTCACAGGGTTGCAGGAGGTAACTCCGGTTGAACTCGGGGACACCTCACCAACACCTCTTTCCACTTTGATGCAGGAAGAGAAATTTTAACCCTGAAAAGACATAAGTGTGTCCCTTCTACTTAAAAAAAATGAGTCTTTTTGCCAGGTGCGTTCGTAGTCTTGAGATAAAATCCCAGTATCTTAAAACATAAGCTTGCTCCATTCAATATGTGACTTTCCTGGCAAAATATGTTTCGGGGTTGGGGATTTAGCTCAGTGGTAGAGTGCTTGCCTAGCAAGCGCAAGGCCCTGGGTTCGGTCCCCAGCTCCGAAAAAAAGAAAAAAGGAAAAAAATATGTTTCAGAGGTTAAACTTCTGTATCTTTATCTCAACCCGATACATCCCCCTTGGTTACCTACACAGTTCTTGAGACACCCTTTCTCAACAAAACAATTATATGTCAAGGAAACTCCATGCACTGGCTAGTTTTATACCAACTTAACTAAGCTTGAATCATCCGAGAGGCGGGAATCATCATGGAGAAATGCCTTCAAAAGATTGCTCTGTAGGCAAGTTTGTGAGGCATTGTCTCAGTTGGTGTGGGAGGGCCCAGCCCACAGGAGGCAGAGCCACTCCTGGTCATGAGTTAAACATGCTAAACCTGAAAGCACAGAGATAAGATATTTTTCCAAAGATATTATATGAAAGAAGTTGTATTTACAATGTAATGAAACAAACTAGGCTTATGTGTAAGTCTTTAGATGTCTTTGTACCTCTTTAAACGAGCTAAGTTTTCAGATGTACTTTTATTTACATGCATGTGTTTCTGTGAGTATATGCTATGCCTGTAGGTGCCAGAAGAGGGTATCCTAATCCCTGAGAGCTGGAGTTACAGGTAGTTGTGAGCTCTTTGGTATGGGTGCTAGGAACCGAACATGGATCTTCTGAAGAGCGATGTGGTGGTTTGAATAGGTATGGCCCCCATAGACTCATGTGTTTGAATGCTTGGCCCATGGGAAGTGACAGAATTAGGAGGTGTTGCCTTGTTGGAGTAAGTGTGGCTTTGTTGGAAGAAGTGTATTGCCGTGGGGACAGGCTTTGAGGTCGACACTCAAGTTCTGCCCAGGGAGGAACACAGTGTTCTGCTGTCTGCAGATCAAGATGTAGAACTCTCAGCTCCTCTCATACCACGTCTGCCTGCATGCTGCCATGCTTCCTGACTTGACAATAATGGACTAAACCTCTGAACTGTAAGCTAACCCCAACTAAATGTTGTCCTTTAAAAGAATCTCCGGGGGCTGGAGAGATGGCTCAGCGGTTGGGAGCACTGACTGCTCTTCCAGAGGTCCTGAGTTCAAATCCCAGCAACCACATGGTGGCTCACAACCATCTGTAATGAGATCTGATGCCCTCTTCTGGTGTGTCTGAAGACAGCGACAGTGTACTTATATATAATAAATTAATAACTCTTTAAGAAAATTAAAAAAAACAAAAAGAATTGCTATGGTCATGTTGTCTCTTAAACCCTAAGACAAGTGGCCAGTGCACTTAACCAAAGGGCCATCTCTCCAGCCTCCTGATCTCTCTCTTCCCAACAATCATTCCCATCCCCCACTTTATATTGTATCTTATCTTGGCTTGAAAACATAAAAGACCTTGAAAAAAGAACAGCTCAAATTTAGCAGTAAAAAAAAATGTATCTTGAAAACTTGTTTTTAGTGGTCAGAATTTATCTTAAAATGTTTATATATGCATACATGCCTACATACACGTACGTACATCTCTTTTCTTTCTTTTTTTTTTTCTTTTCTTTTTTTTCTTTCGGAGCTGGGGACCAAACCCAGGGCCTTACCACTGAGCTAAATCCCCAACCCCTACGTACATACATCTTAAAGTAGGCATATATTAACAACAGGGATCAATAACTTTTAGACAATGTATAAATGAAAGGGCCATGAGTTTTGTTATTTAGATCTGTCTTAGGATGTTTAAAATCTTCATGAACACATTTACCAGATGGCCAGTAGGCAAAAGGACAGATACAGCCTCAGACGAAATCAATTTATGAACACGTAACAAAAGAAACTCGAAGGATATGTAACTGGGTTCCAGGAAGTCTCCATGGGAGATTCCCAAGCCATGGTGACAGCAGTGGGTATTTTTGGATATCTCAAAAACACACAGTGGCTTTCAGGGTAGGCTCTCTGCAACCACTTGGCAAAGACTCCAGGATTTTCTCAATGTTGGATCTTTCCTGCCTACAGAATCAGGGCCAACCAAATGACCACAGATGCATCAGCTTCCTGTGCTGGCCAGTTGATTTGCAGCACCAGGGCATCCCCACAGTGGGACGCTGGTTAAGTGGTCCCGGCTAAGACCATCTGCTCTTTCAAATGAAATGGCGTTTTTATATTCTGGAGCCTTTGACGAATGGGACTTTATCTTCTGGGTTCTTGCCTGTCATCTCAGTGCAGAGCAGAGGTTTCTCTCCAGCCGTTACAACCTTTCCAGCATGTACCCTGGCTGCAACCTTAAACTTTCTGGAGCTCTTTTGGTTGGTAAAACACTCATCTTTAATATTGTTCTGTTCTACTTCTGCTCTTTCTTACTGGACCTAGGCTGGAGCACTGAGCAGTAACTGTCACACAGTCTGAGTGCTCTCTCTTCTTGACATTTCTTCTGCCAAACAAATTCATTCACTGCTTTAAAGGCAACCTCTCTCAAGTTTGCAGGACACAGGCTGAGAATGCAGCTGGATTCTTTGCCAGAACATCACAGGACCGGCTCTTGTTTTGGTCTCTCATAAAGCCCTCGCTCCCTCTGAAACATGATTCAGGCCTAACCGTTCACCTGTCTCTGCACTCCTGACTTCCAGTCTCCCACCAGAAGTTCCCACTAAGCTCTATTTGCAGTATTCTGGGCTCTTCCAACCCAAATTCAAATATCTTCCACATTATTCCCCCAAACCCATTCCATAGGCCTAAAAAATACATAACGAGTTCTTCCCCACCAACAACTCTACTTCTTGGTACCATTTTTCCCTGTTAGTTAATTTACTTCTGTGGCAAAGCAACTTAAGGGAAGGAGGAAGGAGGGAGGGAGGAAGGAAGGAAGGAAGGAAGGAAGGAAGGAAGGAAGGAAGGAAGGACGGACTTACCTTGGGTCCCCATTCAAGGATACAGTTCATTGTGGTGAGTAAATCCTAGCTGTGGGAATGGTGAGGCAGCTGGCTACATGTTCATAGTGAGGAAACAGAGAGGTGGTGAATGCTAACGATGAGCTTGATGTCTTTTTTTTTTTTTTTTTTTTTTTTTTTTTGGTTTTTTTTCGAGCTGGGGACCGAACCCAGGGCCTTGCGCTTCCTAGGCAAGCGCTCTACCACTGAGCTAAATCCCCAACCCCGCTTGATGTCTTTTTAATCAGTCCCCAGCCCTGTCCCTAGCATCGGGCCACCTACAGTTAAGAATGGGTCTTCCCAACTCAGGCATCCTAATCTATACAATGCTCACAGCATCTACGTCTTCAACCTTGTCTCCTAGGTTAGTCTAGGTCATGTTAAGATGCAAATCTTAAGCATTATGCATGTGTTTTTAGGAAACTCCATTTTCCTCTTTGGAAACCTTTGAAAAAGTGATTCCTCAACAAAGAAAAGAAAGACACTAAAATGTTGGCCCTAATGGTAGGACTTTAATTTCTTTCAACCTTCACTGGTCTCATATCTATTTTCCGCGCCCTCCTTTTTCGGTGTTGCCTTAGTTAGGGGTTTACTGCTGTGAACAGGCACCATGACCAAGGCAACTCTTATAAAGGACAATAGTCAGCCAGTTAGTGAGTTGGCTTACATGGCAGGAAGCATGGCGGCACGCAGGAGGACACGGTTGGTGCTGAAGAGGGAACTGAGAGTTCTACATCTGGATCCGCAGGCAGCAAGAAGAGAGAGACACTGGGCCTGGCTTGAGCATCTGAAACCTCAAAGCCCACCCCAGTGACGCATTTCCTCCAACAAAGTCACACTTGATCCAGCAAGCCTCCCCTCCCCTCCCTGGTGACCACACATCCGAATCTATGTCCATGGGGGCCATTTTTATTCAGACCACCACCATGGTTTATATAGAAATCTTCCTTAAAACCACTGGAAAACCCTAGTAAACTGTGACACGATATTAATGGTTTACTTTGAGAGCAGGAAGCCATTCCTCTCTTCTGTCCCGAAATATGCGAAAATAATTACTTGTACACTGTCAGCCATAGAAAGGCAGACAGACAGACAGATGGATGGATGGAGAGATAAATAACATAAACTAATAAAGTTGAACAGAGTTTCAAGAGGAGATTAGCATGACTGATTAGCAGAATATGGGTGCAGGAAAAAAAATGTGTCTCCTGTGTTCCTTGCCCCATCTTTTAGCATCTCCATGTTGTTCATTTAGTCTACTGATTTCAAATATTCTTGTATTTACTCTCATGAACATCCTTAAAAGTCATGGTGTATTCCTTCTCATTTTTTTTTTTGCAGAAGAGAAAACTATTAGTTTTTTTTTTTAAGATTTATTTTATTTATATGAGTACACTGTAGCTGTCTTCAGACACACCAGCAGAGGCCATTGGATTCCATTACAGATGGATGTGAGCCACCATGTGGATGCTGGGAATTGAACTCAGGACCCCTGGAAGAGCAGTCAGTTCTCTTAACCTCTGAGCCATCTCTCCAGCCCAAATTATTAGGTTTTTTTTTTTTAATTATCACTTCAATATGTGGGAATTCCCAAGCAGTTTGAGACATATCCTCAAAAGACCAAGACTCTTCAAAAGTCTAAATTAAGCCTGGAGGTGACCCCACATGCCTTTGATCCCAGCCCTTGGGACGCAGAGGCAGGCAGGTCTCTGTGAGTTTTAGTACAGCCTGGTCTACAGAGCTAGTTCCAGGGCAGTCAGGACTGCACAAAGAAATCCTGTCTTGAAAAATAAAACAAAACAAACAAAATAAAACAAAAAGCTTAACTAGGTCATCAAAGGGTCCTCAAAAGGTGATGCCTGACCACAGTGAGTCAGAGCCTGGCCAGTGAGGGCAGGAAGGAGGAGGGCTTGTGTAGTTAAGCTTTGTGAGTTCTAAGGTAACTCCAGACTCTGCCCCTTGGAAAAGATACTAAGGTGCAGGAATAACTCAGAGATATTTACTCTCCCGTGCCAGGTGGATTTGCAGCCTGTGCAGTCTGAGACTACAGAGCAGTGACCCTCAACCTGTGGGTTGTGACCCCTTTGGAAGTTGAACAACCCCTTTCACAGGGGTCGCCTAAGACAAACTGTGCATCAGATGTTTACATTATGATTCATAACAGTAGCAAAATTACAGTCATGCTGTAGCAATAAAAATAATTTTGTTTGGGGGAGGGGTCACCACAACATGAGGAAAAGGGTCCTGCCCAGTCTTAGGAAGATTGAGAACCACTGCTCTAGATGGAAACCAAAGACTTGGCTATAATGTATCCTTTTCAGACTAGCTAGGGATTCCCAGAGTCTTCCTAGGCAGGTGCCTATAAATGACTCAGTCCATGGAGAACAGTTAAAAAGTCCCCAGGACAGAGGTGACAGATGATGTGCCCGGTGACGTGCCCACTCACTGAGGTCGCTGTGTTCTTGCAGCGCCAACCATCATGGTGATGCAAAGCAGCTTGAACGAATTCGCCCCCACTGCAGAAATTCACACTTCTATTTCAAGAGAACAGACGAGCTCAGTCACCATTTTAACAACCAGGTAAGGACCCCAGGATATAATGTTGTGCCACTCGGCGATACCAGCTCCACTTGGATTAAAACACTTGCTTTCTTAGTTCCTCCACAGACCAATGAAGTGGCTGTTTACAAAGAAATCCCATCTCAGCTTCAGTCCAGTCTTATATACGTTTTTCCTACCATTGCTCAGATCTCTGGGCCAGTAATAATTCAACGTTGGCCACCCAACTTTCTTTCAGGTCAATCTGTCAGGTACTCTGTAATGAAAGTTAGAGCTAATTTTTAGTTATTCCCAATTAGCATGTTTGTTATCAAATGGATAAAGAGATTGCCTAAGTTTTTAAACCTGCAAGGTGGGCCCAAAGAATCCCCCGTCCTCTGCTCCCTTTTCTCTCCATCCCTGTATTTAAATCACTGCCTGAAGGTGTTCCTGTGGCTAAGCCACTAGGGTTGCCCTAGGGCAAAACCCTGAGCTTGATTTCTAGCACCACATAGAACTGGACATCTTGGCATTTGCTTGTAATCCTAGCATTTGGGAAGACCGGGAATCCAAGGTTAGTCTTGTCAACACAGTGTGTCTGAGGTCAGCCTGCACGATACCCTTGTCTCAAGAGCATAGAAAAAAATTTATTAACCAGAAAGTGTCGGGGTTCAGGAATCGCCACTCAAACCATACAAACACTGATCTCAGACTAGCAAGATTAGTTTGTTGAACGCACATCTTAATACTGAATGTTCCTTGGTTGGGGATTTAGCTCAGTGGTAGAGCGCTTGCCTAGCAAGTGCAAGGCCCTGGGTTCGGTCCCCAGCTCCGAAAAAAAGAAAAAAAAAATGCTGAATGTTCCTTACTGCAAAAAGGACTTGGAAGCCTAATTGCTCTCAGGGTAGACTTTTTTATAGGAAAAACAAACAAACAACAACAACAACAACAACAAAAACAGGTTCAAAGGTTTAAAGAGCAAGGAGGGGAGCAATTGGCTTCCTAGGCAAAGTATTATCAGCTAAGCTTTAAGCTGATTGATCCTGAGTAAGGGGGAGGGCATGGGAATTTCAGAATTGAGATAACAGAGAGTGAGTGTTATAATCATAGCTTTTTGGTTTATTAGTAGCATTCTTCAGTGTCAGCCGCAAAGACTGCAGTGAGCTCATATGTAGGTACAGGAAGGGTTGCCCAGTGGTCAGCTCTGACTCAAGCTGTTTCAGACATAGCAGTTCTTATCGTCCTTTGATTTGATGGGTCCTATGTAAAGCTTTGTGGAATTTAAGATTAGCAAACCTCATACAGAACATTTAGAACATACAGAACAAATAGGGTATGTGGCCAGCATGACTCTGGTCTGAATCAAGTTATTTTTTCTGTGTCCATGACTTGGCAGGCATGTTACAGCAACCGTATGTAACAGCTGTCAGGCCTGGAACAAAATGGCTACAGCTGTGCTGGGGCGAGCGGGGGTGGGGGGAGGTCAGACCATAGCAAAAGCAAGATGGAGGAAGACTCGTTTAGTTGCTTTTAAAAAGCAGGTGCCTTAGTCAGGGTTTCTATTCCTGCACAAACATCACGACCACGAAGCGAGTTGGGGAGGAAAGGGTTTATTCAGCTTACACTTCCACATTGGTGTTCATTACCAAAGGAAGTCAGGACTGGAACTCAAGCAGGTCAGGAAGCAGGAGCTGATGCAGAGGCCATGGAGGGATGCTGCTTACTGGCTTGCTTCCCCTAGTTTGTTCAGCTTGCTTTTTTTTTTTTTTTTGGTTCTCTTTTTTGGAGCTGGGGATCGAACCCAGGGCCTTGCGCTTCCTAGGCAAGCGCTCTACCACTGAGCTAAATCCCCAACCCCTCAGCTTGCTTTCTTATAGAACTCAAGACCACCAGCCTAGGGATGGCACCACCCATAATGGGCCCTCCCACCCTTGATCACTAGTTGAGAAAATGCCTTACAGCTGGGTCTCATGGAGGCATTTCCTCAAGGGAGGCTCCTTTCTCTGTGATGACTTCAGCTTTTGTCGAGTTGACACACACAACCAGCCAGGACAGCAGGTCAATCTAAAAGGTTTATCATTCCTAATTGGAATGAAATTAACTCTGTAATATAATATGTAGGCAACATTTCAGCTCATCGAGAATAATCATCTAGGAAGATCTTTTTTTTTTTTTTTTTTCTTTTTTTTTTTTCGGGGCTGGGATCGAACCCAGGACCTTGCGCTTCCTAGGCGAGCGCTCTACCACCGAGCCAAATCCCCAACCCCCAGGAAGATCTTTGTAACGATTAAGAATTGAGATCACCTAATGGTAAATACTGTGTTATCAACTGAACATAAACTGACGATGACATATTATATGCCCAATGTGTTAGATTTTTAAACGATTGCACGACATTAAGTATATTAAGAACGTCACTCCTATAACCTCTATATAAAACAATATGAAAGTCTTTCGAGAACAAAATATACGCGTGACCCGATAATCTGATTTCTGAATATTTAGCTAAAGTGAATGAAATTGGTTATCTCAAAACGATTCCTTTGGTTGTAGCTTCTGTCATAGTACGCACGCTGTGAGACCCAAGATTAAAGGTGGGGCTGGCTTCATAGGTCTCAGATACCAAACGTGCCGTCTTCAGAGAGAAATGCAAAGCTGTGAGAACTTTCTTGCCTTCTCTTTTAGCCTTTTCTGAAATGACGGATGCTGTCGTCAGTGGGGAAGGACCAGGGATTAGATAAAGGAAAGGTGTCCTGGTGGCTCAGGTATTCGGGTTTGGCCCCACTGTTTCCAACAGCCAAACAGGAGGATGTGGGTATTTTACTCTTTAAAGATAGTTGCTAAATAGGTGTTTGTTGAGTTCTGTGTTAAGTGGGCATTGTGCCCGATGGCTTCTGGGTGTAGGAAGTACACTACAAGCAAACAGCTTTATTGCAACGCTCATTGCAGTGAGTCATTGGTCTGTTTTGAAGCATCTGGCTTCTGTTACGCTATCAGTACTGGATCCTCACCCGGGCTTTTCTTCGATAGCCTGTTGTTGCCCTGTGTCCTGGAGACCCTGCAGCTTTAATTCTTCACACACTTCAGCAGTTCATCAATGGGATGGATGTTGGGGTGGGCCTGGCTCTAGGCCTGGGTAGTAGCTGTTTTGCTCAGTCAGCCAACTCTTCTGCATCCACACTGCTAGGGCCAGCTCTCCCACTTTGCCCAGGCAAGAGGTGGGGCAGGCTCTCCTGCCTGCTGCAGGTAGCGAGGTTCAGGGGAAGGAGGAGCTAATCTCTGTTATGCTCACACCACTGCATAGCCTTTGAGGTCTGGGGTCACTCTCAGGCTCGCTTGCCCTCCTGTGCTCAAGCCCTCGGGTCTGGCTCCCCCAACCACACAGCCCCGCCCGTGCCACCAGGTCCTGCTCTACATACTGCCCAGGTAAGGTGAAGGGCTTGCTCTCCAAGTGCAGCCAGCGAGGAGTGGGGCTAGCTCTCCCAGGCAGCCCAGGCGCAGGGTGGGATTAGCTCTGTACAGCGCTCCAACATCAATATGGCCGCCAGGAGCAGCCCAGGCCAGTGACCTCACCATGGCCTTGGGCGGCTGTGTAGGCTGCTCTTATCGGGCTGTTTTTCCTCAGCACCCTCTATTCACTGTGCACGCATGGATTTGCCTCTCATTCTCTCCCACCCACCACTTCCTTGTTCATCTCAGTGGGGCACGGGCCTCTCAGTGTCTTCCGCTCCACCGGTGCTGGGCTGTATGGTGGTGAGCTGGGTGGGGTATCTTTTGCCCTTCATTTTCCTATTCTGTGTGATGAACAAGGAAATGGTCCAAGGCACAAACGCCAGAAGACGATTGCTTGAGGTGTCCTTATCCATCTATCCTGAATCAGGCTGGTGCTCCCAAAAGTATTTCACTCTCTGCTCCAGACAGATCCAGGAGACCCATATCTGTTTTGTTCGTTTGTTTGTTTTGTTTTTATTTTGTTTTGTTTTGAAACAAAGTCTTACTGTGTAGACCATGGTGGTCTCAAACTCACAGAAATGCCCCTGCTTCTGCCTCCCATCCCGGGATTAAAGGTATGAACTACTGTGCCTGGAAGAGGACAGATATCTTTAAAGTTGATATTTAGTTCATTTCTGTTGATAAGTTTTAAAGCAAGGTATGAATACCAACCCTGTCTTTAGATCTCTTGGAGAGACATGTTCCACTTCTGCTGCAGTTTGCACAGTCTATGTGGCTCATCCTGTGTCCCCGTGTTCTTCCCTCGGTCCTGGTTCATTGTTCATCCTGGAAGTGGTGGGGTGGGGAGGTGGTGAGCATTGCCTGATCTCACAGGGTCACGCTCCTGGCCCCCTTTTCTGATATTGCTTCCACTCTCCTCACCAGTGATGGGGTTCAGCCTCCACCATACTCAGCCTTCTCCCTGCTACTTCTGCATTTCTGCTTAGCTGGGAATGGTGGGGGTGCGGAGAGTACCAGCATGGCCAATCACGACATCAAGGTCCTGAGGCCCTTTTCTGTTATAACTCACTCTTCTCCCTGCCTGTTGGGTTCTGTGTCTGCTGCATCACGGCTGTGCTCTTCCCATGATCCTGGCCACTAGAGAGCTGCTGGGGGTTGGAGGGTAGGGTGATGAACTTTGCTGACCCATATGCTTCTCCTGGCTCTGTGATCATGGCTCTGCTCTGTTCTCCATTCTGGCCACTGAATTCAGCGTTGACTGTGGTCCCAGCAGTGCAAACACCTACAGGGTTGGGTCTCTCTACCTCAGATCTTGCCTCTCACATTTCTCTGGACCTAATTTGCTGTGTCCCACCAGTCCCTATATGGGAGGGAATGAGAGTTGGGTATTTCAAGCAAGAGCATCCTCTACCTGAGCCTTAAGTTGAAGCTTTACACGTTATTAGTTTCAACCATAAAACACAGGAAAAGGTCTTCAAAGTCCCCAGCAGAGATGGAAATGTTCTGTTTGTACTTTTGGGTTGTCAAGTTGTGTCTCACTGGAAGTTCATCTTGGTGGATTTTTCCTTTGATGAATATGAAGTGTCCTTCCTTATCTTTTTTGATGACTTTTAGTTGAAAATTGATTTTATCTGATATTAGAATGGCTACTCCAGCTTCCTTCTTCTGACCATTTGCTTGGAAAGTTGTTTTCCAGCCTTTCACTCTGAGGTAGTATCTGTCTTTGTCTCTGAGGTGTGTTTCCTGTAGGCAGCAGAATGCAGGGTCCTCATTGCATATCCAGTTTGTTAATCTATGTCTTTTTATTGGGGAGTTGAGACCACTGATGTTGAGAGATATTAAGGAATAGTGATCATTGTTTCCTGTTATATTCATATTTGGATGTGAGGTTATGTTTGTGTGCTTTTCTTCTCCTTGTTTTGTTGCCAAGACAATTAGTTTCTTGCTTTTTCTAGGGTGTAGCTTGCCTCCTTATGTTGGGCTTTACCATTTAGTATCCTTTTTTTTTTTTTTTGGTTTTTTTTTTTTTTCATTGCTGGGGCCCGAACCCTGGGCCTTTCGCTTCCTTGGCAAACGCCCTCCCCCTGAGCTAAATCCCCAACCCTTTAGTATCCTTTGTAGTGCTGGATTTGTAGAAAGATATTGTGTAAATTTGGTTTTGTCATGGAATATCTTGGTTTCTCTATCTATGTTAATTGAGAGTTTTGCAGGATACAGTAACCTGGGCTGGCATTTGTGCTCTCTTAGGGTCTGTATGACATCTGTCCAGGATCTTCTGGCTTTCATAGTCTCTGGCGAGAAGTCTGGTGTGATTCTGATAGGTCTGTCTTTATATGTTACTTGACCTTTTTCCCTTACTGCTTTTAATATTCTTTCTTTATTTTGTGCATTTGGTGTTTTGACTATTATGTGACGGGAGGAGTTTCTTTTCTGGTCCAATCTATTTGGAGTTCTGTAGGCTTCTTTGTATGTTTATGGGCATCTCTTTCTTTAGGTTAGGGAAGTTTTCTTCTATGATTTTGTTGAAGATATTTACTGGTCCTTTGAGCTGGGAGTCTTCACTCTCTTCTATACCTATTATCCTTAGGTTTGATCTTCTCATTGAGTCCTGGATGTCCTGTATGTTTTGGACCAGTAGCTTTTTCCGTTTTACATTATCTTTGACAGTTGTGTTGATGATTTCTATGGAATCTTCTGCTCCTGAGATTCTCTCTTCTATCTCTTGTATTCTGTTGGTGATGCTTGTATCTACGGTTCCTTGTCTCTTCCTTTGGTTTTCTATATCCAGGGTTGTTTCCCTGTGTGCTTTCTTCCTTGCTTCTATTTCCATTTTTAATTCCTTCAACTGTTTGATTGTGTTTTCCTGGAATTCTTCCAGGGATTTTTGTGGTTCCTATAGGCTTCTACTTGTTTATTTATGTTTTCCTACGTTTCTCTAAGGGAGTTCTTCATGTCTTTCTTGAAGTCCTCCAGCATCATGATCAAATATGATTTTAAATCTAGATCTTGCTTTTCTTGTGTGTTTGGATATTCAGTGTTTGCTTTGGTGGGAGAATTGGGCTCCGATGATGCCATGTAGTCTTGGTTTCTGTTGCTTGGGTTCCTGCGCTTGCCTCTCGCCATCAGGATGTCTCTGGTGTTACTTTGTTCTGCTATTTCTGACAGTGGCTAGACTGTCCTATAGGCCTGTGTGTCAGGAGTGCTGTAGACCTGTTTTCCTGTTTTCTTTCAGCCAGTTATGGGAACAGAGTGTTCTGCTTTTGGGCGTCTAGTTTTTCCTGTCTACTGGTCTTCAGCTGTTCCTGTGGGCCTGTGTCCTGAGTTCACCAGGCAGGTCACTTGGGGCAGAAAAGTTGGTCTTACCTGTGGTCCCACGTCTCAAGTTTGCTCGTGGGGTGTTGCTTTTGAGCTCTCCATGAGGGTGGCCGTGTCTCACTGGAAAGACACCAATATGCCCTCCAGCTCCCTTAATGTTAGAAGGAACCATGTGACTGGATCTGGCCGATGAACTGTGGCTCTGACCTTAGCATTGTCACCCTAGATCCCTGAACTTTCTCTCCACTCTCTCTGCTCAGGAACATGCCGATTGACACAGCAGACGATTCGGACATGCTAGACAGCAGCGGCATGTTTCACTGGTGTAGATCAATGCCCTTGGACAAGGTGGTTCTGGTAGGTCACCACGCCTCAGAGTCCCAGCGACTGAAATTGTTCAGGGGCAGAGGTGGGGGTGGGGTGGGTGGGGTGGAGAATGACCTGTGAATCATAAGGAGCGCCCAGCTCTTTGGTAAACCATGAATTTGGAAGGAAAGATATATTGGCCACACACCTCACAGACCCTGAGCCATGTGGCCTGACACAAAGACTGGGTAGTGAGCTGGGATTAAAATGCATGTCGCTTTGCCTAAGAGGTCTGTTTAGCTGAAAAAACTACTTCCCACAATGCTTTCCTGGAACCTAGCAAATCAAAAGGTACCAGATAAACGTTATTTACTACAATTTACATATTTACAACTTAACACAGTAACTAAAAAAACAAAACAAAACAAACAAAAAAACCTGTTAAATACTGCCTACCCTGAGCCCCTGAGCCCTCCCCGACCCCTGACCCCTGACCCCAAGCCTTGTCCATGTAGTTATGCTCTCAAGCAGGTAATCTTCCCATCCATGACTATCTAATAATTATAACTATTTCCTTGGCTTTCAAAAGTGCTCGAGTACACACACCGTTCCAGCGGTTCAGTGCCACCATCTTGTAGAAGGGATGGGGGCGGGGGTGGGGGCAGGGGTGGGGTGGGGTGGGACCTCTGAGATGGAGACCAGCTCGATCTGTATAATGAGTTCTAGGCCAGCCAAGGCTACCTGTGAGATGCAATTTCAAAACACGAATGCACACATGCAAGCACGCAGGTGCACGCACGTGTACACACACACAAACACACATACACACACACACACACACACACACACACACACACACACACGCACACACGAGCATTAGAGCAATGGCTCAGCAGCCAAGAGCACTGGCTGCTCAAGTACCCATGTTGGGTTCCCAGGAGCCATCTAATGTCTCACAGCCATCCATAACTCCAGTTCCAGGCGATTCAATACCTTCTTCTGGCCTGTGGGCAAAATACACACATGTAGTGCAGTCATACATGTAGGCAATGTACATACACACACACACACACACACACACACACATATAAAATCATAAAATGCCTTAATAAAATATTTTAAATAAGCAAACAGATACCCAATCTGGGAGTTTAATAAAAATCGAGGTTGTCTAACACCCGGTGAACAGTGCTATACTTTGAACAAACGAAGATCTTGAAGGCCGTGAAAGTTGAAAGGGTTGGTTTGCTCACACAGCTAAGACAGGCAGAATACAAACTTCCCTCCCGCTACACTGTCACCAAGCTGTCTGTCACTTCCCACTGTCAGAAGAGTTGCCTGCTCTCTGAAAGAAATCCCTCTACGTCTTCAATAACTTTGTAGTTTTTATGTGTCTCTATGGGGAAATCTTAATCTAAACGTGTCTCTTCCATGTTGTTTTGTTTCCAATTTAGAGATATAGAAAGCTCGATTATTGATAACAGCATGAAATAAATTAAATGTTTAGGATCAAATGAAGTTTTTTTTTTTGTTTTTTTTTTTTGGTTCTTTTTTTCGGAGCTGGGGACCGAACCCAGGGCCTTGCGCTTCCTAGGTAAGCGCTCTACCACTGAGCTAAATCCCCAGCCCCTCAAATGAAGTTTTAAAATATGATTTTTTTAAGCACACACATGTGTGTGTGTCTGTGTAACACATGTGCGTGCGTGCACATCTCTCTGACTCAGCGTCTTTCTGTGTGTGCGTATGTGTTTGTGTGTGCATGTGTGTTTGTGTGTGCATGCATCTTCCACATGTGAGGCCAAAGGAGGGCATCAGATCCCCTGGATCTGGAGTTACAGGCAGTTGTGAGCCACCCAAGGTGGGTGCTGGGAACCAAACATCAGAAGAACATTGAGTGGTTTTAACTTCGTGATGAATTCCCTTGACTTTGGTAAAGAATTTATCAAATCAGTTCGGTATATTAGATGTAGTCATATGAACTTACCGGGAGCCAACCATTCTTGATACAAAAGGAAATTTCACTATGAGAACCCATTGAATATTACAATGTAATATTGATGTACAGTTTAATGCAATCTCCTGGGTCCTCTTGAAGAGATAAATTTAACAATGATACTTGGAAGTCTCTGGGTTTTTTTTTTTATTTAATCATATACTACATTATATGATATATATGTGTATATATATTTGTATGATACATACATATATACATATACATACATATACATGTACATACATATACACATACACATATATATACGTATATATATAAATGACACTTACATGTAACCAGTGCGGTTGATATATACTGCACCAGTTATATATAAGTATCATTCTTTATACATTCTTTATAAGCAGTTGAAAGATTCTATTAGTCTATGAAAGTTCTGCTCTGGAGGCATCTAGAGTGTTAGGGTGGGAAAGAGGTGGGACTCATCGAGGAACTCTTACCTTGATGGTAAAATTTACCTGACTCCGGCTTGCGTATCCTCAGAAACGATCTGACAAGGCAACACACGAGTTTCAGAACCACATAGTGGCATGCGTGTTTGGAGACGCCCACTCTTCCCTGATGGGGCTCCGGAATTTCGTGATGCCCCTGAGAGCCAGCAACTACACCCGGCAGGAGCTAAAGGACATTGTTTTCATTGGGTCCCTTGAATACTTCCAGAGAGAATGGCGGTTTCTCCGGAACTTTCCCAAGATACACATTATGCCTGTAAGTATCACGTGAGTACTACCATTATTAATAATAGGAATAATATTTGTAGTTTACAGTTATATGTGCTGAGAGGTGGGCCCTAAAGGAGGTGACTGGGTTTGAGGACTCTGCTCCCATGGATGTGGTGATGCTGTTCCCTGAGGACGGGGCTAGCTGCTCAGGGAGTGGGTTCCTGACACGAGGGGCGGTTGGCCTCATGCTCTGTCCTCTGTGCCATGTGGTCTCCCCACCACACTATGATGCAGTACGATTGGTCCTACCATCTTGGATTTCCTAGACTGCACAATTATGAGAAATCAGTTTCTTTTCTTTGTAAATTACTCAGTCTGGCATTCTGTTCCAGAAGCAGAAGAATGAGCCAAGACAGAACACGGAGCGAGTGTGTAGTGTTTTGTCGATTTTCTATTTATTTTATTTTATTATTATTATTATTATTATTATTATTATTATTACTTTTTTTTAATTTTGCTTTCAGAGGTTTGTATGCAAAGCCATGCCACCATTTCCTCGGATGAAAAAAAATCATAATATACACTATGAAATGCATTTTAATCTTGAATGAAATAATGCTGGCAACATGTAAGAAATATGGCTCTCTAGAAAGCCATATTTCTTACATGTTGGATTTTGTTTTGTTTTGTTTTGTTTTAAAAGAAACCACCATAAAGCTCCCTGTTCCTCCTGGCTTCATTCTGCACAATAGGAGAGAAGGTACCCAGAAGTCTCTGCAGCTTCATTTAGTGTCTGGGATGGTCAATGTTAGACACAATGATCAATGTGCATGGTATTGCTGTGATGGATCTGACCATATTTGGGAGAGGGCTGTGGAAAGACCTTGGAACTTTGAGCCAAGAAGCCATTGAGTGTTCAAAGCTTAATGGACGTTGTTGGAACTTTGAAGATGTCATTGGGAGGAGTATAGCCGATGGAGGCTTGTGGAGTCTCAGAAGGAGTTTGGAGAGTCCATTAAAGACTCTTTTGGCGCTATTTGATACTTGGTGTTTTAAGAACCTGTGGTTCTGGTGACTAGGGTTCTAGAATTGGCAGTGGTTAGGAAGAGACCAGAACCACTACGCTGAAATGTTTGCTTTACTGGGTCAGCTGATCCTGGCGCACTGGAGCTGAGAAACAGGTGGTGATTGCAAAGAGACCAGCATCGTTGAGGGTCGTGAGTGTGGGATCATCTCCTTGGGCTCAGCACATAGAAGCTGTGGTTCTGAGGAGGCCAAGGCTACACCTTATGCAGGCATTTGAACTTGGCAAGGTGTAAGATTCTCTTTCATAGCACCGGTTTGGAAGGGGTTGTGGAGACTGTCGTTGTGAGAGGCCAGTAGAGGTGAAGATGCAGCCTCAGTCTTGGGATTGAAGGAATCATAGAGAGAAGCTGAGGCTTAGCACCATATAGCATGTTAGAGTCCCTGAAGAGAGCCTCAGAGGGCTATTGGTGAGAGTACAACCCAGTTGCAGCAGGACATTCCTAGATGGGAAATTCCATTGCCTAGGACAACCACCAGGTACAGGAGCAGCATTAGAGTGGAGCTGGCCTGAACCCATGAGGCGAGTCCTGTGTTCTGTCCCAAGCCCCTTGGAGCCTGTGTGATCATTCCAGAAGTCTGAATTATACAGGGTTGGGCTTCGTTTCGATTTGACTCGATTCTATGTTCTGATTCTTCTTGGAGTAAGAGAGTATTTACATTTTATTATATAGGACTCACGGATAAGAGATTTTGGATATTTTGCAGAGGTTTCGAGTATGGACAGGGACTAGGGATGTTTTAAAGGGACTGAATTTTTAAAGACTGGGCGACTTTTAAAAATCATTCATGTTTTATATTGCGATATATGAATTTTGGAGGGTGAACAAGAAAGGAACGGTATGAATCAATAAGCAACGTGTCTGTGTGTCGAGCTGACAAGGGGTCAGTTGTGCTGGCTAGTTTTATGTCAGCTTAACACAAGCTGCAATCATTTGGGAAGAGGGAACCTTAAATGAGAAAATGCCCTCCACCAGAAAAAAAGCCTGTGGTATATTTTCATGGTTGGTGATTGATGTGGGAAGGCCACTTTGGATGGTCCCACCTCTGGACTGGTGGCCCTGAGCACTGTAAGATAGCAGGCCAAGCAACCTTTGAGGAGTAAGCTGTCAAGAAGCACTCCTCAATGGCCTCCCCTTCAGTTCCTGCCTCTGGATTCCTGCCTTGCATGAGTTCCTACCTTGACTTCCTTCTCCCCTGGACTATGATGTGTAAGTAAGTAACTGTTGATCAACACAATGTATCAGATAACTGATAACTACATTTTAGTCAAGCCAGCAGAGACTTTAGCTAAAAGCTGCACCACCCAGAATGACCCAGCACCATGAACCATGATGGTCTTTTGACAACCCCTTCACTACATGAAATTCTCTCTGTAGGGATCTGCGCTCTATACTGGAGATCTGCATGCAGTCAATGTAGAGCAGTGTTCTATGTGTGTGATCTTAGCCACTCCTTACAAGGCACTGAGCAGCCAGCTTCTGGTGGACACTGAGACCATCATGGCCACCCTCAACATCCAGGCCCTGCGGATCAGCTGCCCTATGTCAGGGTCTTCAAAGAAAGGTCAGAACAACTCCAGAGAGGAAGAGCCTGGGAGGGGGCAGTAAGGAAAGGCAACTCACCTTCCACCAACACTTGAGTCGTGAGGAGGAAGGAGGCTGGGAACCGATGTCTCAGATTCTCTGACTCTGACAATACTAATAACCAGCTTTAGTTATAGTAATAACTGTTATTTCCTCTGGAATTCTTAGGAAAATAAAAACCTATATCCCTCCTTAAGTGGAATTCCCATACACTGGTTTCTTATTTTATAATAGAAAAAAAAAAACACTGAAATGTAAGAGGCATTGTCTTTTGCTATGATTGGAAAATAATTTTGTTTGTCACTGGATAAAATTTTGGCAATATTGGAACGCATAGCTTCTACCATATTATGACATTAAGAGATATTAACCAATAATCATTAATTCTTATAGACATTATTCAGTCATTGTTTTAAAACCTTAACTTCGGGGGTTGGGGATTTAGCTCAGTGGTAGAGTGCTTGCCTAGCAAGCGCAAGGCCCTGGGTTCGGTCCCCAGCTCTGAAAAAAAAAAGAAAAAAAAAAAAACCTTAACTTCAGGGTTGGGGATTTAGCTCAGTGGTAGAGCACTTGCCTAGCAAGCGCAAGGTCCTGGGTTCAGTACCCTGCTCCGAAAAAAAGAAAAAAGAAAAACAAAAAAAAAACCCCTTAACTTCCTTTATAAGTTAGAAATATTTTAAAAAAAAAAAAAGAATTCTAATTTTTTTTTTTTTTGAGACACTGTCTCACTCTGTCCTGGAACTCACTCTGTAGACCAGGCTGGCCTTGAACTCACAGAGGTCCACCTGCCTCTGCTTCCTGAGTGCTGAAGTAAGAGGTGCGCTCACCATGCTCAGCCGAATGTTTTTGTTTGTTTGTTGTTTGTTTGTTTGTCATAGCTAGTGATTTTCCATCTTTTACTAATTTCAGCAAAAAGATGCTGATTTCCTGTGGGGTGTTAGGCTCTCTGCCGGGAGCTAGAGGCTGGTCCATAATGCACCAGTGGAATAGTGGACATGCTTCTCTGTATTTATGTCAGTGGTGACAGCTCTGTTTGTCATAACTGGAGAGATGCTATCCGAGTTTAGCTGGTAAGGGCACACAGTTTTCGGTGCACAGGCAGCCCCACCAGATAAAGGTCGTGGTACTGAGACTGAGGAAGTTTGACCCTCGTGTCTGGTGTGAAAGTAGGGGCTTTTCTATGCTCTGAATAACGATGTGGAGGCCTTTATAGTCATTAAAAGCTTCGGGTACTCTATAGCTGGGCAGATATCAGCTCTTCTGACCCAACAATACTGACCTGGCCTACTTCCCAGCCATATCTTACCCATTACTTGTCTCGTTAGTCTGCTCAGGCACCTCCTCCTCACTTGTCTCCTATTGGTCACTCCCCTGGTCCCCACCTGAGACCCGCTCCCTCTCTGTGGTCGTGGAAGTCCCACCTTTTGCTCTCCTCCTCAGCTAGAGGCTGTTCAGCTCTTTATTTCACCAATCTGAGGTTGGTGGAGATCAGTGTTTCACAAACAGTCGGGAGATGATGCTTCGTAATAAAGACAACAGCAAAGTCCGACTGCAGCCAGATCTCCGGGTATAGAAATCAGCATTTGACTACACAGTGCTCAAAAAACACACCCTCCAATGGTCTGGGAACCTTTGGGAGAGCCATGAGATCTTCCACACCATGACAGTCTGCTAAACTCACATAGGAAGCCAACACTAACTGCCCCGTAGTCATTCACCCCAGGACGTAGGGTTAGGCGGACGGAAGTGAGGACTCTCCAGAGGATCTCTAGGAGCACCAGGCCTCCTGGACAGACCCATGGGAAGCTTGAAGGGTTTCCAGTAAAGCTCTGATTACCATCTGCCACACTGCAGGGGGAAAGGTTGACAGACCTAGGCAGTGAGCTGAATCATGTAAGCATACATGAGAATTGAGTTTCTTGTGCTGCAGGACTCTGATAGTGAGCTCTTCCATCAGAGACCATTGCTTACAGACAGAATGCCAAGGCATTCCAGGTAGAGGCAGGCTCTCAGAGTGGGGGAGACACAAGCAACACCCCCAAGAGGATCTTGACTGGCAGATAACTTTAGGAGCAGAAACCTGTTGTAGGGTCTCCAGAGCGCTCACAGAACAGCAACGGCAACTCATCCCTTCCCTAAAAATTCTGTAAGAATATTAATGTGGCATGACATTCCGAATGGCTGAGATATCACTCAAACACTAACACCTTACTGCTTGGAGTCTCTCTCTCTCTCTCTCTCTCTCTCTCTCTCTCTCTCTCTCTCTCTCTCTCTCTCTCTCTCTACACACACACACACACACACACACCATCCCTCTTTTCAGAAGAAGAAGAAGAAGAAGAAGAAGAAGAAGAAGAAGAAGAAGAAGAAGAAGACCAAATACAGTCATGCAGTCAATCTCCTGTTCTGCATCCATTGATTCAACCCAACCAGAGACAGAAGCTATTCAAGGGAACATGCATCTATATTAAACATCTAAACATTCACAGATCTTACCCTGCTGTTCTCTAAGCCTCCATATTATCGCTGTTTACCCTGCGTTAGGTATTAGAGGCCGTCTGAGGTAGCGTGAGGTCCTTGGGAGAATGTGCTTTGGTGATATGCAAATAACCATGGTATTTTCTGTAAAGGGAGCTTGAACATCCAAAGATTGGTATTTACAGGGACTCCAATCTTTGTAGATGTCAAGGGGCAATTATATTTTTTTCTTAATATGGAATTGAATTTGGGATCTGGACCAGCAAGTAACTTTGCTGAGATAAAGCATTGGGTCCCATGGAGTTATCATACATCTGACTAAGTTTTATGAGCTGTTTATTTGTGCTTCTTGTCTCCCTTTTGTCTGTAGAAGTAAATACATCACCTACTTTTTTTAAATATGAAGGGAAGCGAAGATACCAGCAGATCCCCATTCTCACTGAACTGAGTAAGTTGGGTTTCAAGTGGAATATTAAAGGGAGAAACCATGATGGTGCATAGCTGATGTCTCAAGTGCTTTCTAGATCCACAGTTAGGAGAGTAAGGAACCAGAATGGGTCCCAGAAACCTTTTGGGGGCAGTTTGGATGCCCCATTGGGCTTCTACCCTGCGGAAGCCTGTTCTACCCGTGGAAGCCTGTTCTAAGTATCTGTCAGTCAACTTGCAATCACCTTGAAGCTTAAATGACTTCAAGTTTACTGTATTTACCTTCCATTTTAACCATCTCTAACTTCTAACATGCAGTGCATTGAGTGTATAATTGGGAGGCGGGCAGGAGATGAGGTGTGACCACAGCCAAAGACCTGGAAGCAGACAGCCGCCATCACGTTAGCTAGCAAGTCACCTGCTGACTGCTCAGTCCGAGCTCTTCTTCGCTGGAAAGGGTCAGGTTGAAATAAGAGCTTCGGGTCTAGCTTTGGTATAACATGTGCAAACCTAAGGAAGAATGTGGAAGAATTTGAGGCCACTGGTTTAAGTGACCCAGCAGAGTTAAGACAAAGTCATATGGTGTGTGTATATGTATACATTAGAGGACAACAGGGAACAGTTGAAATTCTCCTTTTACCACTTGGGTCTCAGGGACCAAACTTGGGTCATCGAGCTTGGCAGGAAGTCATCGTATCCTCTAAGACTTCTCTCTGCACCCTGCTTTGTTTTTTGTTTTTTGTTTTTTTTGTTTGTTTGTTTGTTTGTTTGTTTTGGGATCTCTCATTGGCCTAGAACTCACCAAATGAGCTAATGTGGCTGGACAGAGAGGTCCAGGAGTTCACTTGCCTTTTTTTTCCAGCACTAGGACTATAAAGATTAAACTACTATGCCGGGCTTCTCATTGTTTTAATTTTTATTATTATTTTAATTTATGTGTGTGGGTGTTTTGTCTGCATGTCTGTGTATCGGCACATGCCTGAGGCTCACAGAGGCCAAAAGGAGAGTGTGGGATTTCCTGGAAGTGGAGTTCCAGACTGTTGTGTTCCACCAGGTGGATGCTGGGAAATGAACCCAGGACCTCTGGAAGAGCAGCCGGTGCTCTTAACTGCTGAGCTGTCTTTTCATCCCCATGGCTTTTTAAATGAAAACTCTTGGCTCAAACAGCTCTTCCTGTTTATGTTTACTGACTTCTTTGGGGTGAAAGGAAGAAAAGTCCATGGGGCATTCTCTCCTTCAGAGCTTTGGTCTGCCACAGAGGACTGAACGTAGGAATGCAGGCAGAGATCTCTCACCTGCCAGGTGCACTGGCCCTGCCTTTCAATCTTGTTGTCTTGCAGAGAATCCCTCCAACATCCACTTTATTGAGCAGATGGATGGACTGGACGAAGCGATCAAAGGAACAAGCTTGCATCTCAGCACTGCCTTCTCTACGGGTACTGTCTTTTCGGGCACCTTCTTGGATTCTCTCCTGGCCACGGTAGGTGCAGATGAGCCAGAGAGCCCCTGGGAGCAAGTCCCTCATGGAGAGGTCACAGCTCACCGTTCTAACCCCTTTTTAAAGACTCCCTGAAGACAGCCCTACAGGCATTATTTCAGATTTTCACACTTTCGCAGTTTTAAGATTACAATCCTGGTGTACAATGGTCCCCAGATGTCTGGGGGTTGGGAACTGCCTCAGTTAGGGCTTCCATTGCTATGAAGAGACATGACCAAGGCAACTCTTATAAAGGACAACATTTGATTGGGGCTGGCTTACTGGTTCAATGGTTCCATCCATTATCATCATGGTGGGAAGCATGGGCTGGGGAAGGAGTTGAGAGCTCTACATCTTGACCTGGAGGCAGCTAGGAAGAGCGTCCAGGAAGTTGTAAAAGTTTCCTATGAAAGTTATCTAAGAAAAAGGGGGGGAAGCTGAAAGGTCCTAAGTGGGTCAAGGGAATTTTTTTCTCTCACTCTTCTCTTTGGAGCAATAAACTTCTGTTGAACCAGGAGAGGAGAATAACACTCACAGAAGGAAAAGCTTTTACATAAGCAAATATGCATAAACTCATATAACTTCGTGTACAGATTCACACATGTGCATTTATACATTTTATTCAAACAGTTGGGCTCAGCTTGCATACAGTCTCATAATTGCATACTTACACACACACACACACACACACATACACACACACATACATTCTCACACAATTACATACCTGCACACACACATCCATACTTACATATGCATTTGGAGCAAAAGACCAAGCACCAGTGCAGAAAGAACTCATTCATTCTGGATAAAAGCTGAGCTCCAATCTTTACTGCATAGAGAAAGAAAAAGCTTCTACCCTTTTAATGCTAAATTAATTAAACCCAAGTTTGTAAGAAAAAAGCTTGTTCCTTTTAATAAGACTAAGCCACCTTGTTATTAAGAAATGACCTGTTCTATCCCATGGTAAGGAAAAACCTGCCTGCTCTCTCTGCTCTCTCCAGCTTCTTTTTTCCTCTTTCCCTCTGCATTCTGCACATTGCTCTCTTATGTTACCTATAGTCTCTAAGTTATTCCACTCTGCATTCTCCTTCTAATCTTGCTCTCTTCCTGCTCTGATGTCCCAATAATGCTCTTACTCTCAATGCCTTTTCTCCCAATGCTAAGCCTATACTTGTAAGTTCTCCTTGAGTTCAGTTCTGTCTAGAAAATTCTCCTCAGCCCAGTTCCTCTGACTCTTCTCTTTGTCCTCACTACTTATATGTCTTTCAAAATACATGATCACATGTTAAAAAGTTCATCACAAGTTCACACATAAAATCAAATCATAAATTGAAATAGACGTTTACAACAGAGAATATTTATGTACATATCTATTAGGAGTATTTAATCTGGCTAAACATCCATCACCTGTCACAGCTCCACAGGTTCATTGAAAATTAAGAACCATAACTAAGTAATTAGTGAAGTTTTGTGTAGATAAACCCAGTCGATATTTTATCTTCTGTCATAGCACCTACAATAAATCATTAGTTCCCCTTTTATGACCTTTGGTTAATTGTTTTACAACCTCCTGGAATGTGCTCTGAGTAGGAGAAAGTCTGGTTACCATCTAGAAGCTGTTAACTGGAGACACATGGGAGATTGGCAGAGTTCTCACTGCAGCTTTGACGATCAGGAAAGGACCTAGGTTGAGGATTTAGCTCAGTGGTAGAGCGCTTGCCTAGCAAGCAGAAGGCCCTGGGTTTGGTCCTCAGCTCTGAAAAAAAGAAAGAAAAGAAAAAGAAACTGAGTGTACTCATATACATAAATAAATCTCTAAAAGAGAAAGAAAGAAAGAAAGAAAGAAAGAAAGGACTTAATAGCAGCCCCATTATAAAAGAGCTTAATAAATACTGATATAATTTTAGGAATACTTACAGGATCATTATTAAGAATTAAGAAATAATCTATTTGTCTATATAGCATCACTATAAGAGTACATCTTCGTAGATCTGCAGAGATCTGCTCAAAAGAGGTAGGCTAATACCTAGTGGTTGTTATATGTGTTTAATAATAACAGGAAAATAATATTAATACCAGGAGGAATCTTTCCTAAAATGATTTACTCCTGGGCTTTGCCTGTGGGAGCTTTGTCGTAAATATAATCTAACGTGAAGTCATTTCAGGAAGATCACCTGTAGTTATTAGCTTGTCCTATGATGGCTCCTGACAGGTAGGAATTCGAGGTTTGTTCAGGTCTAAGCCAAATCTCATGCATTGCCCCTCTCTCGGGATCCATTTTAAGCTCTTGGTGATGGCTCAGTAGTTATTTGGCAGTGAGCAGATGCCTGGCATCCATTACAGGATTCCCATAAGTAGAGTCCACTCTGAAAGAGCAACTGAACACCTATACTGTGTGGTCACTGTGCATGGGTATAGCAGTGACTGATTTAAACATGGGTAACTAGTGACATTGAAAGAATGTAAAGCAGGGCAAAGGCCAGGGGAGATAGGAAATATGAAGTGTAAGGAAGGGGTGTCAGTTATGACCAGGGAAGGGGGTTCTGAACAGACACGTGCACATCATAATCTGGAGGAGGATTGACACCACTCTGAGACTTGGAGACGAATATTCCAGACAGGTATGAGGTAAGAGAGTACTCAGGGCATCTGAGTAGTTTCCTAGGACCCAGAGAGTCAGTGTGCAGCCATTTGGGAATGACATTAGAAACCCCTGAAAGGAGACCGTACAAGCCACTGCCTCAGACTGTTCCCTCTGGGACTTTTCAAGACAAGGTTACAAAAAGACCACACATCAAAATGCAGATCTTAAATGCACGAGGCTCTGAGGAAAGCTTGATAAAGACTCTGCTTTCTGCAGTTCCACACAGAGAAGGCGTTGCCCCTGAACTGCGTGGTTGCCCCAAGGCAGTTTACACATACAATAAAGTGTGGCTGGAACATGCACAGTCTCTCCATGCCTTCAGTGTTATTTAGTACTGAGAGAATTACATGGCTCTGCTCCCCTTAGCCACAGGGAACATCACAAAAACCCCTCTGAGCTATCAGACAGATACCTTGGTACTAGAACACTGAACTCAGGGACAGGCTATCAAGTTCCTGAAGGGTAAGCAACATTAACCCCTGGCCAAGCCAGACATATTTGCATTGAAGAGAATCAAGTCAGATACTTTTTCTGCACTAACTCTTGCTAGCATTGTGTAGCTGGATCTCACCAATGTGTCAGTCAACTTTTTAACAATTAAACCAGCATAAGAGGCCAACAGTAACTGTTGATGAACTTGACCTGCCAAAAAGAAACATTGTAGATGGGTTGTAGCTCTCTGCTCTCTTCAGAAACTCTTGGGCTGCAGATTCGTCCCCATTAGTTATGAGTGGAACATCCATAAATGGGTCACTCTGTCATCATCCACAAGAATGGGCTTTTGATTGAGAAGGATGTCCCATAACTAATGTCCCACCACCTAACAGCACTGCACTGAATTAAATGTCCACACATGCTTTTCAAGGGATATATTGTAACCATGGCTAGCAGGATAGACGGAAGAGTGTTGGATTGGAAATTTTGTGATGGAGTGTATAATATAAGCCACTTATATACAGGCTTTTTATATATATAGTCTGGAACTAGACATTGGTACCTCGATTCAGTGATGCCTCCAGTCACTCCCCATGTGAACTTGGTCTTGCACAGTTTATTGTACCAATGGGTTTTAGTCAGCAGAAGAGATTGACATCATCCTTGAGGTAGAGATGTGGGAAATATGCTATATAAAGCCTCAGAAGTATTCCAAAGCCTGTGGTGGCATCTTCAGGAAAGACACAAGGCCACAAAAGTGAGTTCTACAGAAGTGTTTGTCACATGAGGTGAAAAGCAACACTGGCCAACAGCTAACCCTTGAGGTCCCTTAGTACAACATGTTCAACTTAAAAGTGCATCTTGGTTAAATGGATAAGGCTATAGGCATCAGTGTAGAGTCATCCTTATGCCAAGGAGGCTAGCATGGGTCCCGAACCACTAGACACTCATCTGGTACCTTCTGTTTCAGCTATTACATCTTAATGATGTGTGGCTGGGGTACGTACTCCTAATAGCTAAACCAGATCTCCAGCCCAAAATACGTGAATTTGTTTTTGTAAACACATGTATGTGTGGGGAAAGGAGTATGTGCATGTGAGTGTGGGTACCCACAGAGACCAGAAGAGGGCGCCAGATCCCCTGCAGCTAGAGTTAAAGGTGGTAACGATTGCTTATCGTAGGTTTCAGTTGGACAACTTTGGTGGTTCATTTACCAAGAATTTTTAATTTCTCAGTTTCTTCTTTTGTCTATGCTTCGTCACTGAGTAATGAGCTTTTAATCTCTATGAGTTTGTGTAGTTACTCGAGGTTTGCTTGCTGTGGGTGTTTATTGTGTTGTGGTCGCATGGGATACATGGAATTATTTCAGGTTTTTATGTACTTGTTGAGCTTTGCTTTGTGTCCTAGTATGTGGTCTGTTTTAGAGGAACTTCGTGGAGTACTGGGTCTATTGTGTGTTCTTTGTGCTTGGGTACATTACTCTGTCACCGTTAGAACCACTTGATAGATGGTATAATTTAGTTCTAATGATTCTATCTGCTGTTCAGACAACTACCACAGATTTCTGTGGTAGAATGTGGGGTATTGAAAGTGCCCCCTGCTACTGAGTTGGGATTAATCTGTGTCTTGAAATATAATAGTACACTTCTGTTGCATGTAATTTTTTAAAAAACAAAACAAAACATGCTTCTGCCTTTGCCCAGGACTGCGGCCTACGCTCTGGTTCCTTCAGGCTTCCTCTTGTTCCTCTGAGGATGGCTGAGCTCTGAGAATGGCTGCCACCAACCACTCTCCTGGCTTGCCCAGGAGCTATGACCCTAGAGCTGCTGCCTGTGCTCTGACCTCTCTCTCCCTGCTCCCTCTTTTGTTCCTCCTGGCTAGTTCTGCCAATGGCCAGCTACTGCCTTTCCCAGGAGCCGCAGTGGCACTCCCAGTTCCTCCCAGCTTAGCTTTGCCCAGTTGCCATCAAGTTCCCAGCTTCTCTCTGTCTCTGCCCACCTATGCTCCATGGAAGAAAAACATTCAGACAGCTTTATTATCTTAGAACGTGCCAGATAACACAACTGCTGGGTGCAGAATCTCCTGCCCCAAACTTATCAGCTAGCCTATATCAGCCAGCCTCCGCCAGTGGCAGACTTTGGAATGAGAAGCACACAACAACCATGTAAGATCTTGTGGCTGAGGCAGGTGGATCTCTGTGAGTTCAAGGTCAGTCTGGTCTATAGAATGAGCTCCAGGATGGCTAGGGCTACACAGAGAAACCATGTCTTGAAACACACACACACACACACACACACACACACACACACACACACACACAAAGATCACACACCAATTTTCAGACTCAATGACTCTACAGCTTAAGGAACTTATATACAGTTAGAATTAGCATTCTAAAAAGGGGGGTATGTATTTTTCTAAAAACTGACTTTCTTCTAAAAATGGCATTATAAAGTAAAATTAAGAAAAAAAAAACCTATTATGTGATCTAACTCCTAGGCATATATCCAAAGGGCTCCAAGCCAACATACTACAGAAGCACTTACACATCCGTTTTTCTAGCTGTGCTGTTCACAACAGTTGAGAAACACAACCAGGCAAATACTCATCAGCGCACACGTAGATAGAGCGTGGCACAGAAGCACAATGGAATTTGTTTCTGCAGCCATAAAGAAAGATGGAGTAATGACTTTTACAGGACAATGTGTGCACCTGTATATGTTAAGTGGAATAAGGCAAACACAGAAAGAAAAATGCCATATGCAAAATCTAAAGTTTCGTCTGTGTGTGTGTGTGTGTGTGTGTGTGTGTGTGTGTGTGTGTGTGCACGTGCGCACGCATGTTTAGGTCAGGAAACTATCACGAAGGGGAGAGTGATATTCAAGGGGCTTTGGGAACTGTACAGAGCAATAGAATACGTAACAGGAGAGTAAGGACTAATTGGGGGATGAACGGAGCCAGCTGGGTAATGGACGATGTACAGGGAGAGAGGTCGGACGGAAGGGACGGGGGAGCAAATGTAAAGACCTGTACATACACAGATGCCATTCTGAAACCCATTCCTTTGTTCTGTCGACCTAAAAACATAAGCAATAAATAAAACTCTTAGAGAACCCACCTTCAGCCACCCTGAGCAAACCCGCTACGTAAGAAAGATTGTGGCAGGGATTCTGGAGAAGGCAGTTCATGGAGACACCCCAGAGTCTCAGGCTCTTTCGACTCAAGCTTCTTTGGCATTCTAAAAACTTGTCCCCAGTTCCTCTTATGGATTCGTGGATGAAAAAAAAGTCTGGTTTGAGTAAGAATGGCCGTCCCAGGATAATGGAGGGTTTCAAGGGCATCGCTCCCAACACTCAAGGAGTAGCACTGTTTGAAAAGATTAAAAGGATTTTAGGTATAGCCGTGCTGAGGGAAGTGTGTCACTAGAGTTGGGCCCTACAGCTCTCTACCTGCCTATGGGTCAGGGTGTAGAACTCTCAGCTCCTTCTCTAGCACCATGTTCGCCTGTGAGCTACCATGCTCCCCACCCATGGTGATCACGGACTAGCCTCTGAAACTGCAAGCTGGCCACGTAAGTGCTTTCTTCGATTGGCTTGATCATGGTGCCTCTTCACAGCAACACAACAGTGACTAAGACACCGAAGATTCTACACGTCCACTTATCTTACATCCGTAACTGCTCTAGTGCTGAAGAGAACTGAGGGAACTCCATGTGCTTGTGAGTAACGGCGATGTGCAGTGCTATAATTTACTGTTACTCAGAGGAATATCAGGAGATCCACATCCAAAAGACCTCAAGAATGATCGACGACAACGTCCGTGCAAACCTCGGGAAAAGGCTGTCTCATTAGTTATGTATACATCTCACAACTGTACATCCATGATCCACAGGGCATTGCGGCTGATGGCTTACAGAGGGAGAGGACTCTGGGATGGCAGACTCATTTTTCAGTGTCTACTCCATAGGAACAAGACCCGCCCCACTGTTTAGTTCTCCCTGCACTGACCAACCCACCTCCCTACTCAAACAGCCAACTTGCAGTCGACCGTTATAGTGACAATGAAAACAGGGTTTGACCCCATCCGGACCATTTCAAATGGTGACCCTCACTAAATCTCCATGTCCCAACACCCGTCCTATGTTGGCCCTTGTAATTTCACACATGGCTTGCCCTTGCTCTCCAGGCTTTCTACAACTACCATGTCCTGGAATTACTTCAGATGCTAGTGACCGGAGGTATAAACTCTCAGATGGAGCACTATTTGGTTAAGGAGAAGCTGTATGAAGGAAATGAGGGCGGTGCCACCTTCTTGTCCGGGAGGACGCGGTGTAAGCTGGGACTCCTCTCTTTAGACGAAACCATTCTATCAGACATTAAGGTGAGTCTACCCTTAGTATAATGTATTCTCTGACTTCCTTAACTCTCCGGGCTTCTGAAAACAGGTTGCTTGGGATTGCAGATGACTTACAACCCAGAAATAATGATCAGTAAGTATTTAATACAACGCGGTACTATGACTTCAGAGAGCCTGCACAGTGCGTTTTCCTCAGCTGTGCATTCTCTGAGACGGTCTCAAGAGGTAGGGAAAGCAATTGCTCTCTCCGCCCTGCAGCTGAGGGTGCAAGCTACACCCGAGGGGCCCAACACTTTGTCTGAATGTGTCCTATAGATCCCATCTTGGAAACTCATGCAACTGCGTTGAAGGGTGAGCCCATTAAAAGATGATTAGTTGAGGGACCATAATGGATTAGATGTTACTAGCAGGAGTGGGTTTTCAATAGAAGGTGAGCTTGGCCTTCTTCCTTCTCTCCCATCTGGGACATCTCTTGGCCTTTCACCTTGTCATGAGACAATGCAGCAGTAAGACTGTTGTCACATGTCGGATCTAGAAGTCCTAGATCTTCTCTGCATCTATTTTAGTCTTGTGTGTTTAATCTGTCCAGGGATAGCCCAAGTTAAATAACTAATTTCATTTAAAAAAAAAACAAACAAACAAAAAAAAAAAAAAAAAAAAAAACAAAAACAAAAGCAGCCCTGAGGCTCACCGGAGGACTTCACATGTCTGTGACTTTACCATGCAGCACAGCAGGGGTCCAACTAAGGAGTGTGGTTCAGGTTCTAACTATCACTTCAGTATCTGAAATGTTAAAGTATTCTGGTCAGGCTAACTGGAATCGGGCAGAATTCCGTGGCTGGGTCTAAGAATGCCACTGGTTCAATAGAATATGCTCTTGCTTTCTTAGCCTGGGGAGCTGGTAAATGTGGACCATAACGAGATAACATGTTGGGCAACTTCCGGTGGGTCATCTCTTCATTCAGGAACCAGAGTCGAGTGTAGCCTTGTCCCAAGCGACCTGCTCCTCAGTATCCTGCCTTTTGTTTTAGTTTTGATTGACACTGCATCCAGCTGTCCAGTGTTACAGTCAGGACACAGCTGGACAAGGAGGCATCTTCTGCAGATTCACTGGGTATCAGCAGAGCCCCCTTGAAAGAAGTGTGCTCTTTAGACCTCTGTGCTGTACGCAGCTGAACACACACTGCCGAACCGGGCAGGACCCCTGCGTGTCCTGTGCATGTGAATTCCAGATGCAAACGCCATCTGCATTCCTGTGGTTCTGTGATCCTCACCCGCAGATGGCCAGTGAGTGAGGGATAGGTCCTGGAAGCTGCTACAGGCACCTCCTGTACTCCCGCACTTCCAATTGTCCTGTATTTCTGTCCTCAGAGATCTTGACCTTTCTCTAAGGAACCACAGAACTGAGCAGCTGTTTGTCTGGCTGGCTGTATCTAAGATATTTTGCCACTGCCTTTGAACTGTGACCTTGCTGGCCATAGCTTTAGAGCAGGGGTGCTTAAGATTCTCTGAAGTTGGGGTTGGGGATTTAGCTCAGTGGTAGAGGGCTTGCCTAGGAAGCGCAAGGCCCTGGGTTCGGTCCCCAGCTCCGAAAAAAAGAAAAAAAAAAAAAAAAAAAGATTCTCTGAAGTTTACCCCTAAAACTGAATTTCTGAACCTGCTGCTTATTAATAATTCTCAATGGTGGCCAAACCATCAACAGTTAAAGAATGTGCGAGCATGCGTCACACTACACCCACCAGAGGCTCTGGAGAAAACCAGGATGCTAAAGGGATAAGGGCTCCAAACCAATCGTAAACTTCTACAACCGCCCACCTTACATTGCCACCACAAGCGGATGAGTGGCTGCCAGGCCTTCTAAGTGTCTGCAGCAAAGAAAGCGCCAGCAGACGAAACTGGAGTGAGTTCTTACAACCGTTTGATTACAGTTCTTAGCAAACGCCTGCTATTCTGTTTCTTTTCCCAGCCGAAAAAAACCTTTGGACAGCTGTTCTGTGGCTCACTGGATAATCTGGGGATCCTATGTGTTGGCTTATACCGTATAATGGATGAAGGGGAGCACAATTCAGAACGCAAAAGGGGAGTATGATGGTTTGAAAGGCGCCAGTCACCTTTTTAAGTGTGAGAACCAAGGCCACGGTGGCTCACTGAAAGCCGCACCCAGAGCTCCAGATCAGCCACTGCATTAGCAGAGAAGGATGATGAAGGAAGCTCGAAGGAAGGCGGGGTCTAAACAGCAGGAACCATGTGATCAGAATCCCAGGATGATGACATAGCTCTAAGGAAGGCGGGGTCTAAAAAGCAGGAACCATGTGATCAGAATCCTAGGAACACTGACCTTAAAAGGAGAGTGGAGAGTTTGTTCCCACTGAAAACTAACTGTAACCTTTCACTAAGAGGGTTTTGTTTGTTTTGTTTTGTTTTATGTTTACCCCCATTCATGAAGCTGCTGTCTATCAGGGAGATGCCCTGGGTTTCTGCTGGACTCACTGAAAATGTTTACAGAATGCTTCCTCTAGTCAGTATGGTTTGCGCGTTCTTAAACATCAGTGTGAACTGTTCAGACTCCAATTTTATTAAAAGGAGATCATTTTGCTCGCTGTGGGAAAGAGAGGATATTTATCTAGATCAGAGGCAAAGGGGCAAAAGCAAAGAGCAGGAATCTAGAACAGCAGTGCCATGCAGTTCTAAACCAGGATTGTCACTATGGGAATGAGAGCAGGTAGCAGCCTGGGAGACAGAAAAAAATGGAAGAGTAGAAATGAGTTGGTGGAGTCCATTGTAGGTAGAGGACAAATAAATTTACTGCAAATAGTGGCTCAAGTGATGAGGATAAAGAAGAGAAGGAGAGGAAGAAGTAAGAGGACCATGGAAAGATACAGTGCAGAGAGAGATGGAGGAGGGATGCAGTGCAGAGAGAGATGGAGGAGGGATGCAGTGCAGAGAAGAGATGGAGGAGGATGCAGTGCAGAGAGATGGAGGAGGGATGCAGTGCAGAGAAGAGATGGAGGAGGGATGCAGTGCAGAGAAGAGATGGAGGAGGGGTGCAGTGCAGAGAAGAGATGAAGGAAGATGCAGTGCAGAGAGAGATGTAGGAGGGATGCAGTGCAGAGAGAGATGTAGGAGGGATGGTGCAGAGAGATGGAGGAGGGATGCAGTGCAGAGAGATGGAGGAGGGATGCAGTGCAGAGAGAGATGGAGGAGGGATGCAGTGCAGAGAGAGATGGAGGAGGGATGCAGTGCAGAGAGATGGAGGAGGGATGCAGTGCAGAGAGAGATGGAGGAGGATGCAGTGCAGAGAGATGGAGGAGGGATGCAGTGCAGAGAGATGGAGGAGGGATGCAGTGCAGAGAAGAGATGGAGGAGGATGCAGTGCAGAGAGAGATGGAGGAGGGATGCAGTGCAGAGAGAGATGGAGGAGGGGCAGTGCAGAGAGAGATGGAGGAGGATGCAGTGCAGAGAGATGGAGGAGGGATGCAGTGCAGAGAGAGATGGAGGAGGGATGCAGTGCAGAGAAGAGATGGAGGAGGGATGCAGTGCAGAGAGATGGAGGAGGGATGCAGTGCAGAGAAGAGATGGAGGAGGATGCAGTGCAGAGAGAGATGGAGGAGGGATGCAGTGCAGAGAGACGGAGGAGGGATGCAGTGCAGAGAAGAGAGGGAGGAGGGTGCAGTGCAGAGAGAGATGGAGGAGGGATGCAGTGCAGAGAAGAGATGGAGGAGGGATGCAGTGCAGAGAGATGGAGGAGGGATGCAGTGCAGAGAAGAGATGGAGGAGGGATGCAGTGCAGAGAGAGATGGAGGAGGATGCAGTGCAGAGGAGGAGGGATGCAGTGCAGAGAGATGGAGGAGGATGCAGTGCAGAGAGAGTTGGAGGAGGGACGCAGTGCAGAGAGAGATGGAGGAGAATGCAGAGTTGAGAAGAGATAAAGGTTCAGATTGACTGCTGGGTATGCAAGCAGAGTTGTCATGGATGCATGAAGCAGTGGCAGACTCTAAAGTCAAAGCACAAGGACTGGAAATCTTGATGACGTTAGAGAGGATGCACTCAGAGTGAGGGAGTGGGAGAGAAAGAATGCTGGGAGGTTGTGGCTGAGAGTGATTCACTGAAGCTTAAGATCTCTGACCTGGGACATTGTCAGGGAGCGATAGCATTCAGGATGCGCCAGCAAAGATGATTGGAGGTGGGGAATCTTTGGGTATTGATCCGGTGTCAGAGAAGTGGGCCTGGGCGACACAGGTGTAGACGTGTATTTGGATGAATAGCAGTCATCCCGAGGAAGACTCAAATAAACATGGAAGTCTGTCTATAGACGACACTGATTTAATAGAGGGGGGTCAACTGGCTTCAAAACACTCACCTTTAGGACGGGGGAGGAGCAGTGCTCTGTGGTCAGCACCAGAAAGTGTAAATGACTTCTTCTATGTAAAATGTATTCCCCAGCCATCCTCTCCCTCAGCTCTAAATCCTGCCCCTCAAACATCTGGAAAAATCGTAGAATATGGTTTTTATGAAGAACACACAACTTATATTTGTGAGGTCCTCAAGGAAGAGATGGTAG
Organism: Rattus rattus; assembly: GCF_011064425.1. NCBI lineage: Eukaryota > Metazoa > Chordata > Mammalia > Rodentia > Muridae > Rattus > Rattus rattus. Next base: position 60,570,024 of record NC_046166.1, on the reverse strand, counting down.
TCCTCCTTTAAGAGGAGTGTAGTTGTGTTAAATGTTAATTAGGGCCACAGAAGACTGGAGGGAAATGATTCTGTGGACTACCCACTGCGGGGAGGTAGGACAGTAGAGAAAATCAGCAGGTAAAAGTCACACAAGGTCAGCCTGCCTATGTTTTGGTCTTGAATCCTGGCTATTCCCACCTGTTGAGGCTTGTTGTGAACTGGATATCTTGTTGAGGTATTTTGCTTCTTCAAAAGTCTTCTCGCGGAGGCCCAGGCTGTAAGTTTTCTTGCAGATTAATTTTGATTAAAAATTTGGATGTTTTAACGTACCTAGTCTTTGGCCAGGCTGTGTGAAATTTCTGTGACATACAGATATAAATCTATATAGAAATGTCTGGAACACTAGCACCTGTAGGGAGCGAACTGTATCCTTGGGTTTCTCTGGTCAAAGGAGCTTTTCCCCGCAGTCAAGCACTGAACTTGCTTTTGCCTGTTTGCAGTTCTACGGTTGGGCCTTGCGCCCGTGGGGCAACTGGTCAGCCATTGTACAAGGTCTCCCACCTTGTATCCCAGTTTGCCTCAGTGCTCAGAACCGTGCTAGTTGAAAGTTTAGCATATGTATACCGAAAGCCGATAAACCAAGGGGTCAGAAAAGCCAGAGAGCTATCCCAGATACAGTCTCCTTCCCCTCTCATTAAAATCACGAGAACAGCTGCCCTCAGAGAGCTTCCGTGCTATGCCAAGGTGGGTGTGTGGTAGAGGGATGAAACCCTGGCCTCTCCTCCAGGATCTCTCCTACTGTCGTGTGCCAACGAAGAAAGGAAAACCCGGAACAAAAACGCCCGCTTTATTTGGGGGTGTTGCTTGTAGCCACACTGTCCAAACTGCAGTCTCAAAAATCCGTCTTTGGCTTTATACCTCACAGGTTTGTGATCACCAGGCCGGCCAACGAGTGTCACTTGCTGCCCTCAGATCTTGTGTTCTGTGCTATTCCTTTCAGTATCACCTGCGACAAGTCAGAAAGCAATGCTTCAATTCAGGATCAGGACACCACGACAAAAGTGATATCCATGAGCCAGGGGTCGAACTTTCAGCGTGCCCAGAGTGCCCTTAATGAGCACAGTCTCAGCCCAGCCAACGCCATGGGAGAGAAGAAATCGCCTCAGCTTTTGAACTCTCGAGTCTATCCTCTGAACTTATTCGATGCCAGTGACATTGATCCAGGAAAATAAAGACGGAAGCAGGCTCTTTTCCTACCGATCGCTTAGTGGCCGGCGAGCCGTCCAGCCCACACTGCCGTGGGAGGAGCCAACCTCCTTATCCCAGTGGATCCGGTGTGACGGGTAAAGGTGTACCCGGTGAATGGTATTAAAGCTCCTTGCTCCCTTTCCTTGAGCGCGAATGGGTTCATTTGGGCTGAATTAAGAAGTCCTCCACTTGGACAGATGCCAGTTGGAACTGGAACCAATGTGTCTGTAAGACCTAGGTATACCTAAGACAGGACAGATGTTTATTAAAGTACTATGGGATATCGGGATCTCGTTGAAGCAGGGGAATGAGCAGAATTTGGGCTGACCTGGGTACTAGGGTTGGGTTCCTCTAGGGATGGGTTCCGTTTAGAAGGACCACTCCTTGCTCCTGGGGGTTGCGACTGTTACAAAGTACCGAGGCACGGGGAGACTATAAAAAGCCCGGTCTGTTTTGCGTTGGCCAGCTACTCCTGAGCGTGGGGTCTGCAGTGTGCTTGAAACACCCAGTGAGGCTCTGCTGGAGCAAACAGATTTTCCCTTTGCTGGCAGGTATCAGTTACAGACAGCTGCTTGGTTAGGGGTGGGAGCCCCTGTCTGCTTCCCCCCTCTTGGTGCTGGGATCCCCCGCCTAGCTTGGACCTGTGCTGCCACAGCGTGAGTGAGCGCAGGAGCAGCGGTCCAGCTGTTTCTGTTTAGTCTTAAATGTTTTTTTTTTGGGGGGGTCTGTTTTCATTTTCATTTTTGTGTTTTGTTTTGTTGAAAGACAGAAAGTAAAAAATAAATCTGAGTGCTTAAGGAACTGGGGAAGACCTAAGGAGAGTCGAGGTAGTGGGATAAACATGATCAAAATATATTGTAGGAAAATAATATTTTTATTGGATTTTTTAAATTTATTTACATTTCGAATGTTATCCTCTTTCCCGGTTTCCCATCTACAAACACCCTATCCCATCTTCCCTTCCCCCATCCCCATTCTTCTATGAGGGTGTTCCGCCGCCAAAAAAATATTTTTTTAAAAATTCTCACCTCTGGGGCTCCTCCCATGACTCCTGGATGGAAACTGTTTTTCTGTTCTAATGACATAGTTTTTGTTTCCCTCTCTTTCTCCCTCCTTCTCTCTCCCTCTCCCTTCCCTCCCCCCCTCTCCCTCTTCCTCTCCCTCGTGACCTCTCCTTTTTTTCCTCTAGGACAGCAGTAGTTTTCCTGTCCCCTACATGTTGCCAGTGTGTCTGTCACTGTCAGGGTTTCCTCCTGCAGTAAATGAATGTCTAGAATTCTGGGGTCAACTCAAGAAGTTTCAGAGTACGTGGCCTAGAGGTCATTCTTGTGATATTTTTGACACATAACATGACTGCTTTCGCCCTCGGTGAGGTATTAATGGGACCCCCCCCCCCTTCCTTGTGTGGGTGGCATCGGTGTGTGTTGTTGCTGACTGTGTCCTGGAAAGGCATCACCCGTGGCTTGTTCTAATGGTAGAACATGCAGATCTCTGAGTTCAAGGTCAGCCTACAGAGCAAGTTCCAGGATGGCCAAGCTTAGGCAGAGAGGGACTCAGAAAAGAGAAAACTGGTAATAGCATAAGGGGGGAGGGGTATGTTCCAGTCCCAGAAAGCAGCAGAGTATGGCAGCTTCAGCCATGCGGCTCTGGCTTTAGAGTCAAGAATAGAAGGGACTACTGGGACAATTGATGCTGGTCAGCTGGAGCCAAGAAATTAGCAGTGATTAAGAAGAGACCAGCATCGGGGTCGGGGATTTAGCTCAGTGGTAGAGCGCTTGCCTAGGAAGCGCAAGGCCCTGGGTTCGGTCCCCAGCTCCGAAAAAAAGAACCAAAAAAAAAAAAAGAAGAGACCAGCATCACTGAGGTAATATCTTCTGGGAAGTATTTTCTGAGAACACGAAAAGGCTGTGTTCCAGAGATAGCCAAGGTCGTACCTCTGCTGCAGCTGCACTTGGTAATGTGTAAGAGTCACCCAGGTGGTACTGGTTTTGAAGGCATGAAGGGGTCATGAAGAGCAGCTGAGGCTGGGCACTGTGAGAGGCCATGGAAGGCCATGATGAAGGTCCAGCCTCAGTTGCAGTTGACTGCCCAGGATTGAAGGGGTCATGCAAAGGAGTTGAGGCTTGGCACCATGAAGAGAGCCTGTGAGAGGCTCCTATGAGAGGCTCCTATGGAGGTGGTCCCATGAATACCTATAGTTGCTTTGGAAGACCCCAGCATATTGGAGATGCCAGTACCATGGGATGATCACCAAGAACAGCAGCGACAGTGGGCTGAGTCGACCTGAGCTTAGAGTGCCTCAGAGGGCACGGCTGGAGGAGCAATTGGAAGAGCCCAGAAGATCATGTGTGGATCCCAGACATTGAAACAAGAAGCTATAACATTGAAGCTGCTTTGGAGATCCTAAGATTTTCGAGATGCCAGAACCTTGGGCTATCTGCTGAGGAGTGGAACCAACCGAGGAAAAGAAGTTTGTTGTAGTCAACAAAGACGAAAAAGGAGTGGAGATCTGAAAATTGCTCTGATATCAGACACGGAGATGCGGAGTTTACAGTTTGCCCGGTTGATTTCCTGTCTTACAATTTAAGTGACTGGATGGATCTCAGAAGAGACTTTGAACTTTGAACTTTTAACATTGTTGATACTGCTATAGACTATGGGTACTTTGGAAGTTGCGCTAAGTGTACTTTTTTATTAAACTATGGCTAGATATGGCTCCCATAGACTCATGTGTTTGAACAAGCCTAGGGAGGGGTCAGGGAGTGGAATGTCATGGTTTGAATATGCTTGGCCCAGGGAGTGGAACTCTTTTTTTTTTTTTTTTTTTTTTTTAAGATTTATTTATTTACTTAATGTATATAAGCACACTGTAGCTGTCTTCAGACACACCCAACCCCATTACAGATGGTTGTGAGCCACCATGTGGTTGCTGGGAATTGAACTCAGGACCTCGGGAAGAGCAGTCGGTGCTCTTAACCGCTGAGCCATCTCTCCAGCCCCGGAGTGGAACTCTTTAGAGGCGTGGCCTTGTTGGAGTAGGTGTGGCCTTGTTGGAGTGGGTGTGGCCTTTTTGGAGTAGGTGTGGCCTTGTTGAGGTAGGTGTGGCCTTGTTGGAGTAGGTGTGGCCTTGTTGGAGTAGGTGTGTCACTGCGGGCTTGGGCTTTAAGACCCTCATCCTAGCTGCAAGGCAATTCTAGCCAATGACCCTCAAGGACTAGGGTCTTTTTGGCTAATAAAACACTAAGACACAGAGAATCTGCCTCTACACTGTACCGTGTGTAGCAGTGGAATCCCAGTGGAATCGCTGTTGGCTAAGATGGTGGGTAGCATGCCTCCCCAAGTACAGCCTAGGGGTGAGTTTCCTGACAGTTCTGCTGTATCAGGACTCAATGCATCAATGCTTATGGCTCAAGGCATCCTACTCCTGACACAGCACCCAGTACTGAGTAACTCTGAAGTCCCCCTGGGCAGCACCAGGAGTCCCCAGAGTGGCCTATTTCCATTAACAACCCCATCAGCATTCTCAAGAGACTCTCAATGTGGAATGTTGGAATGTCACACTATTCAAAAACAGAGGGGGGTGTTGGGAAGGGTGGGGGGTTGGGGGGTTGGAAAGATGGCTCAGATTAGAGAATGGAATTTGGTTCCTGCTCACATTGGTGTCACATAACTACCCATAACTCCCTCCAGGAGAACCCAAAGCTGCCTCTTGCCTCTGCGGGCACCGCATGCATATGCAGGACCCCACCCCTCCCCCCATTTACATAGCATTAAAAACTAAAGTCTTAAAAAAATCAAAACCCACATTGTTTTTGCCTTAATAAACGTTTATTTAGCACTTGCAAAGTACAAGGCAGCCATTTGGTACCACAAGAATGCAGAAGAATATGTAATTCTTGCCGTTAAGATCACAATAGCACAGAAAATAACCATCACCGGAGGCGAAAGCAATTAATGCTATGAGCCGGGTTATCAGTGAGAACCCCGAGAGGATATCAGCTCTGGATGAGAATGGGATTACAGGTGATGCCATCAGCCAAAAGGCTGCTTGGTGGAGACAGGAAACCAGCAGGAGGTACTGGGATCAAATGAAGATGGCTGGGTCAGGCAGAGAAGACCCAGGCACAACTGAATTGGACAAGATGGCTTGATCCAACTCCTGCTTTATAAAAAAGCTTAATCTGGTGACAGAAAGAAGTGTGTATACATACACACACAGACACACAGACACAGAAACAGGCACACAGACACACACACACACACAATCACACACACACACACACACACCCTACATGTACAAATAATAAAGATACAATATATGTTAGTTTATTTGTTTCCCACTTCTGTCTCAAATCTTTTTAGTTAAACGAACCATGGTTTTCACACACACACACAATCACACACACACACACAGACACACACACACACACACACAGACACACACACACAGACACACAGACACAGACACACACATACACACACACAGACACATGCACACACACCCCACACACACACAGACACACACACACAGACACACACACAGTTACACACACACACATACACACACTCACACTTACACACACAGTTACACACACACACACATACACACACACACACACACACACACACACACACGTAAGGAGCGAAAAGGCAGCGGCAGTTGGTTCTGTGCCCTGAGGCAGAATGAGCCATTCAGAGCTCGGAGAACATGGAGTTTCCATCTGTAGAGAAGCGAGGAGCTGAGGCAGAGATGCTGCAGGCATAGGAGAGAAGACAGCAGGAAGCCCAGCCAAGAGTCCAGGGCAGAGCTGGAAACTGACTAAAAAGCCATTCATGCATGGACCATAATTCAAATGTCCCCAGGTCACCACAGAAGAGTGACCTAAAGTACAACCCCAATCTGATTCTCCTTAAAAACGCAATTCTTGTGGAAGTCCCCAGGAGGATGTCCATAGTACAGGTATCGCTTTCCTCCCTAAGGAACTGTGGGCAGCCATTGGTAGGATTCACTCTGACGGAAACGCAAAGGTTTTGCTATTCTTCCTTTCCCAGGGTTTTCTAAGATTACACAGAAGCTGCTTGTGGGTCCCGCCTTATACTTCTAAACCCTGGGCGAGCCAAGGGAGCATCCCTGTTTCCTTCCTTCCACAGATGAGGGAACCGAGGCTCTGACAGGCCAGCAGGTTGCCCCAAACCTTACCCGGGAGACAGCTCCAGAGGACCTGGAGAGCATGTGTTGTTCTTCCCGGGGCTACATCTCTGGGTACCTAGAGATGTCTAGGTACCATCCAGAGACATGCCAGGACAGACAGACAATAAGGTAGATGGACTGGTAGAGCCATAGAGTGGTTTGCAATAACAACTCAATGTTCCAGCTTTTTTCCCAGTCAGGAGCAAAGCAAGTAGCCTTTGATAATGCATTTTGTGGCCCCAAACACTTTGGCTTTCTAGGAACGATAAAGTGCATGCTATAAGGGAAAAAAAATCAGACACTACAACACAGTCTATTCAAAAAGCTTTATAGTCTGTCACCACGAAACCATGGTGGTGGTCATTGTTGGCGAGCGTATACACATGGAAAGGCAATTTTCAGGAAGTAAGAATTGGTCCTTCCTGTTTGCTTGTTTGTGATGCCAGGACCAAACCCAAGGTGCTCTCCAGGCTTGGAGAGGGTTCTACCACTGAGTCAAGCATGGTCCACCAACCTCGGCCTCTTTCACAGAGGCAAAATTTCCAGAGTAAATCCCCTCTGAGAAGTTAAACAAGATCTCCACACATGTTCCAAATATATCAATTTCATACAAAATGGAGAAACTGGAGAGCAACAAGTCAAATATGTAAATATGTGAGTCAAAAATATACAGGCAACTTCCTGATATCTAAGCCAACCGGCTTGGGCACAGCATCCGGAAGCATGTCCCCTTCGGGAGGGAGGCTGCCGCTCTCCTCCCAGGCCCTCCGGCTTCCTCCAGCAATGTACTTCAGTGGGTGCTGTCAGATTTTCCAGAAAACCTTCTTTTTATAGAGAATGTAGGCGATGAGCACCCAGAGAGCGGTGGCGACTATGTTCTGGATGAGATGCTCTTTATGTGACTGCTCATCCTCCAGCTTCCACTGGAAGGGGAAGTAGTCCTCAAACACCTCGTGACCGACGTACACCAGAATAGAATTCATCCCTTGGAGAGATCAGAACGTGGTCGAAATGAATCCAATAAATAACGTGAGGCACGCACTTGCATTATTGCCTACTGCCCCAAATAAACGCTGTGTGGCTTAGCTGTCTAACTGTGGAGTGTATTTCTAGATTCTTAGGAAGCAGGGGCATCTGCTGGCTCCGCAGGTAAATGCATTGCCACCAAGCCTGGTGACCTCAGTTCTACCCTAAGAACCCTCTTGGTGGAGAGAACTGAGTCCTGTAGTTGTACTCCGCATGTGCACATGTGCACACATCACACATCACACACACACACACACTCACACATATACATACATGCACACACATTCATTCACATGCACACACACACATTCATACACACATGCACACACATTCATACAGACACATACATGTATATACATTCATGTGCACACAATTCATACACACACATATATACTCATACACATGCACACACATTCATACACATACATACACACACATACATACACACGCATACTCACACATATGCATGCACACACGCACACTCATACACACACACATGCACACACATTCACATGCACACACATTCACACACACATACATGCACACACATTCATATGCACATGTACACACATTCACATGCACATGCACACACATTCATACACACACATGCACACACACTCATACAGACACATACATGTATATACATTCATGTGCACACAATTCATACATACACATATATACTCATACACATGCACACACACATACACGCACACATACATACGCATACTCACACATATGCATGCACACATGCACACTCATACATACACACAAACATGCACACACATATAAACGTGCAAGGACACACACACACAAGCACACACACACACACCCCACACACAAAGCACAATCCTATTTTTATTAAAAACAATATGTCCTGGGTCATATCCAGCAACTCACCATTTTGTACTACCCGGATATAAGCAGAGTAGTTACTGACTCTAGGAACTAAATGTGTAAAAATGGGGCCGAGTGCCTTGGGACAGGCCAGTGACCTGTGAGCAGGGGAGCCCAGCCACTGCTGGTTTCTTCCTGAGCTTGCTTTCTGGAAATGTGCCTCCAGGACAGAGGACAGCTCTGAGGAAGCCCAGTGGCTCTGAAGCCAGTCCAGTCTGCCCGCATCACCTACTCTGGCGACCGCTAACTCACCTGGATAGAAGAATGGGGTTCCTGTCCACAGGCCCTTCACATCCACCACCGGGTAGAGGATGAGGAGGATGGAGAAGGCAAAGCAGCTCAACGTGGTGACGTACGAGATGGACCTACGGGAGGATGAGCGAGGGAGAGCCATCACACTCCCGGAAACACCCCGTTTCAACACGCGTGCCAACAGGAACACAGCACCCTCTGCCATGCTTACCAGAGATTCTTGTTTATTGGAATAAAGCCTTCGTTCGCAGACATCTTTGTCAAAGCAATAGAAATAAGCCCCTGTGAGGAAAAGAAGGTTAAAGATCCAGATTCCAATCCCAAAGCACAAGGCACTTAAGACAAAAAGTTACTTAATTGCTTAGGGAGGACTGAAAAAGAAATCACCTTTTATTTTGTTCTTTTAACTGGAAGCCTATTGAACTAATACATTATCCAAAACTATTTCCCAGTGTTCCCTGAGTCAGAGACGGTAATTGATGAGTCACAGTGACTCCTAGGGAGGATTCTCAAAGGCCGGGGGTGGGGGGGGGGGTGGGGTGGGGTGGGGGTGGACAGGCAGTCAGGAGCACAAACTGGTTCTTAACGGGAGGCTCCTGCTTTAAAATTATCGCTTGGCTGGCTGTTGCCGATTTATTTTCTCTCTTGTTTTTGAGATAGGGTCTCACGTATCCCAGACGGGCCGCAAGCTCACTATGTGGCAAGGGTGCTTGAATCCCTTGTTTCTATCTCCTCACTGTGGACATGCGCCTCCACACCCAGTCCTTCTCAGAGATAGGACACAGGAATGCACCTCTACTGCTAGAAGACTCTCTCCTCTCCCCTCTCCCCTCTCCGTCCCCCCCTTTCTCATTTTTAGAGAGGGTTTCTCTGTGTATCCTTGGCTGTCCCATAGATCAGGCTGGCCTCGAACTCAAAGATCCATTTGCCTCTGCCTCCCAAGTGCGGGGATTAAAGGTGTGCACCACCACCACCTGGCTCCCTTACACATTTTCTCCAGCAATTCTCATTCGAGTGTGTGGTAGCAAACGCTATGTTATTTATTTATATAATATAGTTTTCTAAGAAAATAAGCCCGAATAGTTAGATATAAAGATGTCTTCCTCCTTGGGACTAGGGGTGTAGCTTAGCGGTAGAGTGTGTGCTTGGCCCACACCAGGCCCTGAGTTCCAGGCTCAGGAAATAAAAATAACGTTTAAAGACGTTACTCCGTGAACGCTGTTATTCAGGTGAACCGTTCCCCGTCATGCTGAACCAGTGACTGCTCAACACTTCACATCTTCTTAAATAAGAGCCTTCCTTAAGGACGGCAACCTGAGTAAGAAAGGAAACTTACAAGGATACAGCACCAGGCGGCGAATCGTATCAGGATGGCTTTTGTCCGATCCTTGTAATACAACAGGATTTTTCCTGCCTGGAGACAAAAACAATATGACCGAGAGAGTTAGCCATGTTGAATTCTTGTTTCTATTTCCATCGATTTAACCATCCAGCACATGGAGTTATTTGCTACGCACACTTTCTAGACTCTGGTATTTAAAGAGGAACGCAAATTGACCCCTGTACCCTAGTGGAGACTGGGGAGAAGTGTGGGACCAGTGACACAGGTAGTGTTGGGGATACAAATCGGAGAGCATCAGAGCAGGCAGGACATTCCAGGTGAAGGGGACAGCATACAGAGAAGCACGTTAAAGCCAGGAGCGCCACAGTAGATTAGGAAGTGAAATAACAGGGCAGGCAGGGGGCTCAGCAGGTCTCACTTTCTCCCAGAGGTTTTGGGGAGCCCAGGAAAGTTAACCCTTATTCTAGACACAACCTAAAGTCACCTGGGAAAAGGAAACCTCAATCAACAAACTGCTTAGATCACACTGGTCTGTCAGCACGTCTGGAGGGGACTGTCTTGGTTGCTAATTGATGCCGGAGGGCTGGGCTCACCGTGAGCAGCGCCATCCCTGGGTAAGTGTGCCTGGATGCACAGGAGCACTGCCTGAGAACGAGCCAGCATGTGAGGCAGCAGGCAGTGCTCCTGCCTGGCTTTGGCTTTAAGTTCCTGCTTGAGTGCCTACCCTCACTTCCGTCAATGAAGCCCTGTGACCTGTGAGTGAAACAACCCTTTCCTTCTCTAAATTGCTTTCCGATAGAGTGTTTTTATCACAGCAACAGAATGGAAACAAAAGGTAACACCCATCTAGGTGACAAGAGACTAGGTTGGGCTAACCTGGCTACAAAGTATCCAGTTTGGCTGCACTACTCAGGATACAGAGGAGCAAAACGGAACTGTGTGCAGGGAAAACTTAAACCCCCAGACAGGACACTGTGCAAAGTGTCTCTGAACTAGAGTCAAACTTTGGAAGAATCAAAGGATAGAGTGTCAACAATTTATAATAATAGCTTAAAATGTGCAAGTATGGGGTTGGGAATTTAGCTCAGTGGTAGAGCGCTTGCCTAGCTAGCCCAAGGCCCTGGGTTCGGTCCCCAGCTCCGGGAAAAAAAAAAAAAAAAAAAAAAAAAAATGTGCAAGTATGGCCTATGTGCTAGTTCTTGGGGTTTTGCAGAAATTAACATATTTTATCTTTGTAACACCCCTGGAATTAGGCACAGCCAGATGTCACTCAGCCTGCACATGGGAGAACTAGACACAGATCCACACAGTGCAACTGTGGGTCTTCAGCTAAACTTTTCCACACTAACCCAACGGCCCTAGCAGGCTGGGGTTTGCCTAGAGTGTGTGGAGAGTGTGTGAGTGTAGATAAGAACAGAATCTAAGAATCACAGAAATAGAGGCGGGGTGTAACCCACTAGCGGAAAATTATTTAATCTCCAAACTGTGCACATTTGAAATCTGTACCATTTAATAGGACCGCCACAATATGTGGCCGTTTAAATTTTAAGTCAAGTAAACTTAAAAAGTTTCTTAGTTATACTCCACCCACATCCTGTACTCCACAGATTCCTCGCAATGGCTGCCTGCATGGTCAGGACGCTCTCCATTGCAGAATGCTCTCTCAGGCCTGCTGTAGGAGTCTTTCTATTCTCCAGTGTGTTCCCCTCAATATGCTCAAATGCTGGGAAAGACAACTTTGGGTAGAGAAATCTAGACTGCTCTCAATCAAAACATGAGGGACACCAAGAGTAACCAGATTTGATTTGGGGCATAAGGCACGCATGCTCTAAAGTCACGTACACAGCTGGCTGTGGGTGGAGGTCTGTGTCTTTCCTAAGTTCACAGCACTTTGAGCCTGGGCCTGCGAAGCAAACCTCTGCTGTTTATGTGTTTATGAGTCAGTCAGTCTCAGCTACACAGGGAGATGAGTACATAGGAAATAGGCAAGCAGCACGGCGACCTCTTTATGTTACCAATATCGAGTGAAACATTCTGAAAACGCCACATGGAATCTTTCATAGTTGTCTGTTTTCATTTGTCTTGCTCTATAACCCAGTCTGGTCTCAAACTTGGAGTCCTCCTGCCTCAGCCTCCCAAGTGCAGGGATTAGAAATGTGGCCACTGGCCGGCGCCTAGAAGGTTGGCGTGTGAAGGTGGCAGTAGCAACACGGGTCTCCCTGCTGTTGCTGTCTGGGCCACAGGACCCGGCCTGAGGTGGTGCTGGGAAGCCCAAGGCTGTTACCTGGAATCTGATTTGGCTGGCGTCCCACTGACTGGTATGAACCCCCCGTTTCCTTATTTAAATGTGGATCCACGCTATCTCATTCAGGAGAGGGATGAATTTATTTCGCCAACTGGAGCTAATAACCCCGAGGCAGACTTGAACTAGCTTTCTTTACCTTTGGAAGATGTTACATGACAGGGGCAATGAACAGTCTTCGTTTAGCATTGAACGAACCCAGAGCATGGTCGGGTCCAAGCCAAGAAATGAACAGATTTTGAATATGGAGATGAGGCAAGGGGCTCTTTGGGCTAATCCTCTAGGTTCCCCGGCTTTGCTCTCCAGTGCTTTTGGTGTTATCATTGAGAAAACACGGGGTGCAGAAGAGGGCCTCAACACAGTAGCAGCTGGGACGATGACGGGAATGTTGTATAATGTGCAGGTCTTCGAGGACTAGCACTCGGTGGCCTGGCAGGACCGACACTCACCAGTCTCTATGCACTGTACATCAACTGGGAGCACATGAAAGGTTCCCTGCTCCAACAGTCACTCTGAAGATGTTTGTCACCTCAGGAATAGGGGACACTTCATAGTCATCCAGATCAACTAATAAGTCAGTCTGGAGTTGCTTTCTCTCGTGTACCTACGATTATTTGAACAGTCAGAGACTCTGATTTGCTGTGACAAAGATCGTGGAGGCTTATCCTGGACTGCACTGCCTGCCCTCGGTGAGTGGAAGCCAAACCCTTTGGTGGCTCACGGAGAATGTGTTCTCTTCTCTGGAGATGATCTCACAACTCCTACCCCAAAACTAGAAAACCACTTAAATCTCCAAATTCAGGCCATACTTTTATTACCATGTTAATTCATTTAAAAGTCTAAAACTTAATATTGCTCCGTTTTCCAAATAAAGGGTGAAAATAGAAGCAAAGTCATCATTTTAGCATTAAAAAAAAAAAATGTGGCCATTGTCACGGTGCCTGGGTAACTGTTACCCCTCTGAGACCTTCCATTTTGCACTGTTACTATGTTGCTTCTGCTGTTACCAGGAAACTTTTCATGCTTAAGTTGCTACATGTTCTACTATGTTCTGTGCCCGTGGAAACCAATCACCATAGAAGGCAGTAGAACTGTTCTCTATAGTAACCCGAAATAAGCCTGGACCTGAGCCACCCACCCAGCAGCACTTCCTGAACCTTTGTATAAGCTTTTATGGTATTGGCCTGTATGAGCTGTCCCTGGGATGGACCCCAACATAAGAGACACACCCACAGCCATATAAGAAACTATTTGGAGTGAAATGAACCATATAAAACAAGTGGAGTTTTATTTAGCCCTTTAGGTCTCCAGTCCCAGATTCCGACTATTTGAGTGGCAGCCTAGTCAAGTTTAAGCTCCCAAGACCTCCCTGGGAACTGACATCCTAACTGGCAGAAAGAGACATACATGGGAAACTGAAGATACATATCTTAGACAAGTCCCATCCTGACAGACATGAATATTAGACAAAGCAAGTCCCCTGCCACAGTTGAATACCCCAACCAGTGGGGCAGGACAAGTGTACAGCAAAGACACGTTCGAAAGGAAATGCCCTATCCCTAAATCCTGATTGGTGAACACAGAGGTTTGTGGATACAGGGCTTAAAAAGCTTATAGAATCTTAACTCAATGCCATGGTTCGGTTCCTGAATCTGGACCATGGCCCTGGTCGACCAGTTCTGGGGCAGATGCTTAAGAAACTTTGTCTAACTGAGATTGGTGTCTGTGTGGTTTGTGAAGCGATTCTTGGACCCCAATAGCTTTAATCCCAGCACTCAGGAGGCAGAGGCAGGCAGATCCCTGAGGAGATCGAAGCCAGCCTGGTCTACAAAACAAGTCTTAGGAAAGCCAAGGATACACAGAGAATCACTGTCTCAAAAAAACAAGGGGCGGGGGGGCGGGGCATAGCCATTAATAGAACTCATTATCTACAAACTGCTGGGCTAAAATAAACCCAGCACTAGTAAGAATTTAGTTTCCAGAATGTAAGGCTCCAGCTAGTCATTTGAATTGCTGAGCTGTCCCACACTCATTTGCATAATCTCGATGCTAAATAGAATTTACCAGACCTGTAGGGCAGCAGAGACCTCCTTCCACTTCCTTGTTAGAGTGGGATGGCCCCTGGTTACAGTGGGATGGCCCCCTGGTTACATTGTTAGCGGCTGTCACTAGAAGTCAGAAGGGTTATCCTGAGGAAACAGATACCTGAACTCCTAAAAACGCCATCACAATGGAGTTGATAGTCCCCAAGACTCCTTCTGGGTCGTAGGCCACCTCCGTGTGATACAGCACCTTAAGGAAACAGAACGAGAGGGTGCCAGTCACTGTCTGAACACAAGAACGAAGGCAAGAGAGCAAACTGGAATACAGTCCGATAGCTGAGAGTTCCAGGTCTCTTCCCACCCACCCCCCCCTTTTTTTTTTATTTTTACAGCAGAAATTCATGGGCATCCTAGGCAAAGTGAGCCGTGGTGATCCTGCCTGGCCATATTACATTAGCAAGTGTGGCAAAGAGTGCTGGACCACATTTAACCAAATCAAAATGCAAATGCCTAACAGGACAGGGACTGCCCGCTGCTTCTGACTTAGCAAATCCCACTGCCCAGTCAACAGCTCCCAGCCTTCTCCTTGGGCAAATACCATCCAATAATCCATTTGAGAAGAGGGAGCGGCCCAGCAGAGGCAATGTGTGCTTAGCACGCAGGCGGCCATGATTTTAAGTGCTAGCATCCATAAACAACACAACACACACACACACACACACACACACACACACACACACACCAGTCAATTAAAATAAAACATTTGATTTTTAATATAAAAATGAGGCCAGAACTTTGGAAGTGTACAGTGCATGAGCACCACCCACATCCTCAACCTTTCCTCAGCCTGAAACATTCGTCCCTAACCAGTGACTAGAAATAAGGTCTCCGTCACACACTTCACGCAGGGTCCTTGAAGGGTCCAGGAAGTGCACGCCGTGAGAGTACAGCAACCCAGGCCCTGAGCTGGATCCCAGCGACACAAAACACAAATGAAAGTGTGGGGGTTGGTCTGCCTTCCTAAATCACTCCTGTGCTGGAGAGAGTCCACCCCCAACATAAGGGACCCACCCCTCACCCAGTGCAGACCAGTTCTTGAATGCCACCTCAGAGGCTCAGAGATTAACTACAGTGAAGTTCAACCCCCACCCCCCCACCCCCGCTGCATTCCTCACAGGGATCCAGTGAGGATACCCCCACGCACATCCTCACATCCTGCGCCGGAGTCCCTGTCTCAGAGTCTGGAACGGGAAACCTAAAAGTCTAAATAAAACTCCACTTGTTTATATGGTTCATTTCACTCTGCAACCAGAAGGCACGAATGCAGCCAGTTTCCCAAACAAGAGTGATTTCGCACCGCGTTTTCCTTAAATAGAATAAAGCTGGCTTCCCACTTCCCTTCTTCCCAGTTCTCAGTAAGGGAAAGTCTCACGCACAGCGGAGGATGGGTGCTGGTATAGGTGACTGTCTCCCAGAAGCAGGCGGTCGATGTAGCCAGCGGCTCCTCCAGTACAATGAGGATACTTCCCCAAGTCCCCTATACCGCCAGGGCCAAGGTAGCCACTAGGGAAGTAAAAAAACCATACTTAAATGACAGGACCTCAGAGCAGTGGCTGTCCACACACAGTTCGATGGCCTCACACACAAAGGCTCCAGCAGCCCAGCCCCTGAACTTAGTCTACTTTCTCCTCAGTGACGCTGGGGCAACCCGACCTTCCTCTCAATGTAAAGAGAGCCTCAAAGGAGAATGAGGTGTGAAAGATAATTCCTCCTCAGTGCTATAAACCTTACCTCTGACTGGCAGAAAGGGACATAAAGAAAGGAACTATCATGTTTGGGGAGATAGCTCATTTAGTAAAGTGTTTGCTTGGCAACCATGAGGGCCTGAGTTTGATCCCTGGAACCCATGTAGGGAAACAAAGGCAGATAGATAGATAGATAGATAGAGAGAGAGAGAGAGAGAGAGAGAGAGAGAGAGAGAGAGGGAGGGGAGGAGGAGGCAGGCACTGCAAGCACATGGTATGCAGATACATGCAGGCAAAACACTCATACACCTTTTTTTTTTTTATTTAAAACAAAGCCAAGGGGTTGGGGATTTAGCTCAGTGGTAGAGCGCTTGCCTAGGAAGCGCAAGGCCCTGGGTTCGGTCCCCAGCTCTGAAAAAAGAACCAAAAAAAAAAAAAAAAACAAAAGCCATGCATGGTGGCTCATATCTGTAATGCCAGCAGGCGGATCCTTTGGACTCACTGGCCAACTTACTTGGCAAATTCTGCCCTGCCCCCCTCCCCCCCAAAAAAGGAATAAGAAAAAACACCTGAGACTATGAGCCTTCAGGTACACACGCACACACATGCACCCACCTCTCACACGCAACCAGGAGCACACACACACACAAAGGGATTACCTGGCAAGGGGTCACTTACGTAGGGCACCCAGGGACAGGTAAAAAGAATGTCAAAGCCAGCCAAATGCTTTCCAGGATCAGAACGATGAGCCACTGGGGCCAGCTAGAAGTTATGTCCCGGAGAGACAAGCAGCTTCTTTCCTGGGTGAGAGGCAAGAACAACCCGATCGTGATTTCTCGGCCTTTGTAGTAGAATAAAATCCCCCTCCTTCTCTCTGCATATATATAGATATCTATATCTATATCTATATCTATATCTATATCTATATCTATATCTATCTATCTATCTATCTATCTATATATATATATATATATATATATATATCTGGCTGGGGAGACGGTTCAGTGGTAGCATGAGGACCTCAATCCAATCCTCAGAACAAACACGAGAAGGCCTGTGTGTGTTGTATTCCTGAAATCCCAGTGTAGCTCTCTGAGCTCACTGGCCAGCAAACCTGGCCTACTGGGCTGTGTCCGGACCCAATCTCAACAAGAAAACATGGATGGCACCCAAGGAATGACACCCAAGGCTGTTCTAGTCTTCACACACAAGTACGCACAGAGATGGCGTACACACACACACACACACACACACACACACACACACACACACACACACACACACAGTGGCACCTTCGAGGTGGAAGCAGATGAATCAGGAGTTCAAGGTCAACCTTCAGCATGATACTGAGTCTGAGGCTGGTCTGGGCTACACGAGGCCCTTGGGTTTAGTCCCTAGTACCGTATCAAGAGAGAAAAACTAAAGGGTACTGTGTGGTGGCGCACGCCTTTACTCTCAGCACTCAGGAGGCAGAGGCAAGTGGAACTCTGTGGGTTCAAGCCTAACCTGGTGTACAACGTAAGCTCCTGCCTCGCTGTGTCAAAAATACACACACAAAGCAATCAATGAAGACATTTCACTGACGGAAGTGCGGTGGTGCACTGTGCAGTGTACGGTCACAAAACTGTATTGCAATTGTCCTGTTAAAAAAGACAATTTCTGGGGACGAACGAGAGGGCAGGTGGATCAGTAGGGGACTATGATTCCATCCCAATGACCTGTATAAAAGAGGGTCCTTAGGGCTAGCCTAGCCTACCCAGAGAGGTCCAGACCAGTGAGAGACCCAGACCCAAAAGGAAGGTGAACAGAACCGAATGCATGACCCCCAAGGCTGTCCTCCAGCTACACCTCCCTCACCACCACCACCACCACCACCCCCTCCCCTCACCACAGACACTCACCAAGGTACAACTGTCAGGCACAGGCTTCCAGAAGAAGAGCTCCAACACGGCAACCACAAAGTACGTCACTCCCAACCGCTGCAGGACACCAGGGATCCGCACCTTATCCCATGACACTGCGGAAGACACAAGTCACCCTAGGCTAAGCCAGCAGGCTGCACCTTACCCCAAGGCAGCATTGTCTCCTGAGGGAGAGACATGATCTCTGTTACTTGTAAGTACATTATCACAAATTGGCTTGAGGACGCAGGGCCCTGTGCAAGCAAGCAGCCGGCCAAGTTCACTCGGGAAGGGGAATAAAACAAGGTCTCCCTGTGTCACTAAATCCTACCCTGGCCCTTTCCCATTAGGAAGACAGATATGACGTTCCTGTCCACCGGAAACGTGCAGATAAAACCCAAACCACTGTTCACCCGTACAACAGGTTACAGCTGTATTCCAGGAGGGAGCAGCCTATAGCAAACCCTGTAGTGGCTTCCCCCACTACAGCTCACATGGAGTCCACCAAAATGATCTCTCTCTAAGCCAATGGGTCTCAGCCTATGGGTCACAACCCCTTTGGGGGGTCAAGCAACCCTTTCATGGGGGTCACCTAAGACCATCTCAATATGAGATATTTGCATTATGACTCATAACAGTAGCAAAATTACAGCCAGGAAGGAGCAATGAAAATAATTTTATGATTGGGTGCCCTTTTAACTTGAGGGACTGTATTAAGGGGCTTTAGGGAGGTTGAGAATTACTGCCGTAAGCTCTGAGGCCTCTAGTAAAGGCACTCACTGCCTGGGGCTGGTCTTGGCTCTTGTGCAAGCATCTATTCTCCTTTGCCAAAGACAAGTCAAACCCCCAGGACAGTGACGGCTGCCTTCCCTGTCTGCCGTTGGTACAGCAGGAGGTGTTAGTGGTCTCCCATCACCACCTAGAGGTGCTGAGGAGCACAGAGGCAAAGACATGGCTGGCACACGGGTTAGAACAGATTCTTTCCCTAACAGCAAACACTGGCAGAACCAGAAGGGCCAGGAGATAGAGCATGGGAATGTGACCTGGTCTCTTTCTCCTCTGCCCCTCAACACAAGGAACAGAACTTCAACCTCACTCAGCCTGGCCTTTATGTCTTAGGAATTGGAGTAGACACAACAGTGCCTCCCAGAACTAAAACGCCAAGCTCGGTACAACAGGGCCCAACGATATACAAGCAGTAAGGATGCTCTTCTAATAACTGATCTGTGGGGAGGGACTGAGTCGGGAGAATTACATCGGGTGAGAACATTCGGGGCTTGGTGGCAAAAAGTTTGCTGAGCATGTGCCTGGGTTTGATCCCAAACACTGGGATAAAACACACACACACACACACACACACACACACACACACACACACACACACACACACGTCTCTTCCACAGTTCAACCTGACCATATACTAACAGCGGGGTAGGGATACTTACACGGGCCAAGGCAATAATTGGGGTTGACAATGATGATTCCTATACAAATTAGCAGAAAACTTCTCCATGCAATTTTCCCCAGCAGTTTGATTTTGGAACATCCTCGTTGCAGGAGAGAAGTCATTGACAAGAAAATCGAAGATCCCATAATAAATACAAACCTAAAAAAGAAAGGCTTATTGGTAGGTGGCCATTTCTAATTTTTATACACGTGTCCTTAATAT
This sequence comes from Rattus rattus, assembly GCF_011064425.1. Classification (NCBI taxonomy): domain Eukaryota; kingdom Metazoa; phylum Chordata; class Mammalia; order Rodentia; family Muridae; genus Rattus; species Rattus rattus. Next base: position 60,550,431 of record NC_046166.1, on the reverse strand, counting down.
CTTATAATGCAGGGGGGAGGTTTGACACAGTGTCTGTCCACTGTAGCCGAGTCATGAAACAGTGGCAGGCTCACAATACAGGAGGGGCGCAGACACGGCCCTGTTGGCTGGGAGTTTTGACAGGACACCTTCGAGTCCTGTGGTAGGAGGAAGACTGGCTGACAGTTAGTGGGACTCCCAGGACAGCCCTCCACAGAGGAAGGCTATAGCGACTGGGATGCAAAGGGCTTGTGCTAGCATGCAAAATCCTTCAGAAAAAGAACATTTCGTTTTTTTAGAAACTCATTCCTTCTCCTGAAAGAAAAAGTCCCTCCTACCTTCCTTCCTCTCCCCTCCTCTCCCCCGCCCTGTCATGGAGGAATCACACATATTTCTCTTTCCTTTCTTTAAACTTACAAAGTCCCCTCCCCCCGACAAAAAAATAAAACTGAGCATGGACATTCACAGGATTGCATGTTCAGTCAGTCCCCTTTTGGTGGTGTTTTAGATCACTGGGGAACCAGGGACAACTTGGCCACAGGCTGTAGGGTGTGGCTAGAGGATGAGAGCAGTCCCCATTCCTGCCTGGAGACACTACTTCCTGTCCTTCGAACAGGCTGCCTTCTGCTGCTACACAACCCTGAGCTAAATTAACGTCTTCCCCTAAGTCCCTCCCCTGAGGTATTTTGTCCCAGCAAGGAGAAAGTAACTGACACGCCACAGTGTACTCTTCCTAGTCCCTGGCTAAGGATTAGGGAAGCTTGGCTTGCTCGGGCTGCCTCCCAGCATCCTCTGGCTCCCCTTCCAGGGTCAGCAGCTCACGGGACAGTAACAGGAGCTGTGCAGACAGCCTGCTGCAGTCACTACCAGATCTTGAGCAAACAGAAAGTGCCCTATCCAATCCCTCTCAAAAAAACCCAAACACCCCCCCCCACAAACCTTGAGCCTATGGTAGTAATAAAACACCAGAGTCCCAACATATGAACCACTGTCTGGGAACCAAAGTTGCTCAGAGTGTCAGAGTGAACGCAAGGGGTGCCTCAGACAGAAATAGACCCTGATGGGACTGAGAATCCACGAGTGGAGAGTTTTCCACTCAGCTACTATTCACACATGCCAACTTACTCTACCCGTTTTTGTTGTTGTTGTTTTTTTTTTTTTTTTTTTTTTTGGTTCTTTTTTTTCGAGCTGGGGACCCGAACCCAGGGCCTTTGCGCTTCCTAGGTAAGCGCTCTACCACTGAGCTAAATCCCCAGCCCTACTCTACCCATTTTTAATCAGAGGATTGACACATATTTAGGAGATTAATGGAACTTGACATAAATTCTGAACTTGTGGTAGAATTTTAGCATCAAGTAGAGAAGATGTTCCCTATGAAACCCTTCACCTTTGGGGCCGAGACTACCGGTTGGTGGCAGAGCGTGTGTGCTTAGCATGTACAAGGTCTTACTTTCAATCTCATGCAGACACAGAGATACCAAATATCTTTTATGTGGGCACACCGAGTATATGAACTGCCTGGTAACATAACTTATGGGAGGGCTTCACAACAGTCAGTGCAGGCTCATAATCTAGAATTGGTCACAGAGAGAGGCTCCAGTCGTTCACAAACAAGGACAGGAGATGTGGGGAGGACGGATGACAGGCTGTGCTGATGCAGTATTGTGAAATACCTCTGACATCCTAAGAGACTGGAACTTTTGCTGGACCTCACAGCCAGGGTTACTAATAAACCTTGAAGTCACTGAAGACTGCTATCCTACTGTGTGTGCAGCCTGCTTGATGAATAGACCTTTTTCTTCCTTTCTTTTTTTTTTTTTTTTTCGGAGCTGGGGACCGAACCCAGGGCCTTGCGCTTCCTAGGCAAGCGCTCTACCGCTGAGCTAAATCCCCAACCCATGAATAGACCTTTAAGAGCACAATCTCCCTGACTTTCCTTGGCTTCCCCATGTCATCCACCGCACCACCTAAGCTAACGTGTAGTTTTAATCTTCCATTCCCCTGGCCCAGATAATCCGTGTATAACATTTGCCAAAAGCAGAGGGTACAGAGGTTGAGATCCACTTCCAAAAATCTAAAGGTTGAAAGCAACCGGTTTTATAGATATTGGCTGATAAACAATACTGTTCGTTGTCTGGATCAGTGGGGATCAGTTAGAGCCAGTGACTTAATCCCTCGTAAGACTCCATTAAAGATTTCTGTAATGTGCCCCCTCCTGCCCCACTCATGCTTTCTGTGCTGTTCAATAAACACAGAGAGAAGTCCTTTGTTAGAGTGGCACACAGCATATGCAGACAGACAGACAAGGGGATGGGAGGCATGGAGCACTGAAGAACAGACTTCAAATCCAGACTCAAGTGCGGTTAAACAAGTCCGAGGGGAAGGCTTTATCTCCTTCTGTTACTGAACACCAATGCATTATTGGTGACGGGCGTTAATCTCTAATGTGTATAACCCTTACAATATATTATCCGCTCACCATGGGAAGACGAGGTCAGCCACAGTCAGGCCTGTAAAACCACAAAAAGAAGAAACAGTAAAAAGAGGACTCTAGAGTAGGCACACTTCCCAGTTCCAAACGTGTACATTTTGCTGCGTATTTACATGGAAAGTCCAATACACAGACAGGAGCCCCTACACAGTCACTGGGCGGGGCTTAGGGGAGGAGGCTCCTGACTGTAAACCATTCACGGAGGCTAAAACCAGAGATCTGTGGACAAGTGTGTGACCTTCCAGCAATACCGATCTAAACCTATTCTCTCCCTCCAGCAGAAGCTCCATGTCTTCTACCAGAATATCCAACATGGAGCCTAACTGAAAATATTCAGGCCCACAAGAGAGACTCTGGTGTTTAGGTATGAATGGGAGATAGAACTCCCGTTCTAAATTTTTCTGTTATTAATTAATTTACGGGTGGGGAAGCATGTGTGAAGGTCAGAGGACAACTTACAGGAGTCACTCTCACAATGTGGGTCTTGGGGACTGAACTCTCGTTGTCAGGCTTGGCCGCAAGCCCCCTTACGTGCTGAGCCGTTTTGCAAAGCCGATGAACCTTGTTTTATACTTGGCCTCAGCCAAGAGGTCAAGAAGCAGTAACTCTTGTTTTAAATAAATACTTAAAAACAACTAATGTTCTGCTGGCGTCTGGACTCCAGGTCTGAGCACTGAGCGCATCGGCTACAGACTCCGTCATTAAAACATAGAATCTGGGTGCCAGTGGTCAAACTCCCTTCTAGAGGCTTCCGCAGGTATGGTCTGGTTAGGAAAAAGGCAGCTAAAACTTCTGTATTCTATGTCATTTTCGTGGTCCTGAATTATCCACTGTCCACCCGGACTCATAGCGATTCCTGAGTGCCGCTCAGACTAATCTTCCTAGGTGGCACCCAAGAGAGACTGTAAGCCTTGAGTAACATGGTAGCTCTACTATCTAGACCATACCTGTGACTGTGAAAAACCAAGTCTTTACATTCCCCGTGGAGATCCTCACAGCAGAAAAATCCAGGGTCCCCGTGTCACTACAGAGAGTCACTCTAGATCCTCGGGAGAACCAAACCAAAGGGCCCCAGAGTAAGGCCAGGGTGGTTCTAAGCGGCTGAGAGGGCCCTGGTGGAGTGCCCACAGGGGAAGCTGAGTCTTCTGCTGATCTACACTTCTGTGGGGGACAGGGCTGGGGTATTGTAAGCAACCCTACCTGCAGGAAGTGTCTTACCATTCCAACTTGAATGTTTGAAGTACCAATACTTTCCTCCGCCGTAGTTAACGAAGACCATCAGGATGAGAGCTACCCTGCAAGGCAAACAGTGAGGGAGGGTGATGGAATGACAGCTGCCAAGGACAGACAGACCTCACACCAGGGGCATCACCATAACGTGACTCTACAGAGCAGATAATGACCCAAGTGGAAAGTTTTAAAGCGAGACATGATTTCCTGGCGCTCACAAGGAGGGGACACGGAACGATGTTCTTCCGCCTATGTTTTTTATTTAACACAGTATGGCAGGGAAATTTTATACTTGGGTTGGCAAGTACATGGTAGAAGGGGAGAATTCGCTTCTGTAAGCTGTCCTTCCAATTCCACAGGGGCACCATGACCAGGAAACCACAACTAACAGTCACGAGTACACACACACACACACACACACACACACACACACACACACACACAGCCATTTTAAGGAAAACTTCACATTACATAACTGAATTTTATGATCTGAATACAGAGTAACATGCTTCCAGAAACACAAGTTTGTGTTAATTAGCTTGGGTGTCTCGTGTTTACTGTCACAGAATCATGGTTCTCACAAAACTGAGGATTCAGAGTTCAAGTCTCGCACGCTGTATCATTAGGCACTTCCTAAGTGTTTAGTGTTACTTTCTGTTCCCCTATGAACTTTTTATCTCCACGTGTCAATGGTGACAGGAAAGAAAATAAAGATACAGTAAAATGGCTTCCCAACAGGCTATCGTTGGCTGCCAACCCAAGAAGGGACACTTGAATGCTGAGGACTGACCTGCTCTGCTCAGTGACCCATTTACGACAGTGGCCTGTCTCTCTGGCTTAGCGACTGAGTGGCCGAGAGTTGTTTAACTCGGGGGGTCTATTTTCCCATCTGTGAAGCCCACCCATTAAAAGCACATTCCAAATAAGACACATCGGAGGTGTGGAGGCTCAGGGAACTACAAGGTTGTTATCAACTCTGTGCACTGCGATGCGTTTCACCTGCAACCCGAAGGGCACTAATGTATCACGTTCACAAAGGTGGGAAAGGCCACACTGATGTTGTGTCAGCTTGCAGCAAAGATACAGGAACTGGGCCGGTAGAGAAGCAGTGGTTATTCACTGCATGTGGAGCCTAGCCTTATATCCCAGAATGCCTCACTCCCACTCTCAAAAGAAAAAACACAAGACAAAAACAAACAAACAAATAAACAAACACCCCCGCAGGCACCGTAAAAATCCTGTCTAAAATCACTTTCAGGTCATGTATGTGAGGCACATGTAGAAATCTAAGTTTGTGTTTAGACCCGGGCCCCACCCACAGGCTTTCTCGTGGTTAGCATTCCAACACTCTGAAATCTGAAACACTTCTGGCTCCCGGCGTTTTGGATAGGGGCAGCTTATCCAAACACCTGAACTGTCTCACGCAAATCCAAAAGGTGGGTACCCAAGACTCCCGACGCTGGGAAGGAACGTAGGGCTCTCTCAGACGGAAGATGTGGAGGAACAGACACTGTGTGTTTTATTTTTGGCTAGTCACGAATCTGCTTCGTCAGAATTTGGCCTTCACCCTTCTGCCAGAAGCACAGCGTGACAAGCTAGGGCCCATGGTTGTGGAGCTGCTGTTACTCTTAATTCCGGGCATTCTAGCAGCAAAGGGTGAAAGCCAATCTTCCCCACGCAGTCGCAGATGCCGCCGTGGGCTGGCGTGGCCTCCCAAGCTGCTGCTTCTTGCTAGACACAGTGAACCAGAGTGTGTCCCAAACATGGCCACTTGCCCAGACCACTAAACTACCCACTACACTCGTGGAAACTAGTCCTGGCTCTGTTCCCTCCCTTTTCTCTCTCAACACCACCCCGATCTCTCCTTTTGTTTCACTCCTCTTTTTTTGTCTGCTTTTTGTGGTATTGGGGAATGACCTTGGCGACATGCGACATGCTCAAGCTAGGTAGGTATTCCAGGCCCTCATCATGACAATCCTGAGACCCCAGGATGGCTTTGAGTTCCCAGCAATCATTTCACCTTGGCCTCCAGAGTGCAACGCTACACCAGCCTAGAAAATCAAAATGACGCTAAGAAACGGGCGTGTGTGTGATTACAAAAATCAAACAAGGGCCCGTGCCTACCACCTAGCCTCACTTACCCCCTAAATGTATCCACGCATCGGAGACGGTGCGGCAAGGCAGAAGCACGCCGTGTTTCTGGCTGGCAGTCAGCGCCGAGAGGGTCTGCTCTGCTGGGAGATCCTAGCTCCTTCCAAGGAAAGGAGAAAGAGATGACACTTGATGGGGCTAAGGAATAAATCTCACTATTTGATAATCCAGGAAAGAAAGTGGAGTGGAAGAGAGTAGTTTTTAAAACAATAGTTTGGTTTTGTGAAGACCCCCTCTGGGGTTCCATTCTCCACTTTGCTAGCATTTCTCTGTTCTTTGCTGATGGGGCCGACAGTCACTTTTTAGATAATGACACAGGACTGATTCTGGGGCTGAAGGTGTAACTCAATGGCAGAGGGCTTGCTGCCTCGTGAGAGACCATGTGTTCAGTCCCCCGCACTGAAAAAAATAAGGCACGAACTGGTTCTTGGGCAGTCCAGAACAGATGTGGAGACATATACGCTATGGAGTCTTTATTAGCCCAAATGTAACAGTATATTTAATTATTACAGCGGCCATCGACATTTATACTGATGTTCTGGTTCATTCAAATGGGGCTGCCTGCTGAGTGGAAATTGTACCTCTTAAGGCGGCCCAGACTTCTAGCCTCACTGAGAGAGGGGACTGGGGCCTCCACAGAGGCTGATGACAGGGCTGCTTCTCATTGGGATGCATGGTGGAGGCTAGCAAGACGGCCAAGCCTGAAGTGCCAGCGGCCTGGGCCTCACAGCCTGGGTTTGCTTCCTAGAACCCACAGTGGACGGAAAATATCTACACCCAAAGGTTGTCTTCTGAGCTGTACGTGTGGGCCATGGCATATGCACGCACGCACACTCACACCCATGTGTCTCCTTACGAACATAAATAGTAAATAAATAAAAAGATATAATGAAAAAATAGATGTGAGCAGGCTGGGACAGTTGGGAAGATGCTTGCCCATCATGTTCGAGGCCTTGGGCTTGATTGCTAGTACCACCTGAGTGACGTCACTGGCCTGTGATCTCAGCACACAGGAGGGGGACCAGAGGGGGATCAAGGCTATCCTTGGCTATATACTACACAGTAAGTTGGAGGTCAGTCTAAGCCGCATGTGACCCTGTCTCAGAGGGAGAGGGAGAGGCAGGGAGGGAGGGAGGGAGGGAGGGAGAGAAAGAGGAGAGCAAGCATGCAGGAATGCTGGCTTATACTTGGGGTTATCAGACAGGAAGAAGAATCTAAGTCCAGACCAGGAATGTTTCTGCATGTAGAAGGTCTGTGTAGCACACATAGGCCCTGGGCTAGATTCATCAGCATGGGGACATTCAGGACATTGAGTCTGGCCTTGTACAATACAATCAAATGTATTAAACTGGACAATAATGCTTACTAAATAAGTATAAATTCAAATTTAGAAAACCTCCCAAGACAACACATGTAAACTCGAATAACTCACAGAGTTGATGAGACGGTCAGTTTCTCGAGAAGCTATTGCCTTAGAAATCCAATTATTGATGTCATCCAAACTGTATTTTAGAGAAAAAGAATTCCCCCATTAGTTTTCTGTCTTGAATGATAATACTCTCAAACTGACAAGATCCTGAAATAAAATTTATGTTAAGGTTCATAAACATTACGGAAGAGTTTTAGAAATAGTGAAAGAGAGATCAAAGTTGTTAGCAGTCCTTGTCAGCTAAGAAAAATAATGACAGAGAATTTAAGACTTAAAAGCTCATGTTCTCTGTCATCAGGGTCCTCGCCATTGCTAAAAGCAAGAACAAGCCTGTGGCAGCAACTGTGACCACTTCACAGAGGAATGACTCCACAGGACACACAGAGAAATAAGCAATTACATACAGAAAAGGGAAAAGTACCTTCGGTGTGATGGAGACTACATACAAATGCACACGTGCACACCGGAGAGATCATTCGCTGGCAACAAACCAATTGTCTTCTACATGGTTGACAAAAGGGTAAAACACTAACTGATTTTTCACTAGGAACATTTTCTGCTTGGACATAAATCTTTCTAAAGATCTCCAGCCCACAGGATCAAGTCTGACAACCTGAGTTTGGTCTCAGGAACCCACATGGTAGGAGAGAACTGACCCCTCAGAGGTGTCCTCTGATCCCCAACATGTGTACACGTCCCTGCGACACACACACACAAACACACACACAATTTTTTTTAAGGCACAATTTTTGCTGGGTGTGGTGGCACACGCCTTGAATCCCAGCCCTTGGGAGGCAGTAGGTGGATGCTCTAAGTTTGAGGCCAGCCTGGTCTACAGAGGGAGTTCCAATACAGCCAGGGCTATACTGAGAAACCCTGTCTCGAAAATTTAAAACCGCAAAGCCACCCACATGTTTTCGATAACCGCAACGAGTCACTGAGCTTCAAATCCACACATGGGCAACCTACTCCATCTGACTCCCCCCCCCCTCCACTCACTGCCTTCTATAGCTTTACAGAAAGCCCAGCCACAAAATCACCCCATCCCTTGACACTGCGGTGTCTGCCAGAGGGGAAACTTTTATCTCTAAACATGATCATGACATAATCATATTTTACATTTATTTTATATATAAATTGGGGAGCTATGCATATGCCAAAGAATGGCAGTCAGAGGACACCTTGCTGGAGCAGGTTCTCTCCTTCCATGTGGAGCCTGGATTGACCAGGTCACCAGACTTGGTGGCAAGGGCCTTTACCTTTCGAGCCATCAAGCAGATCTTTCCCATCATGCGTTTCAAATGAGAGCGATGTTCCTTATCATCGACCTGTAGCCAGTCCAGTTTCGCCGGCTCCTGGATGTTCTTTATATGTGTTCAAATCGGCCGCACATGTAACCCACACAGCTGATGCTTCCCTTCACAGTCCCCTTAGGAACGAACCACAGCCATTTCTAGTCCGCACAGCGCCGCTAATGTCAACGTCATGTGAAGACGTTGAAATAGACACATTCAAGGAAGCACCAAAATGGAGAAGTTGAAATGCTTAAAAATTAAGACATGCATCTTCCACTGCCCGTTCTCCGAGTGAAAGGGAGAGATTCTTGGCCCACATGACAATCCTTGAACTTACACAGGAATGTTGAGAAACAACAGGGCAAATGGAAAGCTTTAGTTCCCCTCTGCTCCTGCCAGAGCATGCAGCCTACCCACCTAGGACAGCCAGAGGAGTCCAATTACACAGGGGATTGGGAGGGGGTGGGCAGGGGAGGGATGACAAGATGACCAGTTCCTCCTTGCAAGTACCTCACCCCAGCTATCTGTCACTACGGAGTGAAGGGGCAGATCCACTCACAGGGAAAGCACCAGGGAAAGCTGCTGTATTAGAACAGCATTTCCATCTTAACCACAAGACTGACAGGATAGCACCTGCCTCCAAGAAACGTAACTCGTACTTTCCTCCTAGGAAGCAGCTGAGTCCAGTGGTCACAGCTAAGCAGCAAGAGAGCCTTACCACTGTAAGGTCAGGTTTCTTAGACACGAAACGGAATTATTTCAAAAGCTCCCAGAGTCAGAAGGCATAAACTCCCTCAAGGCAGCCAAATGAAGGTTAATGCGCTCATTCTTCCAACCCCCTGCATAAAGTTAATGTCATGAGTGAGTTCTGTGGTCCTTCAGGAGACCTGAGACCCATCAGGACGAACGTGTAAAATGCAGTCTCTTCTTTCTGTCGTCCCATCCACCTTTCCTTTCTAAGACCAGGTTTCCCTACAGAGCCCAGGCTGGCTTTGAACTCAAGCTCAGGATTCTCCTTTCTCTACCTCCCAACTGTAAGGATTACAGGTGTGTGTCACCACGGCCATCCTTCTTCCTTTTAAAACATGAAAGAACTTTCTTATAAAGTTAATCAAAGGGTTAGGGAGCTGCCTGGCAATTAAGAGTTATACTGTTCTTAAAGGAGACCTGGATTTGGGGCCCAGCACCCACACTGGGTGGCTCACAACTACCTCTACCTCCAAGGAGTCCAATGTCTCTGGCCTCTGTAGAGACACACACAGAGACAGACAGACAGACAGACAGACAGACACACACACACACACACACACAAACACATACATACTAATTTTAAAAAAAAATTACATCTTGGAATGGATTAAACCAGCCTGGACCTATTTTGTTTATTTCTCTTTTCTTGTCTATTGGTTCACTTCCCAGGATCACTGTTAACCAGGCAGAGAAGGCCAAATGGCTTCTCCAATCCGATGCGTCTACACAAGGTAAGGGAGTCACGCTGAGGTCCTGAGCCACATGCTACCTCAGTACTACATTTAGCCCCCCAGACTCCGGGGCTAGCGAGGAGCAGAGAAAACAGGGGGGGGGTAGTTAAGATGTCAAGACTCAGAGACATCATAGACCACCTCTACTAACTAAAACTCAACCCAGGGGACAAATATCTTCATCTTAAGCCATGTCGGGAGAATGGAAGGCAAAAACCCATTCACAACTTCATTAGCGTGCCCTTGGTCAGAGACTAGAGTCTGCTCACACGCCCAGGACTAGAACAGTCATGGCGGATATACAAATCCCATTAAACAGAGAAGAACGGTCATCTACGTGTTGTCTGCTCTTGGTGATTGTCCTGAGGTGGAAGAACGGTCCGTTGAGGGCCAAATTGCCCTTTCTGGGTATATTAGTTCTGGGTCTGTTTCCCAGTCACTCTCCTCAACAGCTTACCTCAGCAAGAGCCTCAGGATGGATATCGCTATGACGAGGGCTAGACCAACAAGGAATGCGATGCTCACAGCTAAAAACAAAACAAAACAAAACAAAACCTTGTTATCCCCAGAATGCCATCTTATGCATCAAAGCTGTCAGGGCATTAATTACTCCATCGGCAGCAACTGGTTCGGACTGAGCTAAGCTCACACTTGCACGGTAAACTCTGGATATAAACAGCAGAGAATGAGGAAGCAGGAGAGCTGCTGTACGATCTACTCACGACACACCCAGCGCTTGGTTCCTGAGAGATTTCCTATCATTAAGACACTATCTCTCTAGGGGCTGGGGATCCAGCTCAGTGGAGGAGCAGCGACCAACCTTCCACTTGCCAGGACCTGGGTTCTCACTTCAGTCGAACAAAAGCAGTATTCTGTTTCACCTACTAAGTCACTTCTTGTTTTGTTAACGTATTTTAAACCCCAGACAAGATGCCGCTTCATCCCTACGTCCTTCACTATGTTCATAGTAGGTGTGGGTCCTGGAGAAGGTCTGGTCACCTCCCTGAAGAGAATACAGGTCTCTTTTTTTTTTTTTTTTTTTTTTTTGGGAGCTGGGGACCGAACCTAGGGCCTTGCGGCACTAGGCAAGCACTCTACCACTGAGCTAAATCCCCAGCCCCGAGAATACAGGTCTCTACGGGGTGCCTGCCACCCTCACATGGAAAACCTCTATGGACTCATGAGAAAACATCTACCAGGGTCAGTGGACAAAGCAGCCAGTTCTCCTCAAAACCATCAAGGTCGTGAAAGACAAAGAAAGGCAAGGGACTATCTCTCAGTGACCCGGACAAAGCAGTTTGGACAACTAAATGCAACATGGGATCCTAGATTAGATCCTGCGTGGGAGAAAGGACGTTACAGACGGGTAAGACAGCTCAGCAATAAAGGCCTGCGTGCTAAGGCTGACAACTGAATTCCATGCCCAGAGCCCACATAGTAGAAGAGACCCAAACCCTCCAAGTGTCCTTTTATACTCCACAACGTGTGGACTCTGGCACCCCCAACACAATCAATCAATCAATCAATCAATCAATCAATGCTAAAAAGAGCAACTTGAGAAGTTTAAACAGCTACAGATCAGCTTAAATGTTAAGTTCCTGGTCCCAAGAAGTCTATACAGGGTGATTATAGCAAGATTACATTGTTTAAAAAATACCCAATAAAAAAAGAAAAAAAAAAAGATTACATTGTTTAAGAGCCTAAACAAAGGCAGGTGGAGGGTATTCGGAAAAAACTTTTTGTAACATTTCTATAAGCCTAACTTGTTTTTCACACAGTACTGTGCAAAGCCACCAAGAAGTCTTTCAGTCTCAGAAGGCACTGCCATAGCCGGGCCATGTGACAGATGTGCACACTGAAGGGGCACTTCCTGCTGCCGATCATGAGATGCAGATTTGCTGAGCTAGCAAAGGCCTGTTTATCTGTTATCTGAGCAACCGTGTGGGTTCCAGGCTCAGGCTTAGCAGCAAGCACCTCTACTGCTGAGCCGTCTTGCTGGCCCTCGAGCGAGAATTTCAAATCACACCCAAGTCAAGATTAGGGGCCCCCATTACCCCAAAGGCCACTTAAGTACGGTTTTTACTTTTTGTCTTCTTTGTTTCATAAGAACCCTGCAGTTTTCACACCGTTTGCATATGCTATTCTTCACTACTTTACCGTGTTCATATCTTTTTACTCTTGGCGTGTATGTGTGGGTGCATGTGTCTAGTCTCTCTGCCGTGGAGCTTTGGGGCATTGAACTGGATCCTCAGGCTTGGGGCCAAGTGCCTTTCCCTATTGAGCCTCAATATCCTTTTAACCAGTTAAGCTGTTCCCCAAGTGCCCCTTTAGTATTGGCCCTACATTCTCTTTAAAGTAACGTCACTCAGCTTTCCGTGAACTCATCAATGCCACAAAGATTCCTCACTGTCCCTTAAAGAGCATCTAACACACAGTCCCATCTCAAGAGGGCTCAGGGCGACAGCAGAGCTCTGGAGAATGAAGGATGCTTCTTACTGTAAGGGAGCCTCGACTGGATGCTAACAAGATTCACAGGAAACATTGTGTGCCCTAAGTCCCCAACCAGAAAGCTAAATGCCCTAATTCTAGTTTCTTTCCAGTGTGCTTAAAACCCGTATGCTTGGGGTTGGGGATTTAGCTCAGTGGTAGAGCGCTTGCCTAGCAAGCACAAGCCCTGGATTCGGTCCTCAGCTGTGGAAAAAACAAAAACAAAAATAAAAACAAAAATTGTACTTTTTTTAAACTAGACCTAGCAATATCAAAATATGGTGCTGCATTACATGATAATCTTAGTTAATATACATGGTAAAAACATCAAACCAGGACTGGAGGTATAGGCCAGTGTTAGAGCAAACGCTTCAGCGTGTGTGAGGTCCTGATTTTAATCGTCAGCACCCAAAAGAAAGAAAACTACAGCTGTACCACAAACGAATGACAGAGATAAGATATAATCCGTGCTTTAAATTAATGAGCACACCATGAAATGTCAGAAGCAAGAAGACTGAAATCTTCGAGAACACAAAACTAAGAAGCCAGCGAAGAAACATGTACTTACGAAGGTTACTGTCCACTGGATTCTCATTAACAACTAGGTCACAGGCAATGTCATCGGCTCCACTGGAAGCATGCCGTACCAAAAGGGAATAGTTTCCAAATTCTCCAAATTTGTATTCCAGCCTACAAGGAGCAGGCAAAACGACGTCAAACAGTTACATGAAGAAATAAGGAAATAGACCAGAGGTTCTATGGGTCAAGACCCCTTGGGGGGGCTGCATATCAGATATTTTGTATATCAGATATTTACATTACAATTCATAACAGTAACAATTGTCCATAACAGTTACGAGGTAGTAACAAATATAGTTTTATGGTTGGGGGAGCTCACCACAACATGAGGAACTGTATTAAAGGGCCGCACCATTAGGAAGGTTGAGAACCAGTCCTAGACGTTGCTAACACCATCAGCAAAGAATGATATGAAATCTTATATATGGATCAGGAAGATTAAGAAAAGTGAAACCCGTGTAGGGAAAAAAGAAAATGAAGCAGACTTGAGTTAGACCATGAGGAGCAGGCACGGACCTGCAAGCTGCTCTCTCTTCCAAGGTAGAGTTAACCTGCAAGATGGACCCGTGCTGGGTGCTCACGGAGACAGCTTCAACGCTTGGCTTTGCAGGTTTTCGGCCATGGGAGACGTTCGCCAGAGGCTGGAAGGTGCACTGGTGAGACAGAAGCCAACAGACGCGGTGTCAGGTGCTTTCTGAGAAGGCGTTGCTGTTGGCCAAAGCCAGGGCCAGGCAAGGCTAGGCAGCTGCTTTGTCATAAGTTACCCCTCTAACCCCATTAGAGGTTTTGAAAGTCTCTCAGTTGTGGGGGGAAATAATATCCAAGGAAAAAATCCTAACTTTTCCTTCATACTTTTAAGGTTGCAGTTATTTGGATAAAACCTACCTAACTTAATATTAAAGTAATGGCTGCCGTCCAGGATGGAACTGAACAAGGTGTTCATACCTACTGTCCACAGGTCTACTTTCCACGACTCAATAAATACAGCTTGCCATTACAGCTAGCATTCTATTGCTCTGGGTTTTGTTTGTTTGTTTGTTTTCTTGTTGTTGTTGTTGCTTTTGTTTTTGAGGCAGGGTTTCTCTGTGTAGCTCTGGCTGTCCTGGAACCTTCTTTGCAGAGCAGGCCTCAAACTCACAGAGATCCACCTACCTCTGTCTCCCGAGTGCTGGATTTAAAGGCATGTGGCGGCACCATGCCCGGCAGAAAAAGAAATAAATAAAACAGGCTAAGAAACATCCTTCAGTTGTGGCCAAGCGTTCTCCCTTGACCATATTCTATCTAGTTTTTAATTATGAGCTGTCTCCTTACGTGGGAATATGAAGGGAACAAGAAATGGCTCAGGACTGAGAATGTACCAGATGAGGGGCGAATGCTGAGGACGCATACATTACGTACTTGGTAGCAATATTCAGACTTCCAGTATACAGTTAGGCTTGTTCCCAGCAGTTCATTGTGGATAAGCAGCAAAGCCTGGTCCATCTTCAGCTCCACGTTCCTTTTTTCATCTAAATCTGGTAAGGACCAGAAAGAAAAGTTACAAAATGAAACCAGCTGAAGCGCCCACCAGAACAGTGCCAGGGACACAGGAGACCGAGGACAGCCAGCTTCACCAGCACCTCTACTCTGGAGCATGTGGGGTCTCCAGCACGACACCCCACATGTGCAGATGTGTGAGTGTACAGGACACATGCACATGCCCTTTTGCGTGGATGGCTCAGTTCTACCTGAGGATCCCATCAGCATCATCCACATCCAGTGTGTGTGCGTGTGTGTGTGTGTGTGTGTGTGTGTGTGTGTGTGTGTGTGTGTATACTCTGAGGCAGTAAAGGTCAGTGAATTGAGTCTCCCCATGATAGGACATCTAAGCTAGGTTATTTTCCATTTTGCAGAGGAATGAAGCTCACAGCATTTTTTTCCCCCATGTCTACAGCTATTCAATGAACTCACTGATCTGAACCGAGAGTCTACGATTCCCTTGTCTAGACTCCACCATATTACTTATTTGCTCAGCCCAACAGCTTGTTAGAAATGCAAGCTGCGGCTCTATCTCTCCAAGAGACATCAGAGGCTTGGCCTTTAAGAGCACTGGTTGCTCTTCCAGTGGACAATAGTTCGACTCCTGGCACCCGCATGAAACTCACAACCATCCAGAGCTGCAGTTCCGGGAGAGCTTACATTCTCTGGCCTCTGCAGGCACCAGGCGTGCACACGGCGTGGAGGCACACATGCATGCAAATCCCCCACACGCATTAAATAAAGTGAGGAGATACAAGATGCAGATGTGCGTAAAGACTCTGACAGACAAGAGTAGCATCCGTGAGTTCCAACCCAGTAGAATATCAAGGCCAAGATCCAACCATGCACCCAACCTGACCACCAGCACTTAATACCCAGCAAACAGTGGCGGAGCATGGCCACGTGCACTGGGACTACGCGATCTACAAACAGTCCAGCCCACACCTACAGCTCTCCCAGCAACACAGCTACGGATGGATGGACGGACGAGATCATCTGCCCTCAGTGCTACGCCTATCTGCACTTCCCAGTCGTGTGCTGTGACCACAACCACAGCCTCAACCCAAGGCCTCGAAAGCCAAGAGCAGCAGCCAGGCCTCACGGTGCAACTGACTGGAAGGAAGATACAAATACAGACCGCAGCCCTCCCGAGTCACACGTGCAGGTGGGCGTGACTCCTGGGCCATTCTGCCTCTTAGAAGTTTGCGACCTCTTGCATCCCATCATGCTGGTGGGAGATTGGGAATCTCCTAGTTTTAATGGCACATTCGAAAGGGGTTCGAAGTGTATGACAAGACTGAAGGGCACAAAGGCTCCCTGCTCCAGAATTTAATCAAGAGGTACTTGCTTGATGACATCAGTAAGGTGACACGAGGATAGTACTCATCTAGGGACTGGGGTGTCTCCCCTTACCACATAGACTCCAGGAACTGAACTCTAGCAGTCACGCTTGACAGCACATTTACATTTAGATAGACAGACAGACAGAGATAGAGATATAATTTAAGAATGAACTTCTGTAAGGATTTTGAAAATGCTAATGCCATCTCAAAAGTACTATGAAATTCCAGTCCTTTCCGGTGTGGCTGGTTTATGACATCAGTGGAGACCACAGACTCATAGCTGGTAACGATGATTTTCTTACTGTGTACATCTCAGCCGTCCGATACAATAGATTAGCCTTTTTTCTCTCCTGCTGGAGCTTCTCTGCATTGCAGTGACTGGCCTTGAACTGTTGGGTTCAAGGTATCCTCCTGCCTCAGTCTCCCAAGTAGCTGGTGCTCCAGGCGGGCACGACTGTGTGACCTAGAGATCAACCAACTTGCTCTAGGTCACGAAGATCTGGGAGGCGGGTGTAAGCGGAGTTCAGTCAGCTGCAGTGGTTAATCCCCAGGTTACCACACCCCAGACAGGAAGTGTACCTGTTCTATGCCTCTGGTTCCCCATTAGCCTTTGGATTGCTCCCTCATTTTTCAATTTTTCAGACGGATAAACAGAAAACAGCACTCTGAGCATGTACTCCCCCTATACTGTGAGCTTTGGAATACTTATTTAACCGCTTTCCTAAACTCATGTATTTTTAGTGTGTGTGTGTGTGTGTGTGTGTGTGTGTGCGCGCGTGTGTGTGTGTGTGTTTATCTGTCAAAATTTTCTTTTTCATTTCTCCTGTTCATTTTTTATATATGTGTTTGGGCGCCTGGCCTGCATGCATGTAGGTATAACACATGAGTGGCTGGTGTCTAAAGCAGCCAGAAGATTGCATCAGAACCCCTAGAACTAGAGTCAAGTTGAACCCTGCTATGGGTGTTAAGAATTGAACCCGGGGTGTCATCGAACAGCAGCCAATACTCTTTTTTTTTGGTTCTTTTTTTTTGGAGCTGGGGACCGAACCCAGGGCCTTGCGCTTCCTAGGCAAGCGCTCTACCACTGAGCTAAATCCCCAACCCCGGCAGCCAATACTCTTAACTGGGAGACATCTCTCCAGTCCATCGTTCATCCTCAATGGTCTTCCATTTCCAGTGAGAGTAACTCACTGTGCGACCACTTTTTCTCCCTTCCTGGACAGAAGAGCTGTTATTTCTACTTCTAAGTCGTTAGTAGTATTTTACCCTTAGATTTCCCATGTGGGTTTTAGCCTCACAAAGATCTTGACATTGTTACTTTATAATTTGGGAGCATGCAGAGTCCCTCCGGCCTAGCATCAGAATTCCCCTGGAAGCTTCAAAAGAAGAACAGAAAAGTTCAAACACCCTGACCAGATCCCAAACTCAGCATGATTTTCTTTTAAATTTCTCCTCCCAAGGACGGATTGTAGTTGCAAATCGTAATTTACACCTTTCTTTGCACTTTTTGCATTATTCCGATGTATTTTTAAAGTTTGGAAGATGGAGGGGTGGTCCACACAGGCAGCATATTCCAACTCCGATACAGAAAAAGGGATGGATGGATGGATGGATGGATGGATGGATGGATGGATGGATGGATGGATGGGGAAAAGGCAGGTGACACCTTGCCAGATGACAGGCCCTATCCTAAATAACGCCGAAAGGTAAGGGATGAGGGTGGGGGGAGGGAGAAAGGGGTGTCACTTGCTTCAGTCCTGGACCCAAACTATCCTTTCGACCGGAGTTTGTGAAATGGTGTTGCAGGACCCTATGGACCTTCAGACCCGAGTCCAGGGAAGTTCCAGAATTCCTATTTTTTCACCCTTTACCCTGGTGAGTTCGGAAATGGACCGGGCACCCAGCCCAAGGCCCAACAACTGAACCTGGGAAGCCAGACCCGGGTCGCAGCTCCCGCGACGCCGGCACTGCGGTCTACCCCAGCGTGGAGCCGGCGCCGCGCTCAAGTCCTGCGTCCCGGGGACCGTGGGGAGGTCCCGGGCAGGCCCACGCACGGTCCCCGCTGCCCCGAGCCCGTGCGGCCGCTCACCTGGCTCCGCCCGGCGGCCGGGGGCCAGCAGCGTGGCGCTCAGCACCGACCCGGCCAGCAGCAGCACGGCCAGCGCTGGGCCCGGGCCCATGCTGCCTGCAGCCTCTCTGGGGGAGCTGCGCTCTGTCCCCGCAGCCGAGCTGCGCTCCTCCGCCCGGCGCCTGCGCGAGTTCGACCCGCCCGTCATCGCCGGCTCGGGTGGCGTCACCGCTCCCGACCCGCAGGGGAGGGAAAAGGAGGGCGGGGGAGGAAAGGGGAGGGCGGGGGAGGGGAGGGGAGGGGAGGAGAGGGAGCGGAGGGAGGGGGAGAGGAAAGGAGGGGAGGGCGGGGCCTTCCCTTCCTAGGCCTGCGGGGTCGAAGCTTCCTAAGCCCCGCCCAGCTGGGAAAGTGTATGTCCCTTAGTGTCCTCTCTAGCACCTCAGAGGGCAACCCCGTTTCAGTGTTTTCTGTCCCATTGGGAGAAAAAAATGCAAGAGCGCTCTTTGCTTTCCCGGTCATCCACTCCCTCACCATTTACTGTAGGTTCTAAATTCTTGCATCCTAGCTTTTCAACGTACAGATGGGTGTCACAGGCCTCTGCTCACCTTCTAGGAGAGTCCTTAGTAGTAAATATGACTGTAGAGCTTCCCCCTTACATGCACGAACTCTGGGCGTTCACGACCTAGAGTGAATGATAGACCCCCTAAAAGGTTTGGCCTTGAACAGGTTGCTGCAAGTCTGTGGAGGTTATAGGTGCCCGGGGAGGAGGACTATAAAACAGCACTGTCGTCGTATTCCGGGAGAAACCATCAGATGTGAAAGAGGACAGGCGTGATATCTGTCATAAAATTGTAGCTGCAAAATCGTGTTTGCCTTCTGAATGGCGGTCCACCAGAGAGCATCACGCCATGCGGCAGTGGAAGTGAACAGACCTTCCCTTTTCCACAGGCGAGAGTCTTACATAAGACAATGGAGGGGAACGGGGTACGCATAGCTTTGTAATAATGTTCATTTGCTCTCTGAGATGGACTCCCTTTACAGATTCAGTGAGGCAAAGGAACATACATGCAACCTCATCAAAAGAATCACATTCTTTACTAAACACGGCAGTGGTCAAAATGATAAAGTATAGAATGGATCCCAAGATTTAGTGGGAAAAAGGAAAAGCAAGCACAAGCTGAAAAGTTTCAGACTCCCACGACATGGAACCCAGTACTGAAAATGTTTCTTAATATGTCTTTGTAATAGGCTCCCAGACTTTAGCACATCCCATGCCGTAGTGAAGGAACCATTCAGGCTATCATCAGCAAATAAAACATAGCACCTGCCAACACAGAAACAGAGGCCTACTCCATCAAAGTCCATAGTTCTGGGAAAGTCTCTAAAGGTAATAACCTTGTTGGCTTCTGGCTAACTGTTCTTGTAACTAAAGTATGGCAAACCAGGATATACTTTTGTGCTTAAGAGTTCAAAGGCCAGCTAATAAGGACTTCCTATTGGCTTAAATCCAGGTCTGAGTAGTCGTCCCTGGTGGACACACCCACAGTACACGTTAGAAATATGTTCTGGATCACAAAGAAAGAGACCATCCCTGCATCTGAAGTGTCTGGACAAGGCACACTACTTTACTCTTGTAAAGTGTGCTCTGAGGATCATCCTCAAACACACCAGGATAGAAATGAATTTGGATTTTATTGTAACTCGGGGCGTGGCTGGAGTCCGACTTCACAATCTCATCCAGTTTGCTAGTCTGAAAAAACTTGGCCCACAGGAAATGAAGGGGGAAGAGGAAAGGCGGTGCCCTACTAAGGAAAAAAAAAAAAGAGTCACT
The DNA here is from genome assembly GCF_011064425.1 of Rattus rattus. Lineage (NCBI taxonomy): Eukaryota > Metazoa > Chordata > Mammalia > Rodentia > Muridae > Rattus > Rattus rattus. Next base: position 60,530,549 of record NC_046166.1, on the reverse strand, counting down.
GCTCCAGGCTGTTAAATGCCTAAAAATAACTGCATGGGCCTTTGTGTAAACAAAGGGTTACTCGGTAGGGAGGATTAAAACATTTTCATAAAAGTCTTACAAGGTAAGGGATTTTAAATTTAAAAAAAAATTCCTTGTCCTAAACACATTTTATATTGATAGACACGATTCATATTTGATATTTGTCACAAATGGAGAGATAAACATTATAATCAAGCAATGATTAGGAGGGAGAGAGCAGGATGTCAAGCCAGTGTCCCGGCGGGCTCCAACTGGCAGCATGGTTGGTTAGGCTGGGTAGTGAAGAGGTATGTGGGCACACCCTGCATCATTTTTTTTTCTTTTCTTTTTTTTCGGAGCTGGGGACCGAACCCAGGGCCTTGCGCTTGCTAGGCAAGCGCTCTACCACTGAGCTAAATCCCCAACCCCTAAAAAAAGGCTTCTCTCAGGATTTCTCTTGCTCACTTTCAATAGTGCGGGGTGAACTGGATTTAAGAAAGAAAAGAAGAGAAAAGAAAAAAAAGAAAGGTAAGGAGGGAGGGAAAGAAAGAAGGAAGGAAGGAAGGAAGGAAGGAAGAAGCTGGACAGAGCAGCCAGCCCAGAGTCGTGGCTGTCTCCCAGTCGAAGCAGCCAGAAGCAACTGAGCCTTCAAGAGTGACCAAAGAAAGAAAGGACGGAGACTATAAGACACACAGAGAGTTGGTTTTAAAAGGATAAAAAGTTTTAAGGAACTGGAGAAGAAAATCTGCAGGCCCTGGATGCCAGCAAAGTCCAAGAAAGCACTGAGGTTTGGGGGGCCAAGAGTTCCAGTCCTCGGACCTCGAGCTCTCACACCAGCCTCTGGAGGGGATTGCTGGTAAAGAGTGCTGTACCTGGGGATTGTAACACGGCGGGGGGGGGGGCAGGCTATGGCTGCCTCCTGCTGCTCCTTGATGCTTCCAAACACTGGGGGGAAATTAAGTGAGGTGAGAGCAACCCTTGCTGAGCTCCCCTTGCAAAGCCACAAACTCTACCCAGACAGAGCAGAAGAGCTCTCAGCCTCCAGTGTCAAAGGAGGGGAAGGGAAATGAGTTCCACAAAAGAGCTCAGGAGGCGTTCCCAGTGAAGGATCACAGGAAGGTGTCACAGCTCACAAGTGTGGCCCGAGGATCACTGTACATCCACACTTGTATGGAGTCAGGCACTGAAACACCTAAAAAAACAAGAGAGAGAGAGAGAGAGAGAGAGAGAGAGAGAGAGAGAGAGAGAGAGAGAGGAAAAAGAAAGAAAAAAAAGAAAGAATAAAGAAAAAAGAAAAAGAAAAAAGAGGAAAATATTAGAAAGAAAAAAGCAAATTGCTAAATTCCATGCAAATCCATTGAATCTGTGATTACTATCTTAATATAGTAGGAAAAGATGTCTTCAATAAAGCTTACATAGAAAAAATAGATGTCAGAGGAAAAGCAAAACTGATCTTGGAGAACCTGTAATTGTGTAAAAACATAGGCACACTGAACTAGGGTTTCACCGCTGTGGAGAGACCCCGTGACCAAGGCAACTCTTATAAAGGAAAATGTTTAATTGGGGCCGCCTTACAGTTCAGGTTAGTCCATTGCCATCAAGGTGGAAAGGCATGGTGGCCTTCAGGCTGACATGATGCTGGAGAAGGAGGTGAGATTTCTCCATTTTGATTTGCAGGCAGCAGGGAGAGACTGCGTCACACTGGGCATAGCTTGACCATAGGAGACCTTAAAGCCCACCCCCCACAGTGACACACTTCCTCCTACAAGGCCACACCTACCCCAACAAGGCCACACCTAATAATACCACTTACTTTGAACCAAGCATCCAAACACATGAGTCTTTTTTTTCTGTTTAGTCAACCCCCTTGGCCTCCCCCCCACAAACCCCTCCTTTTTGCCTTGTTCTATGGAAATAGAGTGACTCTAGGTTTCCATCTTTGTAATGTCTCTCCTATTCTTGTAGTCTGCATTAAAAAGTAAAATAAAATCACATTGCATAATTTTTAAAAGGACCTAAAACGGTGTTAGTGAATTAAATGAATAAAGAAAACAGACGTGCTTAATGGTTGTACATGGAAATTCAATGGAATAAATGTAACCAGAATTCAACCTGAAACTCTGTGCCTCAACTCACAATAAAAGGCCAAATGCAAGGTTTTTGAGAGTGTAATAACACACTGAAAAAAAAAGTTCTCTTTCAGAGTCTCTCTCCGCAGTCCTTATTTCACGTTTCAGACATAATAATGAACATAATAAAAATTGCGTGGCAATGAAAAGAAACGTATGTGGGTCTTTGGGTCAAGCGGTGAACAGCAGGAAACTGACAGATGTCTTAAGTAATGACCAGGAGGATGTGCATCTCCTGGGACACAGGTTACCAGAAGATACAGCTGAGTCCCAAATCTCAGGGAGACCAAGTAGATGCAGATGGGCTGGGTCTGTCAGACTCACCAGTTCATCGTCACGAGATCTTTGAAGAGATCACTGGTTGAGTGCCCAAGAAAGCCCTGGGCATCACCTCATCAAGACATCAATGCCGGTCTCAGGGGCTGAAGTTTGTCCCTGGCATCAACCGATAAAAGGTAGAGATGCCATGAGGTGCCCGTGGAGTTCTGCAGCAAAGGGTCTCGGAAGAGCTGCTGTAGACCCCAAATCACTGTGGTAGACCACCCAGGGCTCCATGGGGCTCTTAGAAACATCATTCATGGGGGCTGGAGAGATGGCTCAGCAGTTAAGCGCACTGGTTGCTCTTCCAGAAGATACAGGTTTGAAACCAGGACCCATATGGTTTCACAACTACCTGTAACCCCAGTTCTAGGGGATCCAACACCCTCCCCTTGCCTCCACGGTATTGCACACAAGTGATACAAGACATAGATGCAGGCAAAACACTTTCATACATAAAATAAACAACAACAACAACAACAACAACAAAAAGACCCCTCATGTATTAAGAGTTAATACTTCCTGCTCTTGGGATCCAGGTTCGGTTCCCAGCACCCACATCAGGTGGCTCACAACCACCTGTAACTCTAGTTTCAGGGAAGCCTATAAAGTGTGATTTTTTCCCCCTCCCTTCTATATCTGAAATAATTCTAAAATAGACTTTTGGGGGGGGTAGAGATTAAAAAAAAATGCCAAGACTTTTGGAGTATTTCCAATGCCTTCACAGAAGCATGCGAAGGCTCAGCAGACCACAAATTTCAGCAGTTACAGCAACATCATCAGTCATGTTTTACTTCTGGTGCTTCCTTTTTTTTTTTTTTTTTTCCTTCCTTCAATTTTTTGCCAAGCACAGTCTTTGTTAAGAGGAAGAGTGGGCCGTAAGTGAACATGGCATCTATGGAGTAGGACAAGGAACTAGGATTCCGTAGTTTACATTCTCGTTTGTATCCGGGGTCCTCTCTGGACTTTGAACTTCAGGATCGTTCCTTGTAAATGTCCCTGAGGTTGGCTACGGTCCCATATGCACAGCTGTGCATGACGGGAAAAGGTGCACTCCAGGAGCTTGCGCCGTTAGCCAGAGATGTGAATTACGGAGTTACCTATTTTTGTAATCACCCATTGACTCTTGTTTCTTGTTCCAACAGGAACGGAGCTTGGAATGCAAAAGCTGCACTCAGGTCTGGCCTGTACCCTTCCCATTAATTACAGTTTGAGAGAAATCCCAGTCTGGAAACTCACCCCAGGGATGGCGCTGAACCAGCGTCTGCATTTTAACTTTGTAATGCAGCCCACGGCTGGCCTAAGGAGGGCGCTGTGGTGTCAATGTCCAAATGGTATCAGTTCCTCGGAGGGTTCTGATTGGCTGCCTCCCACTGACATATGCACTGAATTTGCTTACAGACTGCAAGGGAATGTATAAAGGCTTGACTTACAAACCTTAACTCAAAACATGAAGAACAATCACTGTCAAACGTTGGATCCCACAGTTGGCCTCATCAAGGGAAACGATCAGACACTCAGCCTTGTGGTCTGTCTTCGAAGGTTTTCCCTTTGAGTACAAGTCAATAGCGTGTCCTGTTGAGTTGCATAAAAATCTCCCGCTGTGTGTTCTCAGCACATTTCATCACTTCCAGTAGTCGTCAGTCCCTCTTCTCCGATCCTGCTATCACCCTTCACACACACGCACCTTCCGGTTTCTATGCTTTGAGAGCTGGGTGCTCCAGACACAATTACACAACACGCTGTCTCTTCTGCCAGTGGCTTCTCCCACGCTGTTTTCAAGGCGAGGTACAGCATGCACCAGAATGTCATTCTTTAAGGCTAAGTCCACTAGATGGAGATTTATATATATATATATATATATATATATATATATATATATATATATATACCAACATTTGGGTTCTTCTTCACCTTTTGTCTATTCTGAGTAGCTGTATTGCCAATGTTAATGGATAATGTGAACAAGTTTTCTATCCTACTGGGTTTATCCTTGGAAGGGCTGCAGGGGCGTGTGATAACGCTATTTAAACTTTCTGAGGAGCTGCCCGACTAGCAACATAGCAAGGGTTCCAATTACTCAACACCTTGGTCAACATGTGTTAATGCCCTTGAGCTAATGGGCTTGGACCCCAAGTGATGGGAGTAATGTGTGCTTCAAGGGCCAGCTCAGACACTCTGTGAGTTCACCATAGGGTATAGAAGATGAGGCAATGCCACTGTCACCACCCATTTCTTTGTTTTACTTCTACCTCAAGGAGGCAATGTGTCTCAAAGGTTGTTCCCAGAGGAGGAAGAAAAGGAGAGAAGAGGAGGAGGAAGAGGTGGAGGAGAAGAAGAGAGGAAGGAGAAAGGAGAGAGGAGAAAGAGAGGGAGAGAGGGGGAGGAGGAGGAAGAGAAAGAGGAGGAAGAGCAGCAGCAGCACTGAAAACCGGTTACAAATTCTTGAACTTCATTCTAGATTTGAGAAGCTAGAAGCTCTGAGGTGGGCCCCGTTCTGTGACTCAAGGAGAAGAGGCACCTTACGAGTGACCAGTGACACATGTCAAATTTCTTGTGTCTCCCAAATAAGGGTGCCATCACCACAGGGAGACCTTTTTGTTTTTTATTGGGGGTGGGGGTGGACAGGGCCATGGTCTATAGCCCAGGATAGCCCTGAACTCTTGGATCCTCCTGTCTTCCCAGGTGCTGGAATTACAGGTGGGCACCAGCATTCATGGCTCCGCAATGTTTTAAAGAACAGTCACGCAAGCCCAGGGCAGGCTCACTGGACACTGGATGTGAAACATTCACACAGAAAGAGACTCCAGGTCAGCAGGAATTTCAAAGCACCCTCCAAGGCAGGTAAGAACGTTCCTTCAATTTGCTGCTCCAAACATTTCTAGACATCAATAATCTCAAGGGCATGCTGCCATGGTGCACTTTGACTTCTTTAAAAACACAGATCAGAATGTTTTCGTTTTAATCCCAGGTGTGGGACGTGGGGCTGCTTCACGGTGTTCCCGACAGCTGACTATGATTTGCCTGGTGCTCTAGCAGGGGTGTGGTTCTGTAGGCTGCAGAGAGTTCCTTCGATTGCGTGACATTTGGAGTTCTGGGGACTTTTCATAGGTATATAAATGCTAGGACCCCCGGGATGGGTTGTTTGTTGTTTGCTGTTGGTTGCCATTTGTGAAGTAGCAGGAAACAAGAGATGAGATATCCCGACAGCAAAGATCAGATTTGCTTCAAGGAACTCGACGCCCCTTATCGACAGGAAGTAGTCTAACAACAACGTCACCCGCTCTCCTTTCTCTGTCTTTTCTCTCCTATCCAGTGTTAGGGGGTTGAAAGGGAAGAACCAGGGTGGAAGAAAGAACAACCCATAAAGTGCCTAAAAGCCATACACACTTGGCTCAGTGACAGGAGTCAGAGTAGGAGCGTCACAGAAAACCATCACCAACGCTGACAACCACCTCACTGACAAGAAAGAGGGGCACACTTCTGGCATCCAGGATGGTCATTGTTTGAGCATGGGTGTGTGTGCACATGCTATGGTCACTGTTTGAGCATGAGTGTGTGTGCACATGCTATGGGTCAGATCCAAAGCTTTGTACATAACCAGGCCAAGTGCCCTGCCACTGAGCTAAAGCATCCCCAGCTTCCAGGAGAGCTTTTTGAATTAGGAGAGATGGTCGCTGAGGAACTAGTGGTTTTTTTTTGTTGTTGTTGTTCCCCCCCCCCCACAAATGGTCACTGAAAGATGTCTGTTTAAAAAAAAAAAAAAAAAGACACAAACCTTTGGGGTTGGGGATTTAGCTCAGTGGTTGAGCGCTTGCCTAGGAAGCGCAAGGCCCTGGGTTCGGTTCCCAGCTCCGAAAAAAAAGAACCAAAAAAAAAAAAAGAAGATGTCTGTTTCCTACTAGTGTATAAAAACTGTTACGAGGGCAGGTAACATGTCTTCAAGATTGCCATTTGATCGCTCCCTTTGAACTGTGCAGATATACCAATCCTGCTCCCAGGAGAGCAGAACACTCCAATGTGCCAGCATAGAGGGCATCTGTGGTAGAATGGCCGGGGTCAACATCCATCCATCCATCCAAAGTTCCTCCTCCATCATCGAGAACAGCTGGGACACCAATCAGCCAGAAGCCATCGCTCAATGGTGCATTTTTACAGCATTTCTTTCGTCTGCGACATCACGGTGTCTCGGAGGGAGTGGAAAACCTTCTGGTAGGCGTCTAGAACGTTCTGAGCGGTGGGTCTCTCTGCGGGGAACTGGTTCTTACACGCCTTATGGATATCAAACAAATGGAATCTAACCATGTCACTCCCTTCCACGTGCCCCAGAAGGAAACTGGAGACGTCCGGAATCTTCCAGATGTCAATCTTCTCATCATAGGGGGGCATGAGGTCATCTTGGAAGGGTGTGTCTTCTCCGTAGGGCCACAGCTGCTCTGGGGCCACGAAATCCCCGTGGAGCTCCCTGTGGCCACACTTCACTAGTACCCTAGAGCCGTGGTCCACCAGGGGCAGCGCGTCCAGGTCGTTAGCCACAATGCTGAAGTTACTTGTCAGCAGGTACTGGGACAACGTTTTGGGCAGGTCGTTAGAGTCACACATGACCCGCGTGCCCAGGGGGCTGTGGTGCAGGTAGTTAATGATGCTGACGTACTCCATGGCTAGCCTCAGTCTGTCCTGCCAAGTGTTCACGTCTCGGTACTTTGAAAGGTTTAGTGTTTCTTCCAGGTTGCTCAGGGAACCTAAGGGGTGATACTCGGTGAGAATCGTGCCGTCTTCCTCACAGAAGCCGGCCAGCGTGACCACGTGCTCGCTCTGTAGTGACGTCAGCATCCGCAGTCCGTGTAGGAAGTCGTCCTTCATTTCCAGCCTGGTGAGCCGGGAGAGAGCGACTTTGTGTTCATTCCATTCAGACAGAAAGACCTGAAACAGGGCCACAGAGAACGTCATTCCTTGACCCCTCTCCAAGACAAGGGGAGAAACACACACTCCCTAGGGGGCAGGTGTGGTGCGGAGGGCGTGGAAATGACCCACACTGTGCCAGTCCCGGTCGTCCCAGAGCTAAGGACAAATATACCACACTCAGCGAGGTGAATGGCTAATGGATGGCCAACGAAGGAACGGCAGAGTCAACGGGGAGATCAGACTGGAAGAACCCGAGAGCTGTGGTGTACCATGGCGTAAATGAGCACAGCCTGCTCTTGGCTGACAGAAGGAGAAGAGGACTCAGGACGGTCCCCCGGTATATGCCTCAAGATGGAAAGTGATGTCACATTAAGGGGGAGAAGCAGGCCTCACAGAGGAGATTACCAAGCGTTCCACGCTGAGTCAGCTCTAGTGATACCTACTTGTAATCCCCCAAACTCAAGAAGCAGAGGCAGGAGGATGACGAATTGGAACAGTCTGGGTTGTATAGCGAAACTCTACTTCAAAAGGGCAACAAACGAGAGTTCCGCACGGGACATACGGGCATGTTCAGAGAGCTCCAAATAGAATCGTCAAATAAACAGTTGGTTGTGTGGATCTAGGACTCAGGGACAGAGGCTAGAGGGGGTTTGTAAATACGTAAAAGCAGCAGGTGGTGGCGGTGGTGGCGGTGGCGGTGGCGGTGGCGGCGGTGGCGGTGGCGGTGGTGGTGGTGGTGGTGGTGGTGGTGGTGGTGGCGGCGGCACACACTTTTAATCGTATTATTAGGGAGGGAGAGGCAGACGGATCTCTGAATCCAAGGCCAGCCTGGTCTCCAGAGCGAGCTTCAGGATAGCCAAGGCTACACAGAGAAACCCTGTCCTGAAAAACCAAAACAAACCAAAACAAATAAACAGACACAGTAAAACCCAACTAGGTCTGGCTACCAGATCATATCTAGAGACACAGAAAGACGCGTCCTCAGCCGGCTGTGTTCAGTCCAGACAGCTATGTATTGGGAGACAGGCCCGTCCTATGTGGTACAGGGCGTCTGGCAACACTCGAAGCCTCCACCCACCGAACGCCTGTAACAGCTCCCCTGTCCAGGAGTGACAACCGCGAGAGTCTGCACACACTGCTATCTCCCTCCAAACGGCTGCTGGTTGAGAAGCAGTCGGCCCTGGTTGGGAGAAGGGAAGAGAAGTCAGGAAGGGAGTCAACAGGAGCGAGGGCTGAAGAGGAGAAGCCTTGTACACTCCTAGGAAACCAGCGTCCCAGGGCGAGAAGCAGCTGGGTCCAAGCTGGCTGCAAGGACTAAGGAAGAGGAAGGCCGTCTTCGGCTCTCGCTTAGCTGGTGACCTTAGTAGAAGCTTCCTGGAATGTGGAAGTCACACTGGGGAAGGGTGACAGTGATGGAGGGCCCAGGAGGTGGAGGTGGTGAGCGGAGTTTCCCCGAGATGAAGACAGAGCGGCAGCTGCAGGGGACTTCTTTCTGTGATGTGGGCTTACTTGTGCCCTGACAGGAAGGAAGGGGGTGGGGTGGGGACCACTGAATATGCAAGGGTGAGGGGGTCAGGAGGAGGTGTGCAGGGAGGTACAGACCGCCTGCCCAGGAAGAGGGTGAGGATGCCTTCCGTCTTCATAACTCATAACATAAGACTGTTGGCTAGGATAAAGGGTGAGTGTCTGAAAAGGTATCTCAGAGTGGGAGCACATCACTGAGGACTGCTGTGCTACACTGAGGGCTCAGAGCCCTCCTTAACTCTACAGGCCGTCTACCCTGCTCTACAGACTGTCTACCCTGCTCTACACGCTGTCTACCCTGCTCTACACGCTGTCTACCCTGCTTGCGTTTTCTCCCAGAACTAGGTAACCTTGCAACTGAAGACAGCATACTCTACCACTGGGTACCACACCTTTTTTTTTAAAAAAAAACTAACTATACCCTAGGACTTTCTTCTTGAAACCAATCGGAGTCCCCACCTACACCTAATGGCCACACTGTTAATAAACTGTGCTTCTGGGGTTGGGGATTTAGCTCAGTGGTAGAGCGCTTGCCTAGGAAGCGCAAGGCCCTGGGTTCGGTCCCCAGCTCTGAAAAAAAGAACCAATAAATAAATAAATAAATAAATAAATAAATAAACAAACAAACTGTGCTTCTGAAAATATGTATTTTTCACACAAGGTCTCACAGAGCCCAGGCTAGCCTTAAATTCTCCACATAGTCAAAAATGGCCTTGATGTAAGTGTTCTTCTAACTGAACTACATCCTAGTCCCTCTCCTAAATGTATCATTTCCAGGCTGTCACGTGATCGTGCACTTTTACACTCCTGTCAGCCTTCCTCCAGACGGTTTAACTCTAGCAGAGGTCCAGATCTGAGAGCACTGGGCTCGAGAACAGACACACAGGGCCTTCATGGCTCTTCCCTGTTTGCTTTTAAATCCAGTGTTTCGCTCTGCTGCTCCGGTTGGCCTCCAAGTCCCGCCACAGACCGTGTTGCCTGAGACGCCCGTGTTGAGACAGCAACAGGTGCCAGAGCGCTCTTCCAGGGATGATACCCGCGGAACGCAGCACGCAGGGATACTCACTCTCTTCACCGCTCCTTCCCCAACGAGCTTCAGCTGCCTGACTTCCGTCCTCAGCTCCTCACAGGACAACCAGCGCGAGCAGTTTCTCATCCGCCCCATTCTGAAGTAACCCGGAGGGCAGCGCCGAGGGTCCTCAGTAGCTCGCCCAGGGGAGATGAAGAGATGATCGAGGCAGACGTAGAGGACCACGTTCATAAGGGCCATGGCGAGCAGCAGCCCCATGCCCCGGGGGAGCTCTCTGTGGGTGAGACCATTCTTGGCTCCATGTTGCTGTCCCATGTCAGTCCCTACGACAGAACAGGAGACAACAAGTAGTAAGCACCATTGTCTGCTTCGACTTCCACGAAGGTCTCTGATGCCCCTGGCGGGCTGGAGGAGGCCACACCCACTCATGGGTTCGGTCAGCTTCAGCGCCACTTGCAGGCTTGTGTGATGAACTGCGAGCGTGAGCGGCTCAAACAAACGTTACTCTTCTTACAAGCTAGAATGTAAGTTTTTCTGCCACCCTAGGTCGACAGCCTTAACATTTAGTAAAACATAAGCAAAATATGTATTTGCGGGTCTGGGATAGAAGATAGACAGAGGTGTGGGATCGTAAGCCCACAACGGCCCTGAAGCTAGCTGAGAAGTAAGGGTGCTCCTTGGAAGTTACCCAAAAGCCCCTGAACAAGCTGGTGAAATAGCTCAGGGAGCCTCAGGTAGGTGCAAGACCCTGCCCTCCAGCCCCAACCCAGCAACGACAAGATATTTAGGTTCTCTTCTTTTGTGTCTCAGGGGATTGAACTCCAGCCTCAGTTATGCTTGCTGAGCAGCCCAGCCCCGAGGGACAGAAAGAAGCAAAGGCAGCTCTTCTGCAGGTGCACAAGGTGGCTTTGGGGTGGGAAAGGCCTCCAACTGCAGAGATCCTGGCAGTAAGCTGGGGTAACAGCTGACAAACCTGTGGATGACAGTAACCGTGACAAGATTTCCTGAAGAGAGGACTCAGGAAGACAATGGAAGTAGGGACCTAAAGAATCCAGAACAGGGCTACCACAGGCCATGACAAAGGGGGTCACGATGGAGCCATGATGGAGGGGCCTGGATGGGGAGAGACCTGGGATGCATCCTCAAACCAAGGATGCTTGGCCCTCGAAGTGCTGGGCAGAGACGTTCCGAGCTGACTTTCAGGCTGGGGGGCATGGGGATCAATAGTGACAAAAAAGGTTACCTTCAGCGGTCTCTTTTTCCTCCCAGTAAGGCCTCCATCCACACGCCTGTGTCCCTCAGTGCCCTGCTTGGCTCCCCATGGCAGCTCACAGACTCTAGAACTCCAGTCCCGGGAGATCTGACGGTGCCTTCTGGTCTCTGCAGATACTGCATTCACATAGCACGCTGACACACAAACACCCATAGAGGAAAGATTAGAAGGGGGTGGGGCGGGGCGGGGCGGGGCGGGGCGGGGCGGGATTGGGTGGTGGCGCTCACTTTAAATCTCAGCACTTGGGAGGCAGAGGCTGGCCGCTAGCTCTCTGAGTCGAGGCCAGCCAGGTCTACAGAATGAGTTCCAACACAGCCAGAGCTACACAGAGAAACCCTGTCTCGAAAGACAGACAAGCAAAACAAAACAAATTATATCTCAACTTAAAAGACTATCTCCCAAACTCAACTTCAAGTCTTCTCCCTCAAATCTATTCTTTTACACATTTTTTCACATCAGTAAATACAGATTCGCTCCCTCCTCTTTCTAAGCCCGTGAGGACGCTGGTGGTGCCAGCACACCAACATGACTACTGCTGGGAGGTGCGGAAAGGTGACAAGATGCCACGGATCACCTGTCTGCCACTCAACTGTTGCCAGGGTGTAAGAGCAGCCACTACTGAGTAGAAAACCAAACCTCTGTGCTGTATTCCAACAGCTCTTACTCACGGACACGAGATTCCGAACTTCATATGGTTTTTACGCCACACGAAGGTTTTACACCTATCTCTTACCCATCATTTACTAAGATAGAGGTGGCTGGGATACAGTGCGCTGGTAAATGCTTGCTTAGCTCAGGGCTATAGAAAACAGGCAGAGTGTAGCTGGCCAAACCCAGCATCTGATTACCATCGATTCCTTTGAGGGGGTTGCAGACCAAAGCCATCTCACCTCATGCCGGGTCTCTGGTAGCTCTGTAAAGGCTCACATCCCCAAATCTACATGGCAGCCTAGATCTTTCTTCCAACCCTCAGTGGGCTCCATGTCTGGGATGCCCACCCCCCCCACTCCTGCACACCCCTTCTGCGGGGCTCTCACTCCATCCTGGGGACAGAACCTACTCATCACTCAGGGCACAAATCAGAGTGACTCAGTTCTTCCCTTCTTTGAGCTCAGAATCAGCCAAGTCCTACACGATATATCACCCGACTCTAACCTGTTCACGGCCACCCTTCCCTCACTCCACCCTGACACGTGCCACCAGCGCGTCGTCTTACCCCGCCTTCTATAGCTGATTCTGTGTTCTAATCCATTCTCCACACAGCAGACAGGAACTTCCTCCTTTAACAAAATGCCTCAAGAGAAAAATATAAATAAAATTATGACCATCTATTTAGTTTTTGTTGATCTACATTTGTCCTGACTATATTTCAAGTTTTCAAAAAATATACAATATATTGTGTATATATATATACATTGTATATATAGTATATATTGTGTCTATATACATTGTATATATAGTATATATATGTATATAGTATATATAGTATATATATAGTATATATGTATATATGTGTACCCAATATATATCTATATATACTGGGTACACTGGGGATCCAACCCAGAAACTTGCACAGCTCGTGATTCCCGCCCCCAACCTCCCTTGATCTCTGAAAAACAATTGAAATGTTACATATACCAATGGTGCACCTCTGATGCCCTCATTCCCACTGAGTGTTGGTGAAGCCTCATGGTTGTTCTTTCGCATTCTCTATTTGCGGATCTGGGAACTGGGGAAGAACAACAACTTCCTAGGTGCTCACTTCAAAAACCTGCTCTGAAAGTTCTCTAAGCAATCTGGATGAACACTGAAACGAGGCCCTCTAGTGGACACAGCTGAACTCTCGTTTCCCTGTCATTATAAGTCTGCCCAACTTCTCAAGCGTTTGTGCTGGAATTCTGCTGTGGGAGAACAGGGCAAGAACGGTGTGAGAGGGGAATTCTGGGAGCTTGTGAGAAAACTCCAAGGAAAGGACCAGAGGCTGTGGCCTCAGTTTCTTAGAAACACAGATCAGTCTTGGAATTGCTCTCACGCTTCCCAGATGAGGGACAGGAGTGGATTTACTTCAGCCGTTGTTACTCACGGGCCTCTGAAGAGGAATGTTTTCTGCCACGTGCGGCTTGACCTGGTGATTGGACATTTTACCCAGGTGACTCTTCTTAACCCTCAGAGTCTGATGCTCTGAATGAAGTTGGTTACAGGGTGAGACTTTGATCTGCCTCATTTTTAGGACCTGCTCTCCCAGGTTCACACACCAACCAGAGCGGTAAACATTCTTCTTTACAACTAATGTTTTTGTTTTTTTTTTTTTTTAAAGCACAGCCTTGTTGTTTTACTTTCTTAAATTTTATTTATTTATTTGAATATGGGAAGATGACACCTGCTAAGGCATACATGTGGAGGTCAGAAAACAACTTGTAGTGATTGGTTCTCTCCTTCCACTAGGTGGACCCTGAGTGTTGAACTCAGGCTGTTGGGTTTGGCAGCAAGCCCCTATCCCCACTGAACCATCTTGCCAGCCCTCCACACTGTATTTTAGAGATGCCATCTACTGTACTTCATTAGTTGTGACTGATTCTAGCACCATTAGTGAGATAATTCCCCCAATCCCAGTCTCACTGTATAGACGGACCAACCGTGCAATCAATCCTCCTGCCTCACTCTCCAACGTGCTGGAATTATAAGCATTCACAACCACCCTGGTGTGAAACACAGTTTGTACATATTTCTTTGTGTGTGTGTGTGTGTGTGTGTGTGTGTGTGTGTAAGAGACAAAGGGTGATCCTTCCAAACCACAGATTTAATCCTACTCTCACACCCGCCTGCCCGGGGAATGCAGGCGTTCAATATTCCCACTGTGCCCTGACAAACAAAACTCTTAGATGAGTCCTGAGTGGCTAGAGATGTAGAGCATGGTCTATGCCAAGATGCACTGCCTTGGAGAACACCAAGGGGAAAGTAAACTTCTGGAGCCCAGTATTGGTTCACCGACTCTCTGCACGTGCATGCGCACGCGCGCACACACACACACACACAGGTACACATGCACTGTGCTGCACTCCAGCCCCCAAACATTCCTAGGTGCTCAAAGACACCCTTTAGGAGATACATAGGCCTTTCCCCTCTAGATTGCACGCTCCTTGATGTTTGTCTTCTGTTGTTTGGTTTCCCACTGTCTGCAGTGCCTCTCGCAGCAGGGACTTGGGAAGAATGCATGGACTGGCAGGTCACGCTGCACTTTTCTGTGTTTATGGTCTCTGGCACGCACACTCCTGTTGTCCTTGGGTTTACTCAGGCCCCCGGTGTCTCTTTTTCAGTCTGTGGGGACCTGTCCCATCGTGCTTCTCATCCACCCATTTCTTCTCGCACCCAGTGTCACCACACCAACACCAACACCATAGTTACATCTTCCCAGTGTCAAATCTCTTTTGCCTCAACCTCTCCCTCATCTTACCTTGACACTGGGTGAATGCAAGCTTGCTGGAGCCTAGAGATCATATGGTTTTAGGAAGGAAAGGACTCCCCCCCCACACACAAAAAAAAGCACAAGGCGGGCTGGGCAGACCGCTCAGTGGGTAAAGTGTGAGGACCCCAGAACCCAAGAGAAGCCAGATGTACCCATAATCCCACGGGTGGTAGAGACAGAATAGTCAGAAGTTGCCAGGTCAGCTAGCCGGATACATGGTGGGACATCACAAAGTGACACCGTTTCAAACAAGGCAGGAGGCCAGAGCACAGCACCCATGCTGTACTCTGACCTCCACATGTGTGCCATGACACACGTGTGAAACACGCACATAGGAGCACGCACTTTTGAATGTAAAACTGTCAGCCCCTTTCCGGGGTTTTGCAAGGGATGTGTGGCAGCACAGAGAAGCTGTCATATATACTTCCAGCCCCCTTCAGTTTGCGTGAGAATCTGCCAAAGGCCTATTCATTGAAGACTCGGTCTTGGCTGTTGGCACTACCAGACGGCAGCAGAACCTTGAGCAGGCAGAGTCTGTTACAAGGAAGCCTCGGAAGGTAAGAGCGTGCCCTGGAAGGAGCTACTGGGACCTCAGCCTGTGTCTCTGTGCTTCCAGGGTGTCAGGAAGTAAGATGACCTCCCCCCTCACGGTCTTCCCTCCTTCAGTTTCCCCTTCCACCGCTCTCTCCAGCCATGATGTGTATACTGAGCATGGGCCATAAGCAAAGGTCACAGAACGAATCCCATGATTGATCCCCAGTAAACCCTTCCCCTTTAAAAAGCTGACGATAACAAGAAAAGCCGGCACGCTCCAATGCTACCAGCATCACGGTCAAAACGCTGCAGGAACCTAGAATTCATATTTTTAAATTTGCTTATTTTATACGCATGAGTGTTTGCTTGCACTCACATTGTCCAATATGTGCCGTGTGTGTGTGTGTGTGTGTGTGTGTGTGTGTGTGTGTGTGTGCGCGCGCGCGCGCGCGCGCGCGCCCGAGAGGTCAGAATAAAGCGCTGGATTCCCTGGAACTGAAATTATGGACAGTGGTGAGCCATTAGGGAATCGAACCCAGGTCCTCTGCAACAAGGCACACACACATGTGGCTCTTAACCACCAGCCATCCCTCCAGCCTTAGACTCCACATTATCAGCTTTATGCCGAACCCTCATTACTTGGCAACTGGTGTGTGTTCACACACCTGTTTCTTGTGGACTGCCCAGAGCTTAAAGAATATGTGTAGCCGGCTGAGTAGGAACGTCTAGCACTGTTTAAACACCACGGCTAGTTGATAACGGTGAAAAAGGACCAGCGGCTGTATGCTCACTGCTTAGGCTAGACAAGGAAAATTAAGTAAGTGAACTGCCAATGTGCAGACAGTTTACACGATTCGAGAAGGCGCTGGTGCCACCAATACGGTTCAGACTAAATCTCACTTCCCGGTAACTATTTAAATATTCTGGATGTTATTTAGTTTGTGCAGGCGAAAGGGCGGAGGCATTAAATTTACTAAACGTCTAAAATTGGGTTTTAACAAAGAAGTGGGGAGAGAAGTGGGAGGGAGGGGGAGAGAAAGCGAGGGCATGGCGGGCAGTCTCCGCTCGCTCACACAGTTCAGTAGCAGCGCCCGGTGCACGGTAAGCACCCTGAGCGGGTGTGCACCGTACGCACCCGGAGAGGGGTTCTCGGTGAGCACCCGAGGGGAGTTGCACGATGAACACCCAGAGAAGGAGTGCACGGAGGGGCCGCTGCCAGCACCAGTTTCCAAGTCTAGTCCCAGCTGAGCCCCATGAGAGCCCACTCTGGGGCTGGGCCGGGAAGATGGGGCCGGGGGTCAGGTTCGGAAAGGCCCCGCAGAACCCTGGCCCACCTCACTACGCCCCGGAGCCTACCTGAAGACCACCAAATCCGGCTCGCATCCCAGAACGCCTGCGCGGCCGGAAGCGGTCGGAGGCGAGCGTTAGGCTGCCCTCTGGTGGCCGCCTCCCGCCTCACACTGGACGCCCGCGACAGTGTACCCTCACCCAGCCCCTGGTTCTGGTTTCCTCTAGCCAAATTGGTAAAGGCCAGGAAGCAGCAGCAAGGTTGAGCCTGGGGCTGAGGACCTCAGAGGGTTGTTTCCCCGATCTGCAGTTCTACACTCTCTGCAAAGCGGCGGCTGCCAAAGAGGGATCGTCAGAAAAGCAGCATGAGAAAATGGCAGACTGAGCCTCAGTGTACTGATGCCTCTGGATTTGATAACTACACGTAAAGGTGACTGTGGAGCTTCGACCTGAGACGCAAAGCTGCACTTCACAGACTTCAAGGGACGTGAAGGCTGGAAAGTCTTAATGTGTCACACTAGTGTTAGTACTTGATGTGAAATGAGAGGGGTAAGGTTGGGAAATGGAAAATCAGACATAACACCACCTAATTTGTTGTACTTAAAAAACTGATCTACTTTGCAGATTCGAAATCAAGACAGTACAGTGTGGGTTTAAAAAAACCATCTGTGTTTATTATCCAAACGATGAGTGTTAACTCGTAGCATGCTAAAGGACCTGGGACCTTGATCAAGCACCAGAGGAGTGGGGCAAAACAAAACAACTCTCAAAAACAAAACAAAACAAAAAACCCTCTAAGCAACTTTTGCTTCTCGGACTGACAAATGCGTGCAGTGTGTGCCTATGTGGTGCGGCAGAGAACTCAAAGAAATGATAGAAAGACTTGCTGGAAATTGTGGTCTACCTGATATCGATGCTAAGAACTAAACTCAGGAAGTGTGGAGCCATTTCTCCAGCACTAAGGATATCTATTGTAGAAAATATACCTGGATGTATAACAGCAAGAAATAAATTACATGAAATATATACACATATATGTACATATACACATGCATATATACACATACATATATATGTATGTATATATATGTGTATATATATATATATGTATGTATATATATATGGAGGTAATGGCTGTAAAATAATGTGACTGTATGAGATGCCATTGAAATACCCACTTAAAATGGCTAGGATAGGGGCTGGAGAGATGACGGCTCAGTAGGTGAGAGCATTGGTCCAGGGGACCAGGGTTCCAGTCATCCACTTGGCAGCTAACCACCGTCTGCAACCCGGTTCTAGAGGATTAGACCTTCTGCCTCTGCCCTCTGAGGGCACTGCACATGGGTGGTGCTCAGACATATAAGCACGCAAAACACATCAAGTAAAATCCAAAACAACCTTTTACAAAATGACTAAAACCATGAGGGGTGTTATATACAGTTTGCTAGAATAAGAAGTGATGCTGTAGGGGCCTGAGAGGGCCAGCAGGTCAGGGTGCTTGCCGTCAAGTCTGACAATTTAAGTCCGATCCCTAGGACCCACATGGTAAGGTAAGGATGCTCACCACGTCCTTTGCTCTCCAAATGCACATGCATGGACACACACACACACACACCCAAGTGACTTTAAGTTATTCTGTAATGATACGTACTGACACGAAGAGATATTCTGGATGTGGTGCGTTTGGTGTTAAACAGCCTTCATAGGCTCACATGCCTCTGCGGTCCTCAGTGTGGGAGGCTGGTTTGGAAGTAAGGGATTCTTTATTAACAGGCCTCATTTCCTGTTCTCTGCTTCCTGAGTATGGGTGGGTGCCTGAGTATGATGGTCCAGGCAGCCATCACGTCCCTGCCTGCTCCTGAATCTTCCCTGAAATGATAGCCTGTAAGCCATTGGCATAACCAGCCAAAGAAATAAACATCTGCCCCTCCCCAGTTGCTTTTGTCATAGTGTTTTATTACAATACGTCAACGGCTGAGGGTGGGAAACAGTGTATTTAATGTTGTGGTACTGGGGATGGACTCCAGGAGCTCATGCTATTCTCACATAGGGGGAGCTGATAAAACAGTGATTTCAAGGAAAGATGGGGAGGGGACTCCCCAGGAAGATGCTGACACCTCTGTAAAGCACAGCTTCAAAATCCAAGCAGAATTAGTGGCAGGGCTATTTGTGGTGGATCAAGGAAGATGACAGGTGTTTGGAGCAGCATGGATCTGGCCAGAGGATGTCTGCTCTGTTTTTCCCTGACTGGAGTTCAGTTTGGCTCAAATCCTGGAAGTCCTCTGGTTAAGTATGAGACAGCAAAGACTCTCTAAGCCAGCGAGTGGAGGAAACCCTCATTTTTGTGCTGTTCTGTCCCCTTTCCCACTTCTGCCCTTTCTTTATTCATCCCCAGCCACCAGCACCACAGTAGCGAATGCGACTGCCAAAGCTGCAGGACCAGAGCACAGCAGAGCCTTCCTTCCTACCCAGTGGAAACGGACTGAGGAAGCCCAAAGCAGGCACCCACCCCCTCCCCAGGCCCACCCGCTCCACTGCTGTAGCAGAATTGTGGATGGAGGCAGATTCTTGTGTTTCTTTAATTTTTTTTTTCTTATTCTTAGAGAATGAATTATGTATGGTCAGATCCTCCTCCATTCCCTCTCCACCCTTTTCCCAGCTTCGTGTCTTTCCTCCCCTCTATCCCCTGCTGCTCCCACTAGGGCTGCCCTTATTTGCTTGCCTATGGGACCAGCCTCTGAGCACAGGAAATCTACCAATGGCTTCACCCTCAGAGGGGATTCTCCCTGCACAAAGTGATCAACCAGCAGTCTTTCCTCAGTGAGGGGCAGGGGAGAAAGCACGCCCCAGGCTGTGCTGGAGTCTCAGCTGCTCGCTCCTGGGCAGGTAGTCGCTCCCGAGGGCACTAGCTGTAGCGTGTCCACATTCAGCCTTCCTCAGCCCGGTGCTTGTGGGTCCCTTAGCTCCTCACGTAGGCCTGAGCACTCAATCCCGGCTTCCCAGCGCTGTGTGTGTCTGCACTGACTGCTGGGCAGTTTCTTGACGGTCAAACTGGAATCCGGGTCTCTGGCCAGAGAACCGACACGGGTTCTCCATGAGAACCCAATGTTCTGGGTATGCAGGCTGTGGTGGCACTTGACTGGGAGGCTGACTGAGCTGAACGTCACACCTGACTCCGATCAGCACAAGGCACTTCGAGGGCCATGCTAATGATGAGGGGTCTGCTCGTGCCCAAAACAAGGCCGAGTGACATCCACACTCTTGAAACAAACGCTAAAGCACAAAGTATTTCAAAGGGCGGAAGGAGGACCTGAGAGACAAGCAGTGATGGCAGAGTGGAGGGCATGGAGCAGACTGAGACAGACTAACAGAAGCACGTCTGAGGCTAGGTCTGGCCCTCCCGCAGCCTCTGGAACATAGGACTTACAGGTGTGCATCTCCATGCCTGCTTGTTTTGGTTGCTGACCGCCCCTGAACCTGTGGTGAATCTCTGCATGCAGGATCACGGCTGTGCTGCTGTGCTGGGCCCCTATGCTCCCTTAGTCCCTCACAGCTCTGCTGAGTCGGCAGCCCTCACGACAATGTTAAGTCACTGACAGTAATTCTAAGGATGAATGTTCCTAGACTGGCTTATTTTTTGTGAGACAAAGCCTTCCTATGTGGCCTGGCTGACCTGGACCCTGAAATGTAGAGCAGGCTGGTCTTGAACTCACAAAGATACACCTGCTTCTGCCTCCTAAATGCTAGCATTAGAGCAGGCATCACCATAGTTGACCACTAGGCTGTGTTTTGTTGTTTCTACTAAAAACAGAGAGATGGTATTTTATGCTATTTCAAATATAGAACTTGAGACTTGGGAGATAACAAGTGACAAATACTAACATCAGATGTAAAAACAAAACAAATGTTAAAAATGACTTAAATGTGTTTTCTCTACTAAAAGGTATTTCCCAAGTTTATGTGGAGGAGGATTATTCAACCCCTCACAGTGATTTCCTTAGCTGTGGTGTGGTGCTCTAACACTGGAAACTCCTGTGGATTGCTGCTGTAGCTAGCACACTAGTGAGCCACTCAGGTCCTTTGGTCGGTCAGCACACAGTAGGTGTGCTCCTGTAGAAGGTGGCTGACCTGGAGACGGCAGCAGACTGTGCTAACTCCTCACACAGTGGTTCCCAGCCCTGGCTCAGGCGCAGAAACCTGATGGTATTGCATGGCGTGGATGCGGGGTGAACGTCCAGATGAGGCAGTGACTGTGAGCTGTGCTGAATAAATCCAGGTAAATTATCGAGTAGATTCTGTTACTCACAGTTAAAAAAGGACCAATTTCCATTTTAAACAAATTTACATTAACCTCCCTTAATCACATATTGTATAGTAATATTTTCTTTTTCAGTTTTTGACATTTTTTTTTCAAAGAAGGCCACGCCCTCTGTATTCTGAACTGGCCTGAACCTGTCTGTGTAGTCCAGACTGGCCTCAGCCTTGCAGCACCACTCCTGTCTCGGCCTCCCAGGCACTGGGCTCCTTGCTTGTCCCTTATAAACTGTTAAACACCAAGCACTATGGAGCTGTTTGTAGATAATGTGATTTTATTATAAAACCTTTCTTTTGGCATTAGTTGGTTACAGTGATAGCAAGATCCTGTGGGTGAGGCCAGCAGTCCCCGGCAGCTCCGAGGTTCCCAGGACTGCAAACCCATGACACAGCTGCCCTTAGCCACGCCCAGCACACGGCCGTGCACCATGTCTTTCAGGAGATGCTGATTCTACAGGATTGGATTAAATGTTGGGAAGACTACAAAAGCAGTAGTTCCTTTACGGGAAAGTTTTCTTCACCCTCCCCTCCAATGACTTTGCTTTAGGAAATCGACTCTTAGCTAGTCTGAACAGCGTCAGCACACAGGAGTCATCCTTAGTTCTTGTTAGAAGCAGCACCTGGACAACGTTAGCTCACAGGCATGAGATGGCCGCTCTAACCGCTCTACACTCCCGCATAAGAGGCCTCAGAAAGCATCGTCCTCTTCTTCCAGCTGCTCTTGCTGCTATACACTCGCCGGTATGTCACTTTCTCTGCTGTGTTTACTCTGGAGGGACCGTCCAATATATCTCCAATATTCCTTTCTTATAGTGTCCTTTTCTTTAGCTAGAATCTCACATAACTGAAAATGAAAAATAAAAATGTATTAACGTTTAATTCCCTCTCAAGGGTGTATATCAATGTGACACCGTACAGCAGTTACACACTGACAGTGGTACCCCAAATCAGAAAAGAACCCCGAGAACCCCCGTGAGATGTGGCAGCAACAGCGGTGGCAGCGGGTGAGGCAGTGAGGACTTTGTTGCACTCGAACTCACCTCTAGTGCTTTATTAAGAATGTCCTCCTTGTTGTCACACTGGTTTTCCAGCATGTCTTCATAGATATCCACAAGAAAGGCAATTAGGTAGGGGGAGCTGTGACTTGGTTGTAAATCAAGCAACTGGTTTAATAGATTAGGGTATCTGGAAAGACCACGGTCCTGCAAAATCCTACAACGAAACAGAATAAAACAAAACTCCATTCTGAGAGAGAGCACACACACACACACACACACACACACACACACACACACACACACAGATCAGGAGAAAGTAAGCCTCAGGCACAAGAGGGAAGACTTGTTATGAACAAGTGAGACGGGAAAAGAAAAAAACGTATTTTAAACTGTGTAGGCCTTATTGACGGAGGCTTAAAGTTGAATAAAAATTAACTTAAGGGGTTGGGGATTTAGCTCAGTGGTAGAGCGCTTGCCTAGTAAGCACAAGGCCCTGGGTTCGGTCCTCAGCTCTGAAAAAAAAAAACAAAACAAAACAATGAAGTTGGACTGGGGATGTGGCTCAGTTGGCAAAGTGCCTGCCCAGCGTGCACAAGGGTTCACCGCCCAGCAGTGCACAACCCAGGTATGGTGGTGCACATCTGTGATCTCAGCATCTGGAAAGTGGAGGGAGAAAGTAAGAAGCTCAAGTCACCGTCAGTGTCACGGTCTGAGAGCGACCTGCTATAAACGAGATCCACCCAAGAAAGTTGTAAAACAACCAATGATAACTCAGTTCCATGACATATGCTATTGAAGCAGAAAGAAAAGAACTCTTCTGAGAGGTAAAAAGAGCAAGAGAGACATCTCTCCTTGTCTTTGAGGTAATTTTCCACACCTCAGCTACTTAGGGGATTATAGGTCATCCACATCTCCAAGTATGACTGGGCCTCAGGTATGGTCTGTGTGCTGAGGAGCTAGGCTGGGTCAAGGGCCAGACCTCGGAAACCTTTTTAGGAGTAAGACTTGTCACTGGAAGACACGTTGACAGTGGGAGGGTTGGCCACCCATCTGAGTGACTTTTTGTCAAGTTTATGCTGCCCAGCTATACTGAACCCTCATGAATGGTGTGTTCCGTTCTTCGAAACAAAGACTAGGGGCTTCAGCACTTAGCAAATCCCTACACAAGTTGTAAATCCTAGTGACATGCACTGCCGTTCCCTCTGTGCTGTGTTCTTGGGGGTGGGAAGGGAAAGACGGAGGGCACGATGCCTAGGGTCACCACAACCGCACTCTGCTCTATCAGCTGTGCCGATCCAGAGAACTCCCTCACACCCCTTAGAGCCTGCTTATGGAGCTCACTCCGTGCTGTCACTAGCAGTGGGCTGCTGGCTCCCTCGTGACAGGTGAGTAAGCGCAGTCAGTGTCTTACCCTTTCAAGTAGTTCCACGCACTCTCATTGTGTGGCACTAATTTGATCATTTCCAGAGTATACCTGTAAGAAAATACAGACAGGAGTTTAAATGAACAGGTCAAGTTGACAGTTTTAGCAGCACTGGGAGGGAACCTGACGTAAGCTTTCCCCTTTCCCTCTGTCAGCACTCACTTCTGCCTGCCCGTGGCTCCTGCTACCACTGGAGTGCCAACCCCGGGAAGAGCGTCCTTAACTGTGCAGTTGTCAACTTGTCTCGACGCCCTGCTTCCTGCTAAGACGTGGCGCTGTTGCCATGGCTCAGCAGCTGAGAGCACTGGCTCTCCCAAACTCCCTGCATGCACACGGCAGATCACAACCATCTGTAATTCCAGTCCCAGGGCATCCAACGACCGCTTCCATCCACTTCAAGCACCGCAGGCAGGCGATACAGAGGCGAACTCGCAGACAAAACACTCACACGCAGAATAAACATCTGGGATTTCCTTTGAAGACAGACAGAGGGCTGGAGATGGCCTGGGGGGTAAGAGGACTTCCTACTCCTCCTGAGCACCCATGTCCGGCAGCTCACAGTTATCTGCTATCCCTCTTTTCCCAGCTTCCCCTGAAGCCGTTGGTCTCTGTACACATGTAGCATGTGCATGTACATGTACACACAAAATCAGTCTTAAAAGACTTTACTTTGGATTGGATCCTCAAAACAACTACATAGTTTTTGAAAGAAAAAAAGAATATTGAGTATTTTTCCTTCTGAAGAGAAGGTTAGCTAAAAGACCTGTCTTGTATTCACACTGCAACCGGGGGTGGTGAGTCAAAGATCAACGTATGCCCAAGAAAGTCTCAGTGATCGACGTCACTTTACGAGCTATAAGAAATGCCATGGAACTGGAACTGGGTGATGGTGCAGACTTCTAATGGCGGCACTGGAGAGGCAGAGGCAGGGGGTCTCTGTGAGTTCAATGCCAGCCTTGACTACAAAGTATGTTCCATGCCAGCCACCGCTGCCCAATGAGAGCTTGTCTCAAAAAAAAAAAAAAAAAAAAAGAAAGAAAAATGTTATGGAAGTTACAAAGGATAAAAATAAAAATGGTCATGAGTATATCTTATAATATCTTATATAAGATTAATAATCAATTATAACGCAATGCCAGTATTCCAAAATGTCAAGCAAGAATGGTCCCAAGTAATTTAGGTAAAATAGACTTAACCTACAGCAGCAGACTGTACTAGCACAGAACTATAGCGAAGACACAGTAAATAAAACAGGAGTAAACAAGCCCCACTGTTGTAGCCTAGGCCTGTCGTTCCAGCCCTGAGGTGGAGGCAGGAATACTGGAGTTGAGAAAGTGAACCAGTGCATGTACTGTGCTCTAAGGCAGTGAGACACATGAGACCATCTCATAAACAAACAGCCCTCCGCACAGGCAGAAAACGTTGTGCATAAATGTCTGCAGTGTCCTCACAAAGCTTGGGAAGCTAGACAGAGGTGCAGCTTATTCTACAGTGAGAATTAGACAGCTTTTGACCATTTTTTCTTTTCTCTCTCTTTTTGAAGATTTATTTATTTTATTCATATGAGTACACTGTAGCTGTCCTCAGACACACCAGAAGAGGGCATCAGATCCCATTACAGATGGTTGTGAGCCACCATGTGGCTGCTGGGATTTGAACTCAGGACCTCTGGAAGAGCAGTCAGTGCTCTTAACCACTGAGCCATCTCTCCAGCCTCCCTTCTCTCTCTCTTTAGAGTAAGGATCTCAAGTAGCCCAGGCTGGCCTAGGACTTGTTACATAGCAAAGGATGACCTTGACCGTCTGATGTTCCTGCCTGGATCAGCTAAGTGCCAAGGACACATGTGTGCACCCTACCACACTTGGCTTCACAGTGTGCTGGGGACCAGATTCACGGCTCTTCGCATGCTAGGCAAGTGCTTTACCCTCTAAACCACTGCTCCAGCTCAAGAAAAGGGAAGTCTTGTCTTTAAACCTAACAGTTAATTTTTTCCAATAAACATACTATATTACCTTTATAGGAAAAAGGGGAAAAGCATAAAGAAACTACAATCAGATCTACATACTTTCCTATATTAAGCATTAAAATTCCAATTAACATACCATGAATTCCTGATAAATACATCTATTACTATTTAAATATTATTCCGCCATCTTTAGGAAATACACCTAAATTCTGACAAACTGAGCATCTTGTTTATTTGTCTTTAACAGCAGAGGCCACCAATCTCCTCAAGGGAGACCAACGTCAACTTTCCAAACGCTTTGTAGTCAGTATTTTAGCTCTTTTAAAAACTAACCCAGTGAAAACACAGTGAGTAAGAAATATTAAATATTTAAAACCCATTCACTACAACTTGGGTCAACCCATAGTATGAAACTCTAAAGGATTCTGATTGGTAAGAAAACTCCACAAGAAAAAAGCAGTGGTGCCCTCTACAGCAGTCGGAACTTCCTCCACGGACGTCCACTGTTTATGTTGGGTCATGAACAACCCCTTGGGTGTGTGGATTCCCAGAATCCTAGCACTCAAGTACAAAGCTCTCAAGTTCTAGCCCAGCCTGGGCTACAGAGCAAGACCCTGAATTACAAAGGGGTTGAGGAGAGTTGGCTCAGAGCTCTTACAGTTTTACACACACCTGTTAGTGTGTGCATGTGTGTGTGTGTGATTTTGTCACTGCAGATGCATCTGGCAATGCCTAGGGTCATCTGTTTAACGCTAGTGTGTTACTCAGCACCTCCAGTCAGGCACTTGCCCAGCCAAGATGCTCACAAGAATAACTTGGCCTTTGGGAACTACTATCTAAAATGAATAGAATTTTAGTGAGAACAGATCCAAAATAAAACTTTCTGGCACTATGAAATCAATTTCTTCACAATCTCTAGAATCAACAACAGGTTAAGAAACTGAAGAGCCTGCAAAACACAGATTCCATGCAAACTCATCCTGGACGTGTTTTTCCCAAATCTGCCCCATTTGAGTTTGTAAGGCCTGGGAAAGGTCTGTAGGGCCCAGGAAAGTATTGATTTTGCAGCATCTGAGTGCCCAGTGTCAGTGCCAGCATCTGACAGGTATGCAAATTTTTAATGAGGGAATGAGCAACACAGGATACTAACTGGACTTCTCTCTCCAACACAGCGCGATCACTGTAGCCAGTGGTATTAGAAATGACGAAGTGTCTTTGGTTCCACACAGAGTTATTTCTCACATCCTCTTTGAGAAGCTGGTCCACATACTGCAGCTCATTATCCCAAAGTCGAAACTCCTAAAAACAAAAGTCCAGTTAGAAATGCTCTGTCATTTATAAAATAACAAAAACAAAGAAACAAGCAAAATGTCAGCAAAGCTAAGAAAGTGGCACTGAAGGGAAGGGGTTATCATGGTGGCAAGCAGTCGGCGATCCCAGCATCCGGGGGCAAATGTAGAAGGATTAGAAATTCAAGGCCATTCCCAGCTACACATATTCAAAGCCAAACTGGGTTACATAAGACATTGTCCGAAAGAAAGAGAGAGGGAAGGGGGGAGAAGAGATTGAGTATAGATCCCACAAAGATATAAACTAAACAAACAGAAGTAAAAGGAAACTTAGAAGGGAAAAAACAAAAGCCATCAACCAAATTCACTGGTGAAAGACTGAGTAACATTACGCACACACAGATGACGTAATTTGGAGTTAATATGTAACATTAAACAGAGCAGCACTGCAGATGTACACACAGACAGGGTGTAGCACATATCAGGTATCCCAGCATCCAGGAGGCTGAAGCAGGAGGATCAAGAATTTAGGAAGACTTTGGGCTACAGATTGAAACCTTGTCTCAAAAACAAAACAAGTTAATTTTACAAAGCGAATTCCTGATAAAATTACTTTAAACAAACAGAAAACAGAAAGATAGACATTTGTATTTAAATGTCAAGTTTTACTTTATGATTAAGGCATTTTGAAAAAGCGAATGTATTTTTATTTCTTATTTGACACTAGCAAGATTAAGGATTTCTAAGCTGGTCCCTGATTTTAAAAGTCATAGTATTTTGGTGAAAAGCTCTGTGCTGATGAGCAGTGAGGGCTAGCACGGTTCCTGCGGCCACACGGCAAGCATCCCGAGTACTGCCAACCACCCCAAACACCACTGTCTGAGAAACACTGACTTACATAAGTTTTTAAGTATTTTTCCCTTCGTATCTTCCCGATCCTACTCCGATGTGCTGGGATTACAGGCATGTGCTATAATATCCTAGGGGATATATTATTTCTCTGATTTTATGGAGCATATAAAATGTACAGATTTTCTTCAGTTTCAGAAATCACTTGTCTATTATTATAGTTGAAAATAATCTTACGTCCCGAAGAGTGGGTTGAAAATATGAAACCATGCACATCGAATGTAAGAACAGGAGAAACTTCTGTACTTCAATTATAGGAACTTAAAGCTACAATATAACTGACGGGTCTCTCGGAATGCTTTGTCATTTAGAACCTCTGACAACTCAGTAAAAAACCTACTGTGTGAGTAGCTTTCCAAAGACATTGGTAACACTGTATTTAGGTTGCTCTGCTAGCAGACAGACATGGGTGACACACAGTTTGACGTCATTACAATTTCCTGTTTGCTTTTGTTGTTGACACAGCTGCACTCTATCTATCACCCTGTCCCGCTGGAATTTGCTATGTAGACCAGCCTGGCTTCAAACTCAGATCAGCCGCCCTGCCTCCTTGAGTGTTAGGATTAGAAGTATAAAGCTATCATGCCCAGCTGATTACAGCTTCCAATGAAAATGAAGACAGCAGGATCTGGGGAACAGCTCAGCGGGCAAACTGACTAATATGCACAGGGCACTGGGGATAACACGCGCACCACAGAAACTGAGAGCAATGATGTGAACCTGGAACTCAGCCCGTGGGAAGCAAAGGCCAGAAGGTCAGAAAGTCAAGATCACATTGAGCTACATAGAAGGCAAACTTGGTCAACATGAAATCTGTTTACCCAAAATGACTTTTTAAAATAAAAAAAAAAAAAAATTACAACTATTGAACAACCTCAGAAACTGTAACTCATTTAGTTAAATATAAAAACGCTTAAATTTTTAAATGATATTTTTAACTGTGATGGTGTGGGGACCCATGCTTCCAATCCCAGGACTCAGGAAGCAGAGGCAGGCAGACCTCTGAGCCAGTTCTAGTGAGTTAGTTCCAGGCCAGCCAGGCCTATAAAGAGGAGATAATGATGTAAATTTAATCTAAAAGTTCTTTAAAATTTACTATTAATTTTCTTTAATAGGAAACTATTCACCAATATATCCAGAGAGATTACAAAATGTGACCTCATGGAGGATGTTAGGCTTCGAGCACCTTTACTTTATGGGTTTTTAGTCACACATGCCCATCTGTTCTTTCACACAGACTTCAAGAAAGGCGATACCTGAATGACCCACTGTCGATGCTGCCAGGCATGGTAATTCTTTGCATCCTGATTAAGGATATCGGCGATGAACTCGAGCTCTTGAGAAGGATCTTTCAGCCACTCCACTAATACTCTCCTATGGTGCCTGAGCAGAGGACAGAGGGGAAGTGTAGGTTAACTCTGAGCTAACACCAGCCGCACTCAGTGAGCTGAAAGGGAATTCAGAAAACAACAGCTCATTCCCAATTCCCAAAGCTACCAGAAAGGCTAACAGTGACAGAGTTCCAGCACTGAGTTGAGGCACAGTGACAGATTGTGCACAACCAGGTATCTAGGGCACAGGTCTCTCAAACCAGACCTGCAGCTGCAGTAATCTTCTCACAGCCCAGGCCTTTGTGCAGCGATTCTGAAGCACTGTGTGTGGACGAACAGAATCTGTCTCTACTTATAGTCAGTTACAACACTATGCTTAGAATGCCACCATACAAGCACCTCTTCATGCTACCAGTTGGTAAGCAGAACTTATTTACTTCTGCCCTAGAAAATGTGTAACTAGGACAAGTTACAACTCCGTCACAAGACAATTTCTGTGTTAGAATACTTTTTTATACTGTGTTCCATTTTCACAATTCTCCTTACACACACTGGAAATTAAAAATGCACCAGAGGCTGGGTAGTTAGCTCACTGATGGAGCATTTGCCTAGCACGTGTGAGACTCTGGGCTCCATCCCCATATGACCAGGAAACAGACACATCCCCAGTGTTAACTGTGACTCGTCCAGTGTGCGGGCTGCACGTGTGAAAGGTGCTCCTGAGCAGGGCCGCCCTGATCGGGAGACTCTAGTGCTCAGGTAAACCAGCACCACAGGGGACATTCAAAGACTCATTTCACACGATATGGAGAAGGCAAGATGCTATCAATGAGAAAATCCTAGAAAGAAGGATTTCTAAGTTTACTGTTAAAACTCTCCAAGTCACTGACTACTACTAACATTTCCTTTTCTCAGGTTTCTAGGTAAGTTTTACCAAACTGACTTCTCATAACAGTAATACAATATTCTCCAGATCAGTGAGAATTTAATAAAAATCAACTAGTTAGGTCCTGGGTTTGCACTGCCCATCCTATTGTAAGGCAAATGCCTGATATTTCTGATTATTTTAGGTGATCCCTGTAAAAAACGTTGTTCCACTCCCAAAAGGTCATGGCCCACAGGCTGAGAACCACTGCCCTATGGGCAGCCCACATCTCTATCAGTGTCCATCAGGCCATACCCAGGTTTGTGGTCATACCCTGCCTGGACTCCTGAAATGTGCTGTAGTCAGATGGAACTATATGCATGTCCCTGAGTGCATGGCCTTCTCACATTCTTCTGCTCACAGGTTTTTCTGTTTCCTGCGCCCACCCCATACTCACCCCCAGCACACAGGAGGAGTGCCAGGGTCTGCTACTCAGGCTACTGTCTCTGGGAAGAGCACTATCCGAACTCTAGTCCATTCTTTCCCCCTCATTTCTCCTTTTCTGCTTCTTGCTCTCCCTCCACAAAATCTCTACATTATAATCCACACCGTCTGCAACAAAATGGAAAACCCCGACGCCATGTTCACAATGATCCATAAAAACAGCTGGCTTTTATGCACTCTCGGCTTGACACTGTTACTGTCTCCCTGCACCTACAAAACTAACATTCAGATGACTGTAAAGTATCGAATATAAGAAAGTTATTTCATACTGACTAGGAAACCATTTTCAGACTTTTCCCAATCTAGTACTGCTGCTCCACAAATCAAACCTTACAATCCTATGAGCAGCTAACAGTCTGACTGCAAAGCACTCAATGGATAAAGAACTCTCAGCTCCCAGTGCCAAATGCTATAGCAGAGTGACATACTTCCTTCTTGCTTTCCTCTTACCAAACTTGATAGTTTTTGGGCTGTTCCTCAATTATTGCAGTGATGTAGTTCATTTCTTCTTGCAGATCCTTCTGAAGCGACCTCAAAAGAACTCTCCGAAAATGCCTATGGCAAAACAGCAAACACAGAGTTTCGTCAGTTCAGAGGAGTCGCCTAGCAAGACTGTCAAGTAAGCTGCAAGACAGGAATACAGTGCACAGACAACATCTGCTACTTACTTTACGTGGCCAATCTCAGAGCCTGTAACTGCCCACATTCATACATCTAGAACTGGAGTAATGGAGCAGTTCATGTGTAAGCAGAGAGGCCCACAACAAATGCAAAACAGAAGAATTAAGTTTGAGCTTTAAGGAATGGGAAGATGAATAACTAAAATGTTATTTTCAGGTAATAGACTGGATTCTATAATAAAAAATAAATCCCTTTCCTTTCTATAGGCTACAGTTTACATACATATACTACTAATACTATTATAAACATTATAAAAATATTGTATTCAGAACCACCATCAAAATGTTTCTCTCAAATAGAATAAGGCTTCTACAGGGCGTGCTGGCATATTCCTTTAACCCTACCCTCAGAAAGCAGGTAAAAATCTTGAGTCTGGACTAGTCTACATAGAGCTCCAGGACAGCCAGGGCTACACAGTGAGATTATGTCTCCAGAAACATAAGACAAACTGAACAAAAGAAACAAAGATGACAACAACAAAAGCAACCAAGAAAAGATAGCCCAGGAGGTTTCATATGCAGCTAAAGAGTCAGTCCAGAGGTAGACAGGAGAGAAGATCACAACTTAAAAGAGGTCAAGACAAGGCTCAGGGCTGGGAGATGGCTCAGTCACTAAGGAGGTTAGGTTTCAAATCCAGGACAAGCAGCTGAGGGGCCTATTTAATATATCAAAACAGACCTGGCCGCCAGGCTCTCCCAGCATCTCTCAGTCCCTACCTAATACAGGGTATGGCTGGCACACCCCACGCCCTGCCATAAACTTTCCAGTTCAGGGGTTGGGCTGCCCTTCTCCCAGAGACTCTTCCCTATGTAATAGAGACATTTTGGTTACTTGCTCTCTCTTCCCCTCACCGTTTCTGCCTCTTTCTGCCCTCTCTGAGTTCTCTGTCTCACCTGGGAGCCATTCCCAAATAAGCCTGCTTTTATACTTTTAATCCAGCTTGAACTGGCTTACTACGTCAGCAGAGAAACCTACTAAACAATACTTGTTCTTATCGGGGGCCACGCGGTGGATTACAGCTGTCTTCAGTTCCAGGGGATCCTACTCTTTCCTCTGACCTTTGAGGGCAACAGGCATGCATGTGGTACACAGGGATACATGCAAGCAAAACATTCAAATACATTTTTTTTAAAGATTTATTTACTTCATGTATATGAGTACACTGTAGCTGTGTTCAGACACAGCAGAAGAGGGCATCAGATCCCATTACAGATGGTTGTGAGCCACCATGTGGTAGCTGGGATTTGAACTCAGGACCCCTGGAAGAGCAGTCAGTGCTCTCAACTGCTGAGCCAACCTCCAGCCCGACCTCAAATACATTTTTTTTTTTTTTTTTGGTTCTTTTTTTCGGAGCTGGGGACCGAACCCAGGGCCTTGCGCTTCCTAGGTAAGCGCTCTACCACTGAGCTAAATCCCCAGCCCCTCAAATACATTTTTAAAAGAAGGGTTTAAAAGAAGAATGGGAATTTTTTTCACAGCTGAGGTTAAAAAAAAAAATACGAAACTGCAAAATTTTGAAGGATTTTGGCTTCCAATGTAGAAGTCTGTTAGTAAAGTCAAAGGCTCTAAGACAAAACACTTTTAAATACATCTAAACTTAAAAACAACCTTTTTTAAAAAAAAACTTATTTAGATGTTTTGTCTGCATATACACCTATGTACCACATGCGCACACTGGCTGCGCAGGCCAGAGAGGACACGGAGTTATAGATGCTTGTGAGCTACCATGGGTGCTGGGAACTAAATCTAGGTCCTATTTAAGAGCAACAAGCAAGCCTGTAATCCTGGTAGAGGCTGCAGGGCTATGAGTTTGAGGCCAGTCTGGTCTATAGAGAGTTCCAGGATGGATAAGGCTAGACAGAGAAACCCCATCTTGAAAACCCAAACCAAACCAAACAACAAATAAACAAGAGCGACAAGTGTTCTCACCACTGCCCCATCCCTCCAGCCACATCCTAAACACAATGTTCTCCACATTCTCTAAGCTTTCCTTGGCTCAAGGATGTGCTTTGCAAAAATGAGAAAGTAAATCAAGAAAAGAGTTGGGTGTGGTTGTTTATGCCTTTAGTCTCAACACGGGTGTGTGTGTGTGTGTGTGTGTGTGTGTGTGTGTGTGTGCTCGAGCACGCAGGAGGAGGAGGAGCAGGGGAAGCAGGAGCAGGGGAAGCGGGGCAGGAAGCAGGAGCAGGCAGATCTCTGAGTTTGTGGGCAGCATGGTATGCATAGTGAGACCTGGAGTTTTTGTTTGTTTGGGGTTTTTTGCCTTCGTTTTTTATTTAAAAACAAATAAACAAAATAGTAAATGGCAAAGGATTTATACAGTCTGAAGAGACAGAGTATGACACATTTACATGTCACAGAGTCTGGGAGCGAATTACTTACTGTTGCACAGGAAAGTAAACCAAACAAAACCAGCGATCTCAGCTGCCTACATAGACAGAACGAATGCTGCTAGCATGGATGCTGTTAGGCACGGGGCACAAGCCTGTAATTTCAGATCCCAAGAGGTGGATACGGAAGCATCACAAATCTTCCTCAACTACCTACTAAGTTTAAGGTCAACCTGGGCTACGTTAGATCTGCTTTAAAAAACAGACACAGGGCTGGTGAAGTGGCTTAGAGGGTAAAGGGGCAGGACAGCAACCAGCCTGAAGACTGAGTTCAATTCCTGAGACTCATGTGGGGGAACGAATGGACTCCCAAGGCGGGCTGTGATGTGTATGTGCACTGAACACATAGCCACAAATAAACATACGGTAGAAAAATGGAGACCGAAGGCCCTCTGTGAAAGGACATGTACTTCTCCTATGAGGCATGGAGAGCAGGAGCGTAACTCGTTGTGGTATAGAGAAGCACAGCTGACTCTGTATCTCTCATAGAAAGAATTATGTCGACAACGCAAAATGAACAGTAACACAGTGTTATCTGGTACACAGAAGTCCATTCAAGAAAACGGGAATGGGTTCTGTAGCACAAAGGACTGGTGCACAGACTGTTGTTCTCATTCAGGAGACTCGAGGGCAAGTATGTGAATTATTATTTTGATGAAAATTAGAGTACAGTTAAGAAAGGAGTCACTTGGACTCAAAACACAAGACCTGCTAGCAGTAAGTATTAATGTTTATATTATATTATTGTATTTTTTTTTCTTTTTTTCGGAGCTGGGGACTGAACCCAGGGCCTTGTGCTTGCTAGGCAAGCGCTCTACCACTGAGCTAAATCCCCAACCCCATTATATTATTGTAAATATTTACTTACCACACCGTATAGTTGGCTGCGTTTAACTCAATAGCGTCTCGAGTGAGCTTAAAGGCTCGTTCGCTTCTTTCATCGCGCTGCAGAACAGCTCGGAAGTAATCGTAGACGTCTCTAACTGGAGACACAACACACAGTACGTGAGGGTCACTTCCTGTTTAACACAAGAACTCCACTGCACATGTATGTGGTCTTTGCATGTGTATCATGCATATACCAGAAAGGACAGTTAAACAGCTGGGTGGCTGGGCTGTTTTATTACTGTGTTAATTTGTGGCGATAGTGTCTCATGTATACAAGGCTGGACCCAAACTTGCTCTATAACTCAGGCTTGGAACTGTCCATCGTGATTCCCAAGTGCTAGGGTTACAACTCTGTACCATGTCAGCAGATGCACATGACACTGAAAGCCACTCAGGCAATGCTCAATGTCACAGACACAACACATGAGCTACGTAAGTCTAATCATGCTTACCGCAAGTATTATGGGTTAATGCCAAACTGAATCTCCCAAATGCCTTATGTAAAATCCATGTTGTAACAGATCTAAATCTCAATGGTTATAGGGATTGTAAGTTTTCCCTACAAGAACTGCTGTTCCTGTCCCCATTTGCATTTTCCTATGGGTGTTGACCACAGAGGTTAAGTAATATGTTCATGGATAAAGATCCAGTAGATCAACATGCCAAGTGGTCAGACTCCAAGTCTATGCTCTCAGCCTCCAACGCCTCTCTTTTTAAGAGACTCACTTTTATTTTCACTCATGTGTGACTGTGTGTAGAGGTATCTATGGGAGGCCAGAAGAGGGTGTTCCCTGGAGCTAGCGTTATAGGGAGTTATGAGCGGCCTCATGTGGGCATGGAGGAACGAACTCAGGTCCTCTGCTCTTAGCTATTCAGCCATGTCTTTGGCACCTACCTCATGTCATCTGCCAAAATGAGTCCAGAATAGGTAGAAGCTGCTCTTAGAGGGCTGAAGACATGGTTCAGCAGTTAAGAGCACTTGTTGCTCCTACTGAAGACCTGGGTTTGGTTGATATGTGGTTACTACTGATGTAAATATTTCTGTGTAAATATTTCTATTTCTTTGAGAAATATTATGTGGAAATATTTCAGAAAACATTTTCATGTAGTTATATACTCTGAAATTTTCCTTAATAGAGTACTTTATATATAATCTAATCATGCCTTCATCACAATAGAACTAAATTATTTTCTTTGCTTATCTTTTCTTTTCTCCGAGAAATGGATGAAGATGTCTCTTGACCAGGGACAATCTGCTTGTTGTTTTGCTGGGGATCAAATCCAGGGGCACTGCATATACCAGGAAAGTGCTCTGCCAGAGTTACATCCCTACCCAAAGATTATTCTCTTACATTTGCATATGGCTTATCTATTTTTGTTTCAGAACATCAATTCACCTTTAATTCATTTTTATGTTCATTAAAATATAAATTATATCAATAAGATATAAGTATGCTTTTATCTAAGCCCGTAGTCAACAGAGCAAAGCCTTTGCAGGGTGCATGAAACACACATTTCAGTCACACGCTCTACCTCACATATACTGAGGCCTACTTTCAGTGCTTATGACCGTATTTCTGTACTAGTAGAACAGTAGTAACTGGTTAGTACTACATTTTCATACTTGATATATGGCAACCCCTGTACCACTGTTCTTCCTTTTCAAATATTTGTTACCATTTCTTCATAATCAGTAAACGAATAATTGTTTTTTTGCAAAAAGAAATGATCTTAGAAAACAAAGAATTAACTAAGAGTAGAAAATTTACACATGCAAACATACAAACACATAAAATTCCAAAAATAGCACTTCATCTATTTACCCTTCCTAGAAGAACAATCAACATTTGTATGACCTCCTATTTACAGAAGAGTTCACATTCATGGTAAGAATAGGCTACTTGTTAAAGAAAACCTCAGTTCATACATTTCAACTGAGGCTAACACTACATAGCTAAAATATATTTTAAAATGCTAGTGTGTGAACAACTAAAGCTTATTCTAAATAAAACAGTAATTCATCTGTTATACTTTAAATGCAAATTAAAGCACAACCATATAATAGCTATTATGTATTATAATGTAACATTCATTGCTTTGAATATCTCCATCCCCTGAAGAAAATATGAAGACAAATGACAAAGAAGACATTTAACTCACCAAAGTAATTCAGGTTTTTATTAAACAAAAACCTCCCACTTTTCTTGTTAGATGATTGTAAATTTCAACTTTGTGAAAAGTTCAACATACAGAGCCTTCCTAATAAACATAAACTTACACTTTTCACTGTAGATGATCTGGACCACTGGACTGGGGCCATCATTCTGGGGCACTGGGTCTATGTCAGCCCACTCTGCCCTGTCCCTGAAAATAGACATTTCCCCATGATTATATTCAAACATGTTAGAAGGAAAACAATTCTGGTGCTTTCTTGTTTCTTATTTCTGTTTGGTTTTAATTGGCAACAATCATTCGATCAAATGGAGATCATAACGTAATCATTGGATTCTTCCATGCAAACCTCTGCCACTTTGCTTCATATATTAAAATTTTAAAAATAAAGCAGAAATCAACTCTGGATTAAGGAAAATGAGTAAGGGGCTGGAGACATGGCTCAGCAGTTAAAAGCATAGGTTGCTCTTATAGAGTGCAGTTCAAAGCACCCACATGGAGATTTGAAATCATAATTCCAGGTCCTGGGAATGTGATCCCCTTTTCTGAACTCCACAGAGAGCAGAGCACACTGCAGACATACACGCAGGCACACACATAAAGTAAAATACTTTATTTTTTTATTTTTTATTTTTTGGCTTTTTGAAAACAAGGTTTTTTCTGTGGAGCCGTGGGATGTGTTCTGTGGACCAGACTGGCTTTGAACTCAAGAGGTCCACCTGCCTCTGCTTCTGCCTCTGCTTCCCAAGTGCTGGGACTAAAGGTATGCGCCACCACCAACTGGCATAAAACACTTATTTCAAAAAAAATAATAATAATAAAAAATAGTAAATCAATAATTTTAAATTTATGGTGTGGCAAAATGTGGTCTTCTAGAAAGTATCCACGTTTTAACTTAAAAATTAGCTTCACTCATTCATTTAGTAAGATTCTGGAGTTAGTATTTTTTTAAAACATGAATTTTA
The DNA here is from genome assembly GCF_011064425.1 of Rattus rattus. Classification (NCBI taxonomy): domain Eukaryota; kingdom Metazoa; phylum Chordata; class Mammalia; order Rodentia; family Muridae; genus Rattus; species Rattus rattus. The sequence goes on along the minus strand of NC_046166.1, from coordinate 60,493,388 downwards.
GTAGGAACTAACCTTAATCCTAGGTGTGATGCCTCAATATCCACCCCCCCACACACATCAGACGAAGCATTGCAAGTTATTGTTACTTGAGAAGTGGCCTGTGAGGGTCACTCACAGGCAGAGTGAGGGCCTGGGATGTGCGATGAGGCCTGCCTAAATGCCTAAGCCGGAATATTAGCTTTACAACTTCCTGTGTGACATTAAGAAAGTCATTAATCTGCCTGGATGTCAGTTCCTTCATTTATAAGATGAAGACAATTTTATCAGTCAACTTTGAAAGGCCACTTTGAGAAGGAATAAGAGGTAATGGGTACTTTGGGTGCTTAAAACCTGCATAGCATATTGTAAGCACTCTAAAAATCCAGGGGACAGTCTCAAAACAACAGTACATTGAAATAACAGGCGCTTATGGAGACTTCCATGAACTGCTGCTCAGTGTGACCATCTTTTACTTACACTCTTTTCTTCTCTAGACCAATCAGTTACTGAGAGCAGACATTTGTGGTATACAGCTAACCTTGAAATTGAATCCCTTATGTAAGAATATAGGAAAAAGAAGGGGTTGGGGATTTGGCTCAGTGGTAGAGCGCTTGCCTAGGAAGCGCAAGGTCCTGGGTTCGGTCCCCAGCCCCGGAAAAAAAAAAAAAAAAAAAAAAAAAAAAAAAGAATATAGGAAAAAGAATGACCTACCTGCTAATATATATAAAACCTATAGTCTGGAGAGAGTCATGGAAAACACTGTCATTTAATCTTTCGGAAATCAGACAGTCATCCCAAGAACATAATTCACAAATCAGAGAAAAGTTCTGAGAGCTATGGGACCCCACAATAAATCTGAAGTCATCCAGCTACAGAAAGCTCTGCATGCCTTTCACTCATTCATGAAAACATGGTAAACGAGTCATCTAAAGGGTTTAGGTAGAACTACGGAAAACACTTTCTGACACGGAACTAGGGAACACTGAAAGGAAAGAGCAGGAGGGATGAGCACAGCGGCAAAGATGAAGGAAAGTTCGCTCCAGTCAGCAGAAGGCATGCAAAGCCCTGACAGCGTTTGTAAAGAGCAAATCTAGCCGTTTAAATTAAATTATCCCGCAGCAAACTGTCAAAAGGGCGCCTTTCAAATGATGTACGGCTATCAGCAGGGCAGCACTGCGGGACCACGGAAGTGTCACCGCACCCTAGCTTCAGAAGAGCGCCGCCACAGCCAGCCAGCACCCGGGGCTGCGCGGACTCGGAGGGCGCCCCCGTCCGCCCGGCTGCGGCGTCGCTTGCATCTCAGCCTCGGCAGCACAGCTCATCCCCGACCTCAAGAGCCGCGGCCCGCAGGAGGGCGTTACCTGTACAAGACATAGGTGGGCGAGTCCAGGCTCAGAAACCCGTCGTCCATAGGGGACGCCGCTGCTTCCCCGGCCTCGGCCGCCATCTCTTCTTCCTGCGGCTGCTGTGCTGGCGGCGGAGGAGGCGGGGGCGGCGGCTGCTCTGGCTGTCCCGGCTCACCGCCTGGCGCAGATTCCCCGACCCCCTCAGTGGCCGCCATCTCGCCTCCGTCCGCAGCAGAGGTGGTGGTGGAGGCCCCGCCCCCTCCGCGGCCCGCCCCGCCCCCGGCGTGGCCCACTTCCGGTTCCTCGGGTCCTACCATAGAGGCGTGGGGTAGAGGGCCCGGCCGGGAGGCCTGGCCAGGCCAGGATACGTACTGTACTCGCTGCTGTTGTTCCAGGGGCCCTTCCCGCCTGCAGGTCTTCAGAGGCCTTTAGGTGCTTCCTGATAATCAGTGGTATTCTTTGGGTAACTTTTCTATTTCTTTGCTTTTGTTTCTTTTTTCAACGCTCGGGATGAAACCCGAAGACTTGCACATGCTAGGCATGTGCTCTGACACGAGCTACCATCTCCAATCCCCAGCTGCCCCCTTCTTTTGGACTGTCTTAGGGATGTGAAGACTTGCAAACGGTGCACACCTAGCCACCTCTCTTACTCCTCAGGTTTCCACTTTAACCTTGAAAGGGCCTTTGCATTATTTCACACTTTACATGTTTTTCAATGCTACGAGTTTATATAAATCAGCATTTTATTAACCCGGGGAAGGGGTGTCTTTGGAATTAAGTTTGGATTCTGTGCGAGCAATACGCATAAGGGATACTCCTTTCTAAATATTAACAAATATTTACTATCAAACAGGCACAGGGTTCACTCACAGCAGAGCAAAAACCGAATGTGACTGGTCAGAGTATATTCTAGGGAGGACTGATTGAGCCAAAGTGGGAACAAAATAAAAGGGACTGATGTCATTAGAAACACATTGTTCTTTAATTAGCAAAAAACCAAGGATGGTTTTGGGGCCTTGAGGGGTTTTATAAGGTAGAAAAGGAACGTTTGTGATTCCAACAGAGGTTGGTATGTGACCGTAGCAGAAGTTTCCCTGCATCCTAACAGCCCACAGGTGTTACCAGTCAAACCAACTTTTCTGTCCTGAGTTTCTTGGCGCACCTGTGCTAGTGATCAAACCCAGGACTTAGAAATGGTAGTATTGACCCCCGCCGTTGCATTACTAATCTACACCCACCCTGCCAAGATAAACAAAAAGTGGAAAACCTACACTATATAATTTTTTTTTAAAGATTTATTTATCTATCTCATGTATGTGGGTACACTGTCACTCTCTTCAAACACATCAGAAGAGGGCATCAGATCTCATTACAGATGGTTGTGAGCCACCATGTGGTTGCTGGGAATTGAACTCAGGACCTCTGGAAGAGCAGTCAGTGCTCTTAACTGCTGAGCCATCTCTCCAGCCCTACACTATATACTTTTAAACATTAAAATTACTATTTACTCATTACTTTACTTGTATGTGTATATGTGTTTGAGTTATGTGCCGTAAGGGAGCACCCACCCTTGGGGGAACTTGTAAGAAATTCCCTTTGTTCCCTGGATCATCCCTTAAGACCTAGGGTAACTAGGATTGAATGGATTTGTGTTTTCCAGTGCAAATAAAAGTTCTGCTTATCTGAAATGTATTTGGTGCATGTCTATAACAGAGGAAGTCTTCCTCTCACATCCTTATCTAACAGTTTCCAGGAGATTCCAAGGGAGAGGTATCTTAGCAGGAGCGACTTTGAAACGACTAGGGTTGAAAGACCCCCTCCCAGAAAGGGAATTGTACAAGCCCAAGGCCCTCAACTATAGAAGTAAAAAGTAAGTTTTTAGATACACAGAATCAGAACTAAAATAAGCCTGGGAAAGTTCAGATGTGTCCATGCTTTGTGGGACAAGCTGACCCATCATTTAGACGAAACAGACCATAAAAGAAAACAAAATGCAGAAACCAGACTAAAATATGGGCATTGCTCCATGGGCCACCTGGCAGGGAAAAAGAAACAGTCCCTGACCCCCCGGAAGCCCTGACCACCATGTACTTTTTGCTAACTCACTGTTATGATTATAGCCAAAATAGGTAATGTACATGTATGCCTCATTTACTCCACCAATCACATCCCTGTAACCATGCATCTGCTTCTGTAAGCCTGCTTCTGCTCCCCAAAACACTATAAAAACCCATCCCTGGTTCTGCTAGGCGCGCCAGTCTTCCGAATTGACTGGGACGCCCACAGATACCTGTGTATCCTGATCAATAAAAATCCTCTTGCAGATTGCAGCCTGTGGACTCGGACTGGTCATTGGGGCTTGAGGATCTCCCTCCTGAGGGAAGATTCTCTCTGAGAGTCTTACATATGGGGGCTCGTCCGGGATCGGAGATCCTCTGCCCAGAGACCACCGACCACCCACCGGGAGGTAAGCTGGCCAGTGTTTGTCTTGTCCTGTCTTGTCTTGCTTTGTGACTTGTTCTGTAAATGCTTAGTTACTTGGCTTGGGTCTAGACCGTTTGTATTTGGGCGGGCCAGAGAAGGAGCTGACGAGCTCGGACTTCTCCCCCGCAGCCCTGGAAGACGTTCCAAGGGTGTTTGGAGCCCGGTTTTTGGGGGCTCAGCCTGTATCGGAAGGATACGTGGTTTTGGGTTGGAGGAGAGAGGAGAGAGCCGGATCCACTGAAGGATCCGGACCCTCAGTGCCTCCGTCTGAATTTTTGGTTTCAGTTTGACACCACTGAAGCCGTCTTGGTGCGCCTGTCTGTTGCTTGTTTGACTGTTGAAATTGTTTGTTTGTCCTAATTTTCTTTGAACATCTGTGGAAATTGGTTATAGGATGCTTTGTCTTGGTCTTGTTTGTCTGGTTTGTTTTCTGTGGTATTGTCGAGTGTCTTTTTGGCTTTTGTTTCGTTTTTGGACTTTGGACAGACGACTGTGTTTAAAATCTTGGACTGACGACTGTGTTTGAAATCATAAACTGTTTGCTTTGTTTGTCAAGGAGTTTTACTTGGTCCTCTTGGTGCTTAACTTGGAAATAATTTGCTTGAGAAAAATTGTTTTCTGCCGGGGAGTTTTATCTTTCTCTCTTGAGCCTCCTCTCCAAGGAGAGATGCCCCTCCCTTTACTCCCCTTGTCCAGTCTAGCTGCTATTAACAGTTGTATATAAAAAGAACTCCAGGTTAGTGAGTGACCCTGTCTGAAGCAGGTATTAACAAGAGCCTGAAACTTTACCTTAGATCCTGAAGAAAATTTCTCCCTGTTGCTTAAACATTCACAGCTTCTAAGGAAGAGACAACACAGAGTAAAAAAATATAGGGGCCGAGGGTGGCAAGCATACAGGCCTGTTAGCAAGCTGCAGGCTGCGCATGGACAGCAGCGCAGCTCAGACCAAGTCAGCGTAAGAGGAGTTTCAAGGTGATGAGGCCAGCTGCAGTTGACGCTTTGACAACAAAAAGATAGCGTAGAGTTAGTGGTTGTTTTATGAGACTTTTGGCCCTGAAAAACAGTCACTGCCTTCAGTGGCCATACCTTCAACACTTGCTCACAGAAGGAGAGTGTTCATTAAGAGAAGTTCTTTAAGGGAGCCTGCCTTATCTGCTGGCCCTATTCCAAGAGAGCAGTAGATCTCCAACATTAAGTAACCTTCCCTGTTAGTCATCATCGACATGGAGAGTGCCTTTGATCCTATCCCCACAGCAGTCAGTTCCTGCCCCTGTGGTCAAAATGCCCCAGGTTGGGGGGCAGAGAAGCCCCTAAAATAGTTTCAAGGAATCTGCAACAAACTGTGAAGAACTTTGTTTTGCCAGTCAAAATTTAGAATTCAAGCTTTGGCTGTGGCCAAGGTCAGTATTAATGTTTTCTTTTCCATGGGCCTTTAACCCAGTGAGACAGTTTGGTAAAGGGCTGCTACTGAGGTCCTGATAGCCCCAGGTGAACCGGTTACAATTCTTTTGTCAGCCACTTGGCATCTAGCACCCAGGTCTAACCATCTCTCCATCCTTTTGTTATTAGTTCTTACTGGAAGCCTAGTGTCTTTCAGAGGCTGGGTCTCTTGAGAGACAGAGCCACTGAGCTGGCACTGAAGGGAGGTACTCCTTAAGTAAAATCTAAGTCCAGAGAGACAGTCGGTAACAGATCGGCTGCCTCTCTGCTCATCTTTCTGTTTCACAGACGCAAAGCTTGTGCTTATTTTTACAACAGCCTTTTTGTCCCAAAAAGTCCTCCTGGTTTAGCTGTGTGACTAAATGCTGTTTGCCCTCTTCAGTAGACCTCTATTCTCAAGATTCTCTTGTTTTCTCACCATCCCATTTGAGATGCTTGTTAGTAACTGTTACAGGTCTTCTTTACCACCGAGAGAAGACAGAACCCTACTAGAGGCCAGAAAGAATGTTCCAGACATAGATGGAAGACCCTCACTCCTGACTGTTGACTTAAATACCCCTGAAGGTAGGGAGTGCTCCGGGTCTGCCGCCAGGCTCCAAGGGTGGGTCTCCGAGGGGCTGGAAAATGCCCCACCAATCTGGCTAAGATAAGGAAAAGATATAGAGAAAAAGTTACAGAAGTTTGAAGGGTTAAGCTAAGTTGCTGAGAGTTAGTGTAAGTTGCAGAGAAAGTAAAGTTGAAGTGTGGTTACATAAGTGGACAGCATCTAAAAGCTGTAGAGGAAGGTGCAGAAGATATGAGAGAGAGACTAAAAAGAGAAAGAAAAAGAAGGTAAAAAAAGAGCAGGAAGCTAAGGAAGAAAAGAGACAAAAGAAGAAGAAGCTAGAGAGCTAAAGAGGGATAAAAGACAGGAGAGGAACATATACTGGCCACAGTAGTTAGGGAACCTAGGGAGACAGTACCTGGCAACAGAAGAGAATTCCTAGCTAAAGATCAGTATGCCTATCGAAAGGAAAAAGGACACTGGGTCAGGGACTGCCCCAGGAAGAACAAGAGGGGCCTCTCCAGTGGCCCGGAAGGCAAGCCTCTTGGTCCTAGAGTGCTGGCTATGCACAAAGACAGAAGGGAAGCCCGCCCAGTTGTTTTGTGAATGAATACGGGGGCCCAACATTCTGTGCTCCTATGCCCAAATGGGCTTGTGTCCAGCAAAAGACCTTGAGTACAGGGGACTACCGGCAACAAATAATACTCATGGACTACCCGAAGAACAGTGGACCTTGGCGTGGGCCGGGTATCCCACTTGTTCCTTGTGATTCCAGACTGCCCCTACGAGTCTAAACCCTGCAACCCTGCTCCTGGACCCCGACCTAGATCCCCCTTCATGACTGTCAGCAGGTGCTCACTAAAGCACAGGGGTGGCATAAAGATCTGACTGACCAGCCACCAGAGGGGGTAGATGTCATCTGATTCATAGATGGGAGCAGCTTCTTAGAGAAGAAAAAAGATGGGCTGAGACAGCAGTGGTAGATGGAAACAGAGTCATTTGGGCTCAGGCCCTACCAGAAGGCACCACTACTCAGGGGGTAGAGCTCACTCCCCTCACCAAAGCCCTTGAGCTGAGAAGGAGACTTAACATTTATGTGGACAGCAGGTATGCCTTTGCTACAGCCCATCAGCAGAGGGGCCTGCTGACATCTGAGGACAAGAAAAAGAGAGATTCTGGCTATGTTAAGGGCCCTCCATGACCCAGCCAGGCCGAGGAAGAGACTCTGCCAACACCTCAATGAGAAAGAAGATCCTGCTACAATTTTTACAGGCAGAGGCCATGGTAAAACAAATGCATCAATGGACTCACTTAGGGGTAAGCAAACTCATCCAGACGTTTTCAAAAACTAAATATTATGTCACAGGTCTCAAGTATCTCGTGGAACAGATAGTGCACTGCCAATACTGATAGTACCATGCCAATAACTGTTTTCAGGAAAGTTGACTGTGGTAGGAGGCTTCGTGGGGAACGGCCTGGATACTACTGAGAAGTGGACTTCACAGAGATAAAACCAGGAAAATATGATTTCAAATGTCTCCTAGTGTTTATAGATATCTTTTCAGGAATAGATAGAAGCTTTCCCCACCAAGCAAGAGACGGCCTCAATAGTCATCAAGAAGATACTAGAAGAAATCTTCCACAGGTCTGGAGTGCCCAAGGTAATCTGGTCAGACAATGGCCCTACTTTCGTTGCCAAGGTAAGCCAGGGTGTGGCCAAGTATTTAGAGGTCGATTAGAAATTACGTTATATTTACAGACCTCAAAGTTCAAGACAGGTAAAATAAATAAATAAAATTTTAAAAGAGACCCTGACCAAATTGACCATGGAGACTGGCGCAGGCTGGGTGGTACTCCTTCCCTCTTGCTCTCTTCAGAGCAAGAAATGCCCCTTCCAGATTCAGCCTTACCCCCTTTGAGATCTTATATGGGGCCTCAGCTCCTCTGACTGTATTAGATGATGTTACTAAACCAACATGTCATAGTAATAATGATTTGTATGCCAGGACCTACAGGTAATACAGAAAGAAATCTGCTCACAGCTGACAGCAGCCTATGCCCCGGAGACCCCTGAGACATCTCATCAGTCATCAGTTCCAGGTCGGAGACTACAGATACACTGAGCCCAGACACACGAGCCTCACTAGAAAAGACCGTACCTGGTGCTGCTGACCACCCTGACAGCCATCAAGTCTCAGCCCTCACCAGCCGAGTACTAGCTGTTGGGGCTGAGAGCTGGGACCTAGAGGGACACTTAGATCTTCAAAAAGCTCCCTAGACTTACACATTAGATAAGTGGATACATCAGAGATGTGACTGAGAGGTTGCTATAATGCTCACTTGAGGAGTGTGCTTTAGAAACAAGAATTTCATGTTTGCCTGTTTGCCCTGGGTTCCCTCGGAATAGGTGTAAGGATAGGCTTGATTTTTATTGCAAATGATGTAACATTGCATATGTTAGTACTCCTAACAGTTCTTGGGACTGTGCCTCAAGGATCACAACCTATATAAGTTTAAAAGTTCTAAAAGACCTTGGTATATAGGTTCAGATAGTGTCCAGATTAGAATCCTGATGCTAAAAACTTAATAAGACACAAAAGAGAGTTGAGAATTATTTAAGGCTATCTAGGTGCTACAAGGGCAGCACAAGGACATCTGCTGTTGCCCTACAATGCAAGGCTTATAGAGAATTCAGAACTGCCATTGACTCAGATATAAAAAGAGTAAAAAAGAGACTTTTTAGCTGACCTCCAAGAATACCTGACCTCCCTCTCAGAGGTAGTTCTTCAAAATAAGAGAAGATTAGACCTGATATTCCTTAAAGAAGGAGTCTGTGTGCTACACTAAAAGAAGAATGTTGTTTCTATGCAGATCAGACAGGAATAATAAGAGATACAGACTTTCAGTCATTCAAACTTTTGTGCTGAGACAACAATATCAGATGGTGAAACAACAAAAAACAGAGGTACCTTAACCAAGTTGAGTGAAAGATTCCACTCAAGGACAAAAAGAAAATGGGGGAATGAAAGACCCCCTCCCAGAAAGGGAATTGTACAAGCCCAAGGCCCTCAACTATAGAAGTAAAAAGTAAGTTTTTAGATACACAGAATCAGAACTAAAATAAGCCTGGGAAAGTTCAGATGTGTCCATGCTTTGTGGGACAAGCTGACCCATCATTTAGACGAAACAGACCATAAAAGAAAACAAAATGCAGAAACCAGACTAAAATATGGGCATTGCTCCATGGGCCACCTGGCAGGGAAAAAGAAACAGTCCCTGACCCCCCGGAAGCCCTGACCACCATGTACTTTTTGCTAACTCACTGTTATGATTATAGCCAAAATAGGTAATGTACACGTATGCCTCATTTACTCCACCAATCACATCCCTGTAACCATGCATCTGCTTCTGTAAGCCTGCTTCTGCTCCCCAAAACACTATAAAAACCCATCCCTGGTTCTGCTAGGCGCGCCAGTCTTCCGAATTGACTGAGACGCCCACAGATACCTGTGCTTCCTGATCAATAAAAATCCTCTTGCAGATTGCAGCCTGTGGACTCGGACTGGTCATTGGGGCTTGAGGATCTCCCTCCTGAGGGAAGATTCTCTCTGAGAGTCTAACAGGGTGAGGCTATCCTCTTCCGACTGCACTTCACTCGCTTAGACAGTTCTCAGATCACTACCCTCCTCCCTGCAACGGTCACATCTGCCTTGACAATATGTTTGGGATTTCTATGGCCTCGATGTATCAATCAAAAGAACTAGTAAACTGAAATAACTGGAAAAGCTATGTCAAGGATAATTGACATGTTATGCCTAAAATAATTACTATGCTCTGCCAGGAATACATGTTTGAAAGTTATTCTGACTCTCATCTAATGTTGATATAAATTATGGTCTTTGTGGTTTTCGTCTTTAAGAACTCTGTATCCCGGGCTGGAGAGATGGCTCAGTGGTTAAGAACACCGACTGCTCTTCCAAAGGTCCTGAGTTCAAATCCCAGCAACCACATGGTGGCTTACAACCATCTGTAATGAGATCTGATGCCCTTTTCTGGTGTGTCTGAAGATAGCTACAATGTATATAATAAATAAAGATGTTTCAAAAAAAAAAAAAAAAAAAAAAGAACTCTGTATCCCCTAGCATGGGCACCAAGAGACTTTTCAGAGGCATAAGCCTGCCCTTGGTCTGACATAGATAAAAAAAGGACTTAAAACTTTTAATTGGCTTAATCAGCATGGTTGTCAATAGCTGTCTTTCATAGATCGTTAGAGTTTGGAGGAGAATGAATGCTTCATCCCCAGTTAGTGGAGCTGTTTGGGATGGATTAGGAGGTATGGCCTTGTTGGAAGAAGTATGTCACTTGGGGGTGGGCTTTGCGGTTTTAAGTGCTCAAGCCAAACGCAGTGTCTCTCTCTTCCTGCTGCCTTCCTGAGATGTAGACCTCTCAGCTATTCTCCAGCAGCATGTTTGCCTGTATGCTGCCATGAAAATGGACTAAACCTCTAAACCGTAAGCCAGCCCTAATTAAATGCATTCCTTTTAAAGAGTTGTCCTGGGCTGGAGAGATGGCTCAGAGGTTAAGAGCACTGACTGCTCTTCCAGAGGTTCTGAGTTCAATTCCCAGCAACCACATGGTGGCTCACAACCATCTGTAATGGGATATGATGCCCTCTTCTGGTGTGTCTGAAGACAGCTAGTGTTATTCGTGTATATTAAATATGTGTGTGTGTGTGTGTGTGTGTGTGTGTGTGTGTGTGTGTGTGTGTGCGCGCGCGCGTGCGTAGAGTTGTCCTGGTCATGGTGTCTCTTCACAGCAATAGGGTGTTGACTAAGACACCCAGTCTTGAGCATTCTCTCTTTGCCTGCAACTTGAAGAAGATAGATGTGAGCTTTAAGCTACTGTCCAGCACCATTCCTGCCTGCCACCAAACTTCTTGCCACAGTGTTCATGAACTGCAACTGTAAACGAGTCTTCAATTAAATGCTTCTTTTTATTTTTATAAGTTGCCCTGGTCTTGGTGTTTCATCACAGAATTGTTGTAAGACAATGTATTTACTGTTTTGGTGGCTGTCAAGGAATATCTCAGAGAGTTGCTAAGAAGGACAATTTTTTCCTTTTTGATAGTCTAGGGAGTGGCTCCCAGGTGACTCTGAAGGGACTACAACATACTAAAATCAGGAGATAAGGGAGATAAGACATGTCTTTATGTAGTTAGTGGAGTTTTTGGAAGTCCTAGAAAATGACAAGTTTACAGCTGGGAAAGGAGAAGAGCCATGTATAGTTAGGTTTTCTGCATGCCCGTGGCCATTTTAACACTTTTTAAAAAAAGATCTATTTATATATTATACACACAGTGTTCTGCATATATATCTGCATGTCAGAAGAGGGCATCAGATCCCATTACAGATGGTTGTGAGCCACCATTTGGTTGTTGGGAATTGACTCAGGACCTCTGGAAGAGCAATCAGTGCTCTTAACCTCTGAGCCATCTCTCCAACCCCATTTTAACACTCTTATTGGGAGTTTTTCCTATATAAAATGTTTTCTTTTTGTCGTCAACTTTTACCACAAATGCTGTGTTGGATTTTTTTTTTTTATTATATCCGTGGGTATTTTGCCTGCCTGCATGTCCGAGTACAGCATGCATGTCATGGAACTTGAGTTACAGATGGGTGCGAACTGCCATGTAGGTGCTGGGAATCAAACCCCGGCTCTGTAACTGTGGACCAATCTCTTCAGCCCCCTCTGATTCACAGCGGTCAAGACTTCAGCATGAGGTGCTCTTCCTCATGTCCCTGTAATTTTTTTTCTACCTGTGTATTCCACCTCAATGCTAACATAACTCTAAAAAAAAAAAAAGTCATGTTTAAATTTTGCTTTTAAGAACTCTGGTCTAAGGATGGATATATACCTCCATGGTTAAAATTATGTATTTGCCTGAATGTGATTCCTAGTGCTTATAACGCAGCTCATTCGCCCTTCTAACTCCAGCTCCGTGGGATCCTTTGCCTCCTTATGGACTCCACAGATGTCTTACTCTCACATACACATACCACATGTATAATACAAATGAAAAGATGATGATGTATGTGAGTCTTTAAAAATCACATACATAAATACACTTAACAAGGATAAAGAGAGGACAGGACTCACTAGAGACAGTAAGACAGGTCATCCTTCAGGCGAGTGCTTTATTGAGGACATTATTAACTGCAAACAGTAGTATACTGGTTCAAAGTTAAGAGAGGCTCACACACATAGTAGCAGTTTTAAGTCACAAACTGTCACAGAGGGAAAACTGAACAGATATTGATTACAGTAAACAAATTATGTAGCTACTTAGACATTAATTGGTAGGCTTGAAGTTTATTGAAGATGGACCTCCAAGTAAGGTTCTTTACTACCCCAGTTTCCGTATAGCATCAATTCTAAGTAGGGGGAATTCCAAACTCCTGGGGATGGGAGATAGCCTGCGACACAGATGCCTCTCCTTGATTCAAGATGCCATAATAAAGGGAGAGAGGCTGCCTTTCTTGAGGCCTGTAAGAAGGCTGTTTTCCTGGGAAATCATGCCTGCTTTTACATACTGTTAACATTTAATCTGCAAGCTACATGACTTCTGTGCATATGTGAGCATGTGTGTGGGGGTGGAGGCCAAGGTCAACTTTGGTGGTTGTTTCTCAGGAGCCATTAACTTTGTTTTTTGAAAAGGTCTCTCACTGGCCTGGTACCCACTGATTAGGCCAAAGTGAGCCGTCTCTACCACCCTGGCACTGGGATTATGTCAGTACACTGGGCTTTCAAATTCAAGACTTGATACTTGTGTGGCAAGCATTTTATTGACGGAGGTATTGCCCCAGAACTGTTGTTTTTGGCCAAATGAATAAAATCTGAGTTCTGTTTCCTGTCCTGGCTTGAGACATAACAATCTAAAATGCCTGAATGATTAGATATACCCCATTCCCTTATGAGTTAATCCACATGAAAAGCTGTTAAGAGACTTCAGAAATGACTACTAGCCCACTTCACTGTAGCCTTGCACAATTATCTACGCTCTTAGCGATTATCTGCTTTATCTCTAAGGTTTTCTCTGTGGTAGTGCCTTTGGCCACTGCTCACTTCTATCCCCCTGTAATAAGCCTTGTCTCCTACTCTGTACTCTATGTATCATCTGCATTTTTGAAAAAGAACTTTTTGTTACTTTTAACTATGTGTATAGGTGTGTGGTATGCGCAGGCCTAGGCAGGGGAGTCCCCGGGAGCTGGAGTTGTAAGTGGTTATTACCTGTCTGACAAGGGTGCTGGGAACCAAACTCAGGTCCTCTGCGAGAGCACTACATGCTCTTACCCAGCAGAACACTTCTCTAGCTCCCTCATCTGCATCCTTTTGACAGACAGCACAAGTAAGTTTGACTAGGGACTGTGTTCCCTTTCGAGTGTTTTTAGTTTTGTTGTTAAAAGAATTAAGAATTGAGAATCCAAAGGTTGAGGACCATTTTGTAAGTCTGAGAGGAAAGCAACAGGGCAGGCAAGTTATACTCTGAGCAGCTACTGTGAGGAAGGTAGTGGTTAACTGGAAGAAAGCCATGTCTTTTGGGCTAGGTCTGAGAAAGCAAGCAGGCTCAGCAGTGGATGTCTGCAGACACGGAGAAGGGAGAAAGGAGTCTATACAAAGTGATTAGAGGGTCAGGGCAAGAATACTTAGGGCTTTGGTCAGTATCCGGAGAGAGACCAGAGGAAAAGGAAAAGGTTTGGTTTACAACACAGGTCTAGCAGTAAAGTCTGTGAGCAACTGTTCTGAGGGACAGACTTCGGGGTGAAACTCTTACGGGTACTCTTTCATTAAGGGAGTGCTGTTCTCTGCATCAGTGTATCATATTTTCAGGTATATCAGCATACCTAGGCTGGTGGTCTTGTGGCCAAACGACTGATGAGTCTACTTGGATTAACTCTTGTTTGTTGAGACAGGACCTCCCTATGCTGCCCTGGTTGTCCTGGAACTAGGTACTCTAGGCTGGTCTTAAACTCACAGAGATCCACCCGCCTCTGCCTCCAGAGTGCTGAGATTAAAGGCATGCACCACCACACCTAGTTTGGATTAGCTCTTAAGGGAGGGGAAATTATCACAATTTTAAGGGTCGATTAGAATGTTCAGGGTCAGAACTCAGACCTCATTCTTCTGAGGAGGAAACAGTTTTCCCTTAAGCCTCAATACTTCTTCTTTCTCACTTTCATTTTACAATCTTAAGAAAAGTGTTAAGGGTGACGATTCCCTTTCCACTTTCACTGTTGCCTGGAAATGAGAGGCTGATTATGAGGGAGGGTCCATCATCAATGGCTTCCAAGACTGTTAATGTCTGTCTACCTAACAGCATAAAGTGCAAAATTAAGTGTAAAAATCAGACAATTGTTAAATATCAGTCATAGAAAAGAGCAGAAAAAACAAGATCTATGCTGGATTTTTATACAAGTCTTTATTTACAACTTGTTTAACAACTGTACACTTTTTGCAGCCTTGAAAACATTTTTTTGTACTTGAATGGGAAAATATAGTTTGACCAAATCTTAACTTTTTCATATACATATATTATATGCATATATAAACACTCATATATAACAAGTTGGCAGTCATAAAATCAAAATAAACCAAAAGGAAATGTAGGATTAAAAAAACAAACAAAAAACCCTACCTTCTGATGGTTTCTCAGAAGTCTGTTTTTGTCACTTTAGTTACAGTTTTAAGTGAAGTCTCTAACAAGGCATTCTCCTCAGCAAAACCGTGGGGAACTTACCAGCCTCAAGCCTGGCAAACCTGGTAAGCAGGAGAAATGCTTGAACACCAGTACACATAGTTTTGTTAAATATGAGTTGAGGTGAGGAATGCAGAGCCTGAAGTGGACATTGTTTCCGGATTACGGCGACAGGGAATGAAACCTCAAAACTATAAATCCAATCGTCAACCAGGGTGGGAATCTCTTACATAACAAAAGAGGGATGTTATAAATGGCTGACAATCTAACGATGAGAGAACTGCAACAAACCCGGAAGTTATTCTTCACAGTACAAATTATTATGAATTACAGAATCCATAAATGCCCAAATTAGGGATGACAAATGGTATTGTAGTACATCTGAATTGTAAGTCACTAAATGTATGGAAAAACCAAAATAAATTGTTATGAAAGTTAAGTAGCAGGTCACAGTCAGTCCCTACATTTATAATGAAGTGTTGCTCACTTAGAGCCTACAGAAATCATCCTACAAGACAATGAGTCTGCAGAATACATATTCTATTAGGCTTCGTAGCAAACGGTAAATGAACTCCTACATACCATTTGTCATCTGTATTTGAATTATAGTAACAGTCTCACAACTTGTTTGGAAATGGACAATACTGTTCTGATTCTGCGGCCTGACCAGGACCGTTTAGAAGAGAAAGAAAGCCTGGACGCTTCTGGGCAGGAAGGCTCCACTAAGCTCAGTCTAACGCAGAAGATTACAACTGAAGTTTGTAACGGGGAGTGGTGGAACACGCCTTTAACCCTAGTACTCAGGAGGCAGAGGCAGGTGGGCCAGTAAGTTCTGGGCCAGCTGAGGCTAAGGTGAGATTGTCTCAAAAAAAAAGGAGTACTAAAGTATTCTAATATGCAAGGCCTTAGGCTGGATCTGCAGTACTGCAAAACTCCAGAAAAGCAAAAACCAAACCAAACCACAGCCAGACACATTTAAAAGAAGTCCCTTAGTTTGATTTGAAAAATTCAGCATAATCCTTTAGGTTAAATTAAGTACTTTAGTGAAGGAAATCCAGTTCATATTTCCAATGTTTTTCATCAGTTCATCATACTCTGTATTAGCAAATGTCTGCTTCGTACAGACAAAGTTGACTGGACTCATCACTCAAGCAAGTCAGAGTCGGGACCAAATAACCCAATCATTCGGCCATAACTACGTTTGAAGTAGAAGACAGACAAACATGAATTTAAAGCGTACAGGGCAGAAACAGTGACTTTCATAAGATATTAACAGATTTAAATAATACAGGGTTATGATGCTTACTAGTTTTTGAGAATAACTTAAATATTTATTATCAGTTTCTTCTGGATGACAACTAATATAATCAATTTAAACATATGAAAGGGAGAAATGACTGAAAGTATTATGAAATGATTTAATTATATCAATTGATAAAGCATTGATTATTTTTGTTTGGAAGAGTATACTAAAAAAAAAAATCACAATATGGGATTTTGGTTTTTCCAAGGCCAAAATATTGGTACAAAATTTTTATAAGAAAGAAATCCTTTTACCTGTTAAAGCCTTTAGCAACTGCTAGCTGGCCGACCTGCATTCCCTTTCCTTTCTCTGGCACTTTTCTGAATTGAAGGGAATGGCCTACATCCACGCTGTCCACTGCACGCGTGAGTACTGAACATGTGTGAGACATGATTAGAGGACTAAAGTGGAGATGGAGTTTGACCATGCTGCCCTGAGTGGCCTTGCCTGGTGGAAATCCTCCTATCCCAGCCTTTCAGGTGCTAGAATTACAGGCATAAGCTACCTTTGAGTTAAAACGGCCACAGGCAGGAGGCACTGACTTGGCCTATGACCCACCCTAAGGAGATTAACAAGAAGCTAGAAGCTAGGACTCGTTGAAGCTTCTTCTTGAACATTTACATAGACTATGGTTAAAACACTGTGTATTGTCTTGTGCCTCTGCAATTTTTGTTTCAGTTTTGAGGCAGACTGGATTTGCACTTTCTGTTGCCTCGTCTGACTTCACACTTGTGATCCTGGTGCCTGAGCCTGGTGTTGGGATTATGGGTGTGTGCCACCATCCTGGTTTTCTTAGTTTTTACTCTGGAAAGGAGAACAAGGTCTTTATTTCCTTAAAGCTGGATGTAGAGGCCTCTATTTCAACGTTGCTTCCTTCTATGTGATTAACTTAGGTAAAACTTCATGAGAGCGAGAGAGCGAGAGCGAGAGCGAGAGCGAGAGAGAGAGAGAGAGAGAGAGAGCGAGCGAGCGCCAGATGCTGACTGACTCTGGACTGGAGCCAGGTGGAACCTTGTGAAATTTAGCCACATGTTCTGCCACTGGAGCTAGGATCCTTGGCCCAAAACACACAAACTTTTTAGACTACTACCAACACATATCTTTTTAAAACAAAGCAAAACCAAAAGTAGGTGCTTTTATGAGCCAATTTCCCCATTCTCTGGCAGTAATCATGAGATAACGTTCCTTAAACAGCGGCAGTGCCTGTGGTCTCTAACATGACTGCTACTTTCATGTTGCAAATGGGAAAATTCTGGGCCTAAAAAACTCACTACTAGTGCAAGATGAAACCTCTGCAAGGTAAATTTAAGAAAAAAGCGAAGACTGAAAAAACAAAAACAGAAAACCTATCACATATAACTACTATGTCTGAAATACCTGGCACCTCCACTGCTTGCTCTCCTTTCTAAGTCACCTTTCCTCCATTTTTAGATTATCTGATTGCCTAATTACTGGAATGTCTTGTTTCCTTCTCTCTTTGGGATTTGCAATAGTGGGGAAAAAAACAAATTAGGGACAGTCTGTAGGTTTTCATTTTAGGAGACAACACCTCAAAGGGTAAGAAAAATCTCATTAAACAGAAAAGTATTTAGTTTTTTTTTTTCTTTTCATGAGAACACAGTTTTCAAATGTGTTTTTACTTGATGGGAAGGGCATGGAGCTCAATGGTAGAGCACTTGCCTGGGAGTGCATGAGGCCCTACACTCAATTCCCAGCACAAAGCCCGAAAGCTGGCTTCAGGGCATTGGTATAAAATAGACCTCCTAGTATGAACAGTAGCAAGCCCAGCTATAAGCGCATTTTGAGACTCTGACTCACAAGACTGAGGTGACAACTGGAACACCAAGCAGAGCAGCAGCAGAAAGGAAGCTCTACCCAGGATCAGCAGAGACATAAACAACCCAGACTGATGAGGGTGGTAGATGACACTAAGATACTGGTCCCTAATACAACAGACTCTAGACAGGACATACATGGATCCCTGTCCACGGGTTCCCAAGCACAGGAAGGACATGGGTTCTCTGCAGCTCACTTGGCCAGCTCTGAGCTCTCTCAAGCTCTCATCCGACATCTGTGTGTGTGCAGTGTCCTCAGCACGCCTTGGTATTTGTTTTTTACTCACTCGCTTCTTTTTCTCATGGTTTTTAATTCCTTGAAATTTGAAATAGATATAATTTGGGCTTTAGTAATTCCCACTATATGGGAGGGGGATTTTTAGATAATGGGCACCTCCATCTTCAGACATAAACACCTGCTGGGAGTCTGTAGTAATGGAAAGAATCAAATTCATAAAGGCTTACTTTTCCAAGTCCACTTTTGTCTTCTTGCAGGTGTTTTGTGGAGGTACAGTGTATTACTAGGGGAAATGATATTAAAGCAATGGTCTGTAAACTTTTAAGTGTGATATAGATAACTGTTGGGAAGTTGGGTGATAATTTCGGTCATCATAAATTTCTTCTCAACTCATCAAAGTTTCTTTAACATCCTAAATTCTTCAGCTGTTAGACTAAGTAGTAACTGCTTAATAGTTTAAAAAAGAAATGTTTCCCTTCCACTAACATATAGATTATATGCTTAGTTAATACTCACCTAAAGACAATAGAAATTAATTTTGTTTTTCTTATCTTTTATCAGATAAATGCATAATAACAACAGAATATTTGTTGACTAAAATTTAAGGGACATCTTCGAAGATACTGTCTGAGTACTTCTCTTGGCCTGAATATTTGTTAATTGTTACTTTTATCCCAATATCCTCTCTGCTCTCTAAACTGGATTTATCTTAAAAGCCATCTGTTACTTTCTTTTAATTCTATTTTCACTTACATACTATATTCAGAGTTAACCTAACAGTACATTACTAAATCTGTAAGAAAGCAGAAAAATACTGAAATGAGACATGTAAAGTAATCTTGGTATGTCTACTTCTAAGTATGCATATATGTGTATATATATGCATACATACACACAAACACATAGAGAAATATATATACACACATATATGCAAGGCTTATATAACATAAATATATATAAGTCACATATATATTTATGGACCCCCACATAATCTCCAAACTTCATATACAATCCATAATTGGGTTCAGGCCTCTCATTTCTCAAACCAATGTCCACAAATATTCATATTTAAAAACTGTTAAATATAAAATGTATGATTTCCTATTCATAATAATATAAATTGGACTGATGAAAAGGTGTTTTAAAACAATCAGTACACACGTCCTATGACATGATTAATACATTAATACAAGCAAGAAATGCATTGTCTTTCACTTTATACACACGACACTGAAGATGAGACATAAAGTGAAGTGACCGAGAGGGTTAGAGGCTTTTGAGAGCTGTAGAGTTTTCATTAAAAAACTTAAAACATTATTGTGTTAAAATTAGACATTCAATGAAAAAAAACCAATCGCTTAATATTTATTATAAAAAAGTAAAATACTGCGTGAGATGCATTGAATGGAGAATAGCCTTCCTCTTGTCAAAAAAATAGGATATTCAAATAAATTTAAAAGAGTGAGTTCTGAAACTTTTCTCTAATAAACTTGGGTTGACAAGAAAACAACAAACAGACATACAAAAACCAAACCAAACCAACTAACCAAGCAAACAAAAGGGTTGAGTCACTTTTAATTGTGACAGGACTGTAGTTAATGAGGGTACTTTTATTAGATTTAAAAAAAGCCTTTAAGTCACAAAAAGGAAAAGAGAACATGATTAAATAATTGTTATAGATTCAGATATTCCACTCTACCCATCTATCCACCTATCCATCCATCCATCCATCCATCCACCTATCCATCCATCATCCATCCATCCTCTCATCCATCCATCCACCTATCCATCATCCATCCATCCATCCATCCATCCATCCATCCATCCATCCATCCATCCATCCATCCATCCATCCATCCACTGGTTCATTCATCAGTACTGGATGCAGGGTCTTGAGTATTCTACATAACAGGCCTCATTTCCTATTCTATTTTGTTTAGCACACTCTTTTTTGTTGTTTTGTTTTGTTGAGGCAGGCTCTCCTTGTGAAGACCAGGCTGGCCTTTGTCTCCGCAATGTGGAAACCCTTAAGGTCTCATTGTATAGTCCTTGCCAGCATCCAACTTGCATCTTTCCAGCCTCAGGCTCTCAAGTTCTGGGATGACCCTAGATATCACATGGATTTCACTGTTACACACAAAGCTGAATCAGGTTGATGGGTATCTATAGAGGAAAAAAGTATTTCTTCATGATAGGAGGATAAAAATTCCAAATAGTTGGAACTGGAAAGATGGCTTAGCTGGCTGCTCTTGCAAGATGACACAAGTTCCACATAGGGGAGCTCACAACCACTTATAACTACAGATAAAAAATACTAAGTCTAAACAAAACAAGACAGACAGACAAACCCCCAAGGGTCCAGCTATTCTTCCAGGGCTTAATGAACAGAAGACCGAAGGCACTTGGTGCTAATGAGATTCCACCTTAGCAGAAACGATGTGCAGGCAAGTGCCACATTTCCAAATTGGGCATAATTACAACATTCGTGAACTACAAGATCTGAAAAAAATGAAGATTAAATGTGGAGAGTAAAGAAGATATTTTAAGATTTATGTTTTGATTAAATAACCCATGGTGAAATAAAAAATTTTAAGGCTTAAAATATGGTTACTGTTAGAATAACAGATCAACCCCCCCCGTCTGTCTGTCTCTCTGTCTCTCTGTCTCTCTCTCTCTCTCTCTCTCTCACACACACACACACACACACACACACACACACACACACACACACACTTCATTTCTTTGAAGACAGAACCTCATATAGCCAACTGACTGTGAGCTCTCGACAGGCATACACGCCCAGTTTATATGATGCTAGGGTTGCATCGAGTGCTTCATGTATATCAGGAAATATTATTGTGCCAACTGAGCTCCGTCCTCACCCTCACAGACATTTCACCTTTACTTAGCAAGACGACTGAACTGCTTCTGAAAAGGTAAAGAAACTGCTCACAGAGCATCTGACTTTTCCCTTGACTTGCCTCAGGCGTAATCTCTCACTTGCATTCACTCATACAGTGTGGATCTGTAACAACGAGTGACACCAGGACCGGTGCTTCTAACTGACAAGCTAGCTGGACTCTGCGGCTGAGCTCTCATTGCATCAATCAAACAACTTCACGAGAATTGGACAGTGTTATCCTAATTATAATTCATCATCACATTAAGCTAATTTTACCAAGATAACAGAAATAATTTAATCTTGATTAAGTTTGGAATATGGATCATTTATTTAGGGACTCAAAACTCTTTTTTATTACTGTTAAGTAATTGGACAAAAGAAAACTATGACACAGGTTAAAGTTTCTTTTACTAGATTTGTTTTATATGTATGAATGTTTTGCTTGTATGCATGTATGTAAGCCGCATGTGTGAAGATGTATCAGATTCCCTGGAACTGGAACATGGGTTGCTGTGAGCTTCCCTGTCAGGAACTGCACCTGGTTCCTTGGAAGAACAGTACGTGCTCTTAAACACTGAGCCAACTCTCTGGTCAGTTTTCAGAAAATATTTTAAGACATGTACAAGTGTTATTGGCTATTTTCATTTCAGATGCAAGAAATGATTATATTTACTGGATTGTTTTCTTATTAATCTTAAGTGTATGCTGTGGAACATCAATGGTATTTTTTTTAGCAGTTTGCTTCTCTCTTCTCTCTCTCTCTCTCTCTCTCTCTCTCTCTCTCTCTCTCTCTCTCTCTCTCTCTCTCTCTTTCTCTGAACCCTGGTTGAAAGGCACAGAAAATAAGCTTGTTACAAGAACTCAGATGCTGGTGTCAGCTCCTCCCTGCCTGACACAGTGACAGTATCCTCGTATCCTCAACCCATTGCTAATGCCAGGACAAGATACACGGCACAGGCATAGAAGGCTTTGGGAAGGTGAAGAAGCCGTGAAGGTACAGCCCAGCATCACTGACATTTTAACTTTTAGAGAGACCACGCATGATCAGAGCACCTGCAACTTCCCTCATCTTTACCAGAGACACTGCAGTCCCTAAATCCTGACCGAAGCCACACAGTGGGGAAGGTGCTACTCCACAGATGAGTTTTGTTCTTGGCTTTGTGATGCCTAAAGTATATTCAGATACTGTTTCTTATGAAAGCACGTTTTATTTCATTCTGAAATATCATGAGCGAGATATTTCTCCCATTTACTGAAGGAAATCCACCAAACATTGAAGACAGTAAACAACAGTGAAGGCGACAAACAATGAAATTAGCACAAAACAGATGCTGAAGGAAAAAAAAAAGCAGAAAGCTTGAGGCATTTCCAGAAAGTATCTGGGTAGGTGGGTATGATCATAGAGCGGCAGGTAAAGAGAAAATAAAAATCAAAACATGTTTTTACCTCAGAGGTAAAATCTAGTTGAAGAGTAGCTCCAAGAGTCTCTTGATTTCACATTCACTTATTCTACAGGTATAATTTGCCAACAGCCAATTTTGTTAAGAATAGGAATCACAGACTAATTTGACTTAAAAATGATTGAATCTCAGATGTTCTGTGAACTAAAGGTGAAGTGAGGATTTTTAAACCTTTTAAAACATACTTATTTGTGTGTGCACCTACACCTGTGAGTGTGGAGGCCAGAGCACAACCCTTGGGAGTTGCTTGTTCTCTCATTACCTAGGAATTGAACTCAGCCCATAGGCTTAGCTGCAAGGACTACTCTCCCAGCTGAGCCGTTCTGCTGGCCCCAATTTTGATTCTTTTATTTTCAAACTTGATCCACCATGTGGACATGGTGGCACACACCACAATCTCAGCCTCTTGGGAGGCAGAGGCAGGAGGACGGTTTTGAGTCAAAGGATTTGAGGCAGGTTTGGGTAGTGACATAGCTAGACTGTCTTGAAACAAAAAGAGCAGACCTCAAATATCAGGTCTGTCTGCCTGAAATCCCACAGTGATTGTCCTGACGTAGTGTTTGTTCTCCACCATCTTCAGAGCTTGCTGCTATGGTCTTCCCAGGCAAATGCCTCCCAGTGTGCTTGAACATTTGCCATGAGGGTTTTTGTTTTGTTTTGTTTTTGTTTTTAAGAAATGCTTCATGATGAGTAGTGTCCTTTCTCTAAGTTCTGATACCTTTTTTCAATTAAAAAAAAAAAGAGCTTAGCATGTTGGTTCTTGGTCTATAATCCAAGAGGACCCTGTGTTCATGGCAGCCTGGGTTACATAAAGACTCTGTCTACAAAAATAAGACAAAACATGCAGGATCAATTTCTTGGTCAATTTTCTTATAAAAGAGGAGGGAGTTAAAATAAGCACTTGAATATGGTTTCTGAAAATTCTTAATCACATTAAAGTTGAGTTAAAGTTATTTGTCTTTTATATGGAACTAAATGACACCAGAACTTCCAAAACAGCAAGTACATAGAATAACATCTCCCACTTAAATGACTTAGGTAAAAAAACAAACAAACAAAAAACCAAAGAACTCTTTGACCTAATCTCAGATTTTTTTTTTCTTTTCAAAAATATGGTGTATGGAACAAGAAAAAGGCTGGAGGAAACCTTCAATATAATTTGGGATCAAATTCACAAATCAATATAGAAAAAGACAAAAGTAGATTATTTTCAAATAAATGACAGTTTAAAATTATATAATTACTTATATAGACAAAGTACTTCACATGATTGCTTAACAGACATTCATCTACGTCAATAAGTCTGGCATACAATGTAAGCACTTTTAACAACCAAATACCCAAGAAAATCTCTCCTGTTACCAATTCTTGGACTTGTAGGTAGAGCTAAGGAAAACTACAGAGAGCTCTGTCATAACATCGCACACAGAGTCAGGTACTGGTGCTAATGAGTCGCACTAAGATGTTAGCTATCACGATTAATTAAGAAAAGGAAAGGCTCACAGAATATATAAAACATATGAGGCATAGTCAAAGAACTGCCCCAAAGATAAGGCTACCTATATGAAAATAAATCCTTTACATGTGGAGAGCAATTAAAAGTGCATGGCTAGAATCTGATTCTTAGCTACTAAGACATTCCAAAGGAAGGAAAAAAAATCCTGCCAAGTTCTTATCCTCTGTAATTTCTACCCAAATATCTTTACCAATTTCACTTCTGCCAGCAAACAATACAGCAGGAAAGAATGAAATTTCACATAATAACTCCAATATAATTGAACTTAGAATAAGTTTAATTCCTCCCCTCTGAGTGACCCTGCCAGGTGCCCCAGGCTGACTAGCACCTCTGCCAATGTATTCGTCTTTGCAAAACGTGCATCTGACATCACTTCGTATAGTACAGTAAATATTTAAGTTATCTGAAGTGCATTTGGAAAACAATCGAAAACACAGATTAATACACCATAAAAAGATTAATTCCCTTTAAACAAAGACATTCTTATAAAGTATGGTAACACAGTAGGCACGATAAAGAATATAAATTGTGTATCAATTATTGGCAGAAAATCCAATTCTTTACAAAGCCCACACAAATGGGGAAGAAGACATTTTCATACAAAGAAAAAGTATTACACTATTATACAACACTTTTAATTGTACATTTACAAATTTTTGGCACATTAAAAGGAACTGAAAAGACCATAAAGTAAAGGACAAAGTAACTAAAAGATACGAGAGAGAGAAATCCTCACGTGAGAAACACTAAGTATTAACACAGGAGAGAAATTAAACAAGCTGGCTGAATTTCCTGAAATGTTGTCATGTGTAACAGAAGTATGCTTTTTAAAAACTCCCTGGACAAGACCTTTCTACCTGGCTGTGGCTGGCTGGACATGGCCTGGGTAGGATCTTCTTGTGCTGGTTGCTTGTCTTTGCCTAGCCAGAAACGACTGCCCTGAACCTGTGCTAGCTAGTCTGTCTTCAGCCGCCTTTTTATGTAGTGTCATCCCCTGAAACATTAGAAGAAAAACAAAAAGGGATTGGTGAAAACACGAATATTCTACAAAAAAAATTGTCATCATGCAGCATTTTTACTACAATGAATAGCAAAGCATAATTTATTAGGAAAATTAATTCTACTTTAATTCTACTTATTATGGCTTAAAAATTTATGAAATCCTTTTCATTTCAATAATTAAGTACAAATCTTCCTTAGGAAAAATTAAGACTTAATTTTGTGAATCGACACCAATCAAACAACAGACAGTGGAGAACGATTTTTAGAATATTCCACCTATGCATGCCTTTCAAATTCAACAGTGATTTTCCAAGAAAAGTGCGAATGATTGGTAGCAGCTGATTCACTGAAACTGTGGAAATCACAGAAGTCATCAGGAAGGAAAACCACAAGTGCACTTGTTTCTTCTGACAGAAAGCCATACTGTGTACTATACATACCACAGCGCCAGATTTCTCCACTTCAGGACAGACTTGTGTTCTCAAACAAACTACGACAAGTTTCTGACAACCCACAACAGGGGCACAACAATAAGGGGACCTCCCCTTGAAAGCAGAAAGATCACCCACTGCCTTTGAGGAGGGGCAGAAGTCACTGGGCTAGGTAGAGGGGAGGGAGGGAACCTGGAGGGCACTGTCAGATTTGGAAAACAGGGAGTGACAGTGAGCACCGCCTTACTGAAGTCAGAGGCCACAAGGAGACTGGGAACGAGCCAGTTTTAGGATTCTTTAATAGGACCTAGCAGGAGAGACTGAGATTGCTGTTAATCACCCATAACCTGATACATGTAAGCTGATGCAGAGAAGTGGAGGCTGACGACGAAGAGATAATGTAAGGAAAACAGGGGGCTAGAAAACCCATCTTCCCATTACTACTGCTTCACAGTAGTTTCTAGAAAAACACTGGTCATAGCTTTGCATTCTGAATATAATTCAGCCTTTCATATGTTACCTCAGACACAACACGTTTTCTCAACGGGAAATTACAGCATATGTTTCTTCTCTGTGTTTGTTTTGTTTTCTTCAAGGCAGAGGATTGCTATTTAGCCCAGCTAGCCTGAGACTAGGTCATCCCGGCAGCCCTAATCCGGTATTACTGTCTTGTGTTGCTGTGCATGGTCTTAGCTCTCCCCAGGCTGTACCTTTACCTAGGCTCTAAGGACCGAATCCAGGCCAGGCTTGTGCAGCAAGCACAATTACCTACTAAGGTGGAACTTGCCAGTCCCTAGAATATATTTCTTAACTCAACTTTAAGTTAACAAATACATTTGAAGGTTTGAATACAACTGGCTGAAATCTACTGAAACCATTTTACTACATACAACAAAATTACGTTTTAATTTAAAAATTCTAATTTTTCAAGCAACTGACTGGGGAACCTGGGCTTTTGTGCTCTGTGATTTATCGTTCTATCACCGAATTACACTTTTCACATACTTTTAAGATGTCAACACAAAGCTATTTGCTAAGAAACTTAATACCTTGCCCAGCATTCACTACCATCATGACAGCTATTTAAGTTGTCTGAGATCCTATTGGTTACCTTCTGTGAGTAGAACTCACATGTTTTTATTTGGAATTGCCCTTCACCCTGAAAAGCTAAAAACTGGCACTATCCTTCAGTTCCATGTCTCAAAGTAAGTAAATCTGATGTTGTAAGAAGAAATATGTGAGCACCATGTGAGGCCATAACCCAGTGAGGGTTGTAAAATTGCTGGCGGGGACTGAGACACAGGGCAGTGAGACCGGGAATACTAAGCTTCAAAAAAGACAAAATAGTGGGGGTAGAGTTAATGCCCAGAGAAATCCTTTAATGCAACTTATATTCTCTACTTTAAAATTTAATTTTTAGGAAAATTATATTTGTTAATAATATTCTTTTTTTTTTTTTTTTTAAGATTTATTCATTTATTATATATAAGTACACTGTAGCTGTCTTCAGACACACCAGAAGAGGGCATCGGATCTCTTTACAGATGGTTGTGAGCCACCATGTGGTTGCTGGGAATTGAACTCAGGACCTCTGGAAGAGCAGTCAGTGCTCTTAACCGCTGAGCCATCTCTCCAGCCCTGTTAATAATATTCTAATTCGAAGTTATTTCTTCTAAAAGAAAAATTACAATAAAATCTTAATTTTGGCCAACACAGTGGTGTACTATAGACACATCATGAAACATATTTAGGAAAGAACAAATCACATTTTAAGGTTGGAGAATTAATAACTGAAACACTAAATAAAAATAATTCTCTTATGCTAACAGAGATGCTGTAAGACAAAATGGGAAAACTGAAAGAACAATCTAATTTCCTGTTTCAAAATACTAACATCTGGGCTGGGGAAGAGGCTCTGTGGGTGAAGCAAGCCTAGGGCCTTGTGTTCAGTGCCTGGTGCACCCAGCTTCTATCGGATTCCATAGCCCCCCTACCCAACAGAGGAAAAAGGTGCCTCAGCCTGTATAATTCTCAGCTATGCATCAGCAAACGAACAGGTATTGCCTTACAAACACTTAGTCTCTTTGCTTGTGTTCTAGAAAATTCTATTTCAAAACCTCCAGTGGTCAAAGTCTGAAACTGGACATTCCCAAGTCCCCTGAGACAGTTAAACTGTCTGTAAAGCAAGGTCATCTTGCAAAGGCCCTGTAACTGCCCACAAAGCAGGAACTATGGCATCTGCTCAGGTATTACCATGTCTGCTTTCCCTACAACAAATGGTTCCAAGGACTGAAACTAAACTGGTGTCTTCTATGCTCTGGGAGTGATGTCTTCACAATGACTTAGCCTGTGTATGGACGGTGCTTTTCAGTTTTAAGGTCAACATAGAGGCTTTGTTAGTATACATTAGGAGAGAAATTACTTTCAGATTGTGATGGTAGAATTACTTCTACAGTATAAGCAATGTCATGACAAGGTCACCAAACTGCATAATATTTTCTCTTACCATATTGTACCAGGCACTAACAATGTATTTCTCCTCCATGTCTCTTTGAGTCTTCGTTTTCTCATATTCTTTCTGAAGCATAACCACATGTAAAGATACAAATGACTTCAATATAAAAATATTTACAATTCATTGTCTAAACCAAAGAATACAATTTATACTACAGCAAGGCTGTATCTTACGGCGCAGTGTAGTTACCGACCTCTAATGAGTGGAAGAGCCGATCGCGCTCCTGCAGCTGGTTTTTGAGTGCCTGTATTTCTGGTGCTGCTCCTTGATTCTGTTTAGGGTCTAATGTACGGATAACCTGCAAAAATAGAAGAAAAACAAAGCATACATATATGTTCACACAGAGAACCTAAAAATTAAAACAGAAGCAACCCCCCTCAAACTATAAGAATCTAGCATCTAAGAAAGCAGTCTTAAAAGTGAAAATGAGGCAGAGGCTATGGCCCAGTGGTATAGTACATGCCTAATACACATGGGCCCTAGGTCCAATCCCCAGTACAAGGCTAGAGGTCAGGGAATCAAAATGTGCATATAGCTATAGACATCACTACCATAGCAAGCATGAAGCTATTATTCATCCCCCCCCCAAAAAAAGCAGAAAAGAAAAATAATAAACAAAAGCTATCAAGGACACCTAAAATGTAAATGTAGGAGTAAAATAAAATTGCTGCAAATTCCCAATGATACAGACAGGATTACTGGTCCCTGCTAAAGAGACGTATACACAGTTCTGTTCTGTTTTATTGCAGCTAGCCCTGCACACATAATCAGAAACATACACAAAGGTAACTCTTACACAGGCCTGTCTCTTCTGTGAGGCATGAACATGGGATATAATTCTACCTGACTCTTCACAGATTTCTGGGAGAGAGGTCATTTTGTTCTTCAATAGTTTTATTATCAAAATGTTCAAACAGACAGACCTTCAAATAGTTCAAATCCATTTATTTTTAACTTGGTACTTTGTCATATATCTTGTCCTCCAACACTCTCTTATGTGTGAGAAATAATTCTCATTCCCTATAGCACATAACCCTTAAATACTTCAGTATATACACATCCCTCAAGTTTTCTTTTTTTGGAGCTGGGGACCGAACCCAGGGCCTTGCGCTTGCTAGGCAAGTGCTCTACCACTGAGCTAAATCCCCAACCCATCCTTCAAGTTTTCTACTTCATTATCATAATAAGATTATGACCTGTAGGAACATATCAATTCTGTAAAATGGCCAGTGTTCAGTCTGTTTTCATTTCCTATTTTTATAGGTGGGAGGGTTAGGGATTTAACCTGGGGTTTTGTGCATGCTAGGAGAGGACTCTACCTAGGAGACATACATCTCTAGATCTCTTCATATCTTTTATTTTGAGACATGGTCTTAGTAAACTGTCCAGGCTGACTCTGAACCCTCCTCCGTTGGCCTTACGAAGTAGCTAGAATCACTTGGCCAAGGTGTGTCTTATAACTGATTCCTTGTCCTCAATTTTGGACTCAAAGATTGATGCAATCTACCTGGCAAGCAGGATCCCTCATACCTCTCAGAGCTGGAGTTACACATGTGTGTACAACACACGGTTTCATGCAATTGCTGAGGACCTGAAATGAGGTCCAATGCTTAGGCATCAAGCTCTTTATTCGCTCATGACTTTTATCTCCAATTCTGGGTTATCTGATAGTAATTTATTGACTCTTAAAAAGAGTGTATGTGTGTGTGTGTGTGTGTGTGTGTATATATATATATATACACATATATATATATATTTTTTTTTTGTTTACATGTGTGTAGGTGCATCAGCAAAGGGAATAGGATCCAATGGGACTACTACAACTACAGATGGTTGTGAGCTGTCATGTGGTTAACTGGGAGTTGAACCCAGAACCCCTGCAAGAGCAGTCAGTGCTCTTAATCACTGAGGCATGTCTCCAGCCCTTTCAAAAGCATCATTTAACTTGCTCTAACAGCTTCATGGTTTTCCCCTTCAAGTATGAAGAAAGATCTAGAAGACATTTTGATTCAGATTAATCATTCATGACAATGATATTCCATCAGGAAGCATCAAGTCTAGGCTACAGCATTCATTATACATTATTAATATCCCTTTTATTAAAATTTTTAAAGATTTATTTATTGAAAGGGATTTGATTCCCAGCAGGCATATATATGATTGTGTACTATGTGACGATGGATGTCAAAGTAGATGTCTGGGAACTGGAGTTACAGATAATCGTGAGCCATCATGTTGGTGATGGGAACTGAACTGGGTTCTCTGCAATAACAAGTGCTCTTAACCACTAGGCCATTGCTCCAGCTCCTTAAACTTTTGTAAAAATAAAGGTTTGTTTATATGAGTATGGGTCTTTCTCTAGCCCCCTGGAACTGGAATTACTGAGAGTTGTAATCTGCCGTATGGGTGCTTGGAGTTGAACTTGGGTCCTCTACACAAGCAGCAAGTGCTCTTAATTGCTCAGACATCAAAACGTCTTAACACATTTTGGTGTATATAATGTAATCATTTTCTTTTTTTTTTAAATTTTTTAGATTTATTCATTTATTATATATAAGTACACTGTAGCTGTCTTCAGACACACCAGAAGAGGGCATCGGATCTCTTTACAGATGGTTGTGAGCCACCATGTGGTTGCTGGGAATTGAACTCAGGACCTCTGGAAGAGTAGTCGGGTGCTCTTAACTGCTGAGCCATCTCTCCAGCCCCCATGTAATCATTTTCTTACCATGGCATTTTGATGCGTTTGTGTCATTCATTATACTCTGTTCTTGGGTGAGTGAGATGGCAAGTAGGTAAAAGCGCTTGCTGCCAAGCCTGAGGGCCCACGTGCCACCCCGGAACCCACACGGTCGAGGGAGGGTACTGACTCGGGTCCCTGTGCTTGTTTGTTCTGTCTGCTCCTGTGCATCATTACGCTTTGTGTCCTTCCCTCATGCACTGTAACTCTGATTGCTGCTGCTGCCTGTTCACACAGGCTGCACTTGCTTCTTGCTAGTCAATTTGTGCAGGGCCTGTTTGTATCACTGCTTCTTGCTCTGGATTGTTCTCTGTTGTAAGCTTCTTGGATTGTTTTCTGTGCAGGACATCAAGTGCTATGGGTAACAGACTTTCAGCCTAGAGGACAGAATGGCTGGAAGTACAGGGAGATAGTTTAAGTTCATACTCACACTTTTGGCTTTTTCCAGGTATTTTTTATAGCGTTCTTCCATTTGCTTCATTTCTTCTTCTTTCTTCCGTAAAGCTTCTTGCAATTCTTCAATTCTTAAGGCTGTCCATAAAAGATGACCATAAAAAATTAAAATGTAATAACATTAAAATTTAACTTATTTATAAGTAAATAATAGTTCAGAGAGACTGTTTAGTCTATTTTAATATATAATTTTCTCTTTAAAAATAATCTATATTTTTATTTTACTAAAACCTTCTTTTTTTTTTTTTTTTTTTTTTTTTTTTCAGACCGGGGGCCTGAACCCAGGGCCTTCCCCTTCCTAGGCAAGCGCTTTACCACTGAGCTAAATCCCCAACCCCTAAAACCTTCTTTTTAAAAAAATTTTAAATACTTATTTTTTGCATCTTCGGACACCAGAAGAGAGCATCAGATCCATTACAGATGGTTGTGAGCCACCATGTGGTTGCTGGAAATTGAACTCAGGACCTCTAGAAGAGCAGCCAGTGCTCTTAACCGTTGAGCCATCTCTCTAGCCCCCAATATGATCTTTTTAAGTCTAAATTCTGATCCGTGCCATAGAGACTTAACGTTAAGTGAAAGAGAAAGACAGTGTATGCTTAGTGAGATAAGCTAGACAGGAAAGTACAAATTCGATTTTACTTGCATGAGTTTCCTAAATAGTTAAGCCTTGAGTGTTCAAGGCTCTTCCTCACTTTTTCTTCTATTAGTTTGAATATCTGGTTTTATGTGTAGGTCCTTAATCCACTTGGACTTGAGCTTTTTACATGGTGATAAGAATGGATCGATTTGCATTCTTCTACATGCTGACCTCCAGTTGAACCAGCACCATTTGTTGAAAATGCTATCTTTTTTTTTCCCACTGGATGTAAAACTATCCTTTGTCAAAGATCAAGTGACCATAGGTGTATGGGTTCATTTCTGGGTCTTCAATTCTATTCCACTGATCTACCTGCCTGTCTCTGTACCAATACCATACAGTTTTTATAACTATTGCTCTGTAGTACAGCTTTAGGTCAGGAATGGTGATTCCCCCAGAAGTTCTTTTATTGTTGAGCATAGTTTTCACTATCCTGAGTTTTTTGTTATTCCAAATGAATGTGCAAATTGCTCTTTCTAACTCTATGAAGAATTGAGTTGGAATTTTGATGAGGATTGCACTGAATCTACAGAGTGCTTTTGGCAAGATGGCCATTTTTACTATATTAATCCTGCCAATCCAGGAGCATGGGAGATCTTTCTATCTTCTGAAATCTTCTATTTCTTTCTTCAGAGACTTGAAGTTCTTGTTATACAGATCTTTCACTTGGTTAGAGTCACACTGAGATATTTTATATTATTTGTGACTACTGTGAAGGGTGTTGTTTCCCTAATTTCCTTCTCGGCCTGTTTTTCCTTTGAGTATAGGAAAGCTACAGATTTGTTTGAGTTAATTTTATATCCAACTACTCTGGTGAAGTGGTTTATCAGGTTTAGGAGTTCTCTGGTGGAACTTTTGGGGTCACTTAAGTATACTATTATATCATCTGCAAATAGTGATGTTTTGACTTCTTCCCTTCCAATCTGTATCCCTTTGACCTCCCTTTGTTGTCTGATTGCTTTGGCTAGGACATCAAGTACTATATTCAATAGGTAGGAAGAGAGTGGGCAGCCTTGTCTAGGACCTGATTTCAGTAAGATTGCTTCAAGTTTCTGTCCATTTAGTTTGATGTTGGCTACTGGTTTGTTTTTACTATGTTCAGGTATGGGCCTTGAATTCCTGATCTTTCCAAAGATTTTAAGAGGAAGGGGTGTTGAATTTTGTCAGATGCTTTCTCAGCATCTAATGAGATGATCATGTGGATTTTTTCTTTGAGCTTGTTTATATAGTGGGTTACGCTGATGGATTTCCGTATATTAAACCATCCCTGCATGCCTGGGATGAAGCCTACTTACTTGATCATGATGGATGATTGTTTTGATGTGTTCTTGGATTTTGACTGCAAAAATTTTATTGAGTATTTTTACTTTTATTGATATTCATATGGGAAATTGGTCTGAAGTTCGCTCTCATTGTTGGGTCTTTGTGTGATTTAGGTATAAGCGTAACTGTGGCTTCATAGAAGGAACTGGGTAGTGTTCCTTCTGTTTCTATTTTGTGGAATAGTTTGGATAGTATTGGTATTAGGTCTTCTATGAAGGTTTGATAAAATTCTGCACTAAACCCATCTGATCCTGGGCTTTTTTGGTTGGGACACTTAATGACTGCTTCTATTTCTTTAGGAGCTATGGGACCGTTTAGATGGTTTATCTGATCCTGATTTAACTTTGGTACCTGGTATCTGTCTAGAAAATTTTCCATTTCCTCCACATTTTCCAGTTTTATTGAGTATAGGCTTTTGTAGTAGGATCTGATGATTTTTTCAATTTCCTCAGTTTCTGTTGTTATGTCTCCCCTTTCATTTCTGATTTACAACAAAGTATTTAATTCTACTGGACTGCATTCTTAAAATGGTTACCTGCTCCTATGTGCATTTTGCTATATTGTAAAATAAAGTCTGACATTTCACTTTCATAAAATGAAGTTAAGGTTAACTACAGTTATAAATACCAAAAAAGGTATATGTCCAGGGCTAACTTATCACAATTACCTTGAAAGTATTTAGCTTCATATACTATCCATTACAATTCTTTACCACAGGTAAAGAATTCTGTGAATTAGTACTTAAAAATTAGTACAATTCTTAAAAATTTTTACTATTATTTTCTGTGTGTTTGTGTGGGATGATGTCATACAGGTGAGGCAGGTACAAGAGAATGAGGCCTTTCGTTGGACAGGAAGGAAGAATGGTGGGGGAAAAGTTTGAGGGAAGAGGAGGAGACTGGAACGGAAAGGACGGGAGACTGGAGGAGAGGGAGGAGAAGCTGCCGAGAGAACATGGAGGCTGTTGTAAGATTCTGCACTGTACCTTTACAGGTTGTTATGAATGTCCTTAAGGGATGGATGTGTACAGGGCTTTGTATGTTTAGGTGGGCAATTATATCTTATCAATTGGATTATTGGGTTGTGTGTTTTCTTGTGGTGATTTGACTTTGGGGGAGTGTGTGGCGGCAGAGACACTGGGCTGCCACGGAATTGGGATGTGTGTTTCTGGCAAGATATCTGCATTGGATCCTTGGGAAATAAGTACAGGTACTTGTGACCCTGACACGGGTGCTACCAATCAAACTTTGGTGTCCTACAAGGACAGCAAGAGCGCTTTGCTCTGAGCCATCTCTCCAAAACTTGACAACTTCTCTTTAGTAAACTATTTTTAAAATTTTTAATATTTTTCTTAAGCACATGTGTATGTACCTGTGTGAGTTTGTCAAATGTGTGTGGGTGTCCTGGAGGCCAGAAGGGGGTATTGGATTCCCTGGGGTTTGAGTTGCAGGGGTTGTGAGCCACCAGTGTAGGTTCTGGCAATCAAATTCTTATCTTCTGGAAGAGCAGCAGGTGCTCTTAACTACTAAGTCCTTTTCTAGTTCCCTAAGGGAAATTCTAAGTGGCTGAATAGCTAAAAGGCCCACTTAAAAGAAACAAGTTACATAAATTCATTATCTCTAAAACAGTGTACAGCTAATGATGCTATTAGGAAAGACTTACAGCTGTTGTTAAATCTTGGCTCGAGATCTTCAATAATGGCTCTTTTTTTCTGTAATTCATTGTTGGCTTCATGCAGCTTCTCTCTGCAACAAAATATGCGACTATATCAACATTCCTGTTTTTGCATCTGCTTCTCTTTCCTGTGCTGGAGATCTAGTTTAGTCCTCACACATGCTACCCAAGTTCTCTGCCTTTGACTACATGCTTAGCCCTTGTTTCTGTATTCTTTTTTTCATTTTGAACTAAAAATTTATTATATTTAAAAAAGACTTGCATTGCACACAAGTTCTTTGAGAAAAGATAAACAGTCTGAAGCTTTTTTTAAAAGGCAAAACCCAGTTCTTTTGGTTTGAAACAATAATTTCTTCTACATAAAACATATATGAAGATCTTCACGTTTTAAAAATAAGGATATTGTAAAAATTGAACTTCAACCTCTGAGAAGCTTTTCAATGCAAATTTTGTTGCCAAAGATAAATTGCTAAAAAAGATATTTAACAGAAAGAACATTAAAGAAGACACAGATATATACAATATGAACAGACCTCACAAGATAACGCAGAACAAAAGAATTAGATTCTGTTTATGACAAATCCTGCTTCAAAAACTAACAAAAAGTGATGAAGATTAGCACTGTGGCTAATACAGAGCTGTAGTCAGATCAACTGGGAGAAGCAAGGATGAATTCTGTCAAATCTTCACCAACCTATATGTTTAGGAACTTAGGATATATAAATTACTATAAAAAGATTATGTTCCAATATAAAAAATAAAAGGCAGCAAGCTTTTCTCCTGTAACAGTTGAATAATACTGTGACATATAATCACCCACTAACTGATTCCGTGTGGCACTGCATATGTGCCCATATTAAATAGCAACAGCTCTTGTTATGTCTATTGCTAATGCTTCAAAGCCTAACACTATAATAAATTCCTTCCTGCCTTTTTTTTAAAAGAGACAATGTCTCATTGTGTAACTCTGGCTGACTTGTAACTCACTACATAGACAGGCTGGCCTTTAAGTCAGAGACCCACCTGCCTCTGCCTCCCACCTGCTGGGAACAAAGGCAGGCGTTGCCATGCCTGGATCTTTTTGTTCTTCAGTAAATTATTTTTCAAGGTATTAATATCTAATATATTTTTATATACAGTATCTAATGTATATCTAATTATATACATATATATTACTATAATCTTAAAGAATAAAATAACTAAGCACAATGAGCAGTCAAAAGGTTAAAAATCAAACGTCTTCCTAAAGCCTTAGACATCGCACATCTATCTCCTTCCAAGGGATAATCAATGTCCAAAACTTTAAGTGTCCTCTGATTTACATGATGGTTTACTGTCTTATCTTACTCCTAAGCAATGTTACTCCTGTCTAGCACTTTACTTCCTGTGTTAATTACTAACTACATGTCTTCTAAAGCTTTCCTAGCATATCTGGACAGCATTATCTCTAGAAATCTCAGGTATATACAGCAAAACTGCTATATTATAGAGTATGTACATTTTTCAATACTCAGCAGTCAATGAGAATTATTATTGCTTATCAACTTTAGCAGTAATTCTCACTACTGATTTAATTTTTAAAGCTAATTTGATATGTTTGAAAATGGTCTCTAGTACAGTTTTAAATCTATACGTGACTACTGAGAGGTCCTGTGGTGAGTTGAATATTCTTCCAAAAGGTAAGTTCTAACTCTAATACTGTCATTGTGACACCATTTAGAAACCGGATCTTTTTAGTTAACACTTAACAGGATGCTGTGCTGGGTCAGGGCACACTCTGAACCCAACTACTGCTGTGGTTATAGGAATGCCCATGTTCTTCCTTAACTGTGGTTTCGATTCCCATGGTTTCAGTTGCTTATGGCCAGTTGATGTCAAACCATTAGAAAACCCCAGACAGAAATAAGTTTTAAGTCCCATGATGTACAGAGGTGTGTGGTAAACTTCACGTGTCCTGTTGTGCCACTCCTGACATGTCCATTATCCCTCTGTCTTGCGTATCCACTGTGTAGGTTATCCACCACTAGTTACGCAGTAACCATGCTGGTTATCAGAATAAATGTTTTAGGACAGTGTTATAATAATTGTTCTACTGTATTAGAAAACTATAGTCAGAAGTATTTATCTATAGGAAAGAACCCAAAAAAATGTAGTGTTCAGAACTATGAGTGATTTCAAGCATTTCCTGAGCATCTCAGAAGAAACCTTGAGGCTGAGGGAAGCATTGTACAGAGAGAATGTCAAGTGAGAACAGAGGCTACCAACGGAGTGCCAAGGCCTGCCAAGGCTTCCAAAACTAGGAGGACTGGGGTGGGCTCTGCTCTTCATCCACTAAGAAATCGATCTGTCAACAACTGATTTCGATTTTGTTGGCTCTGTAACTGTGAAACATAATTCTGTTCCCTCAGCCCCTTTATTTGTGGTAATGTTTGCAACAGACACAAGAAACTAATACAGTCCTCAGTAAACACCCTGTCTGGTGAAGATTCTCAGCACGTGTGCAACTGAGCACATGACAATGGTTAAAGAGTGGATTTCTGACCCAAAGTATTCTGCTGTTTTCAGAGAGGAATGGAAAATTCAAAATTACAAGATTTTCACTCTAGATTCTCATTCTAGGTAATCTTATAAAGGTTGGAAAGTAGCATTGTTTTAGTATAGTTAGACTCTATTATTAGACTTTCTAGAAATCTCAGTGGCTAGGAATCTATCTCATCCAATATATTAAAAAACTGGATAATATACATCAAACTTTCAGAAAACACAATATCTTTCCAATTGTAGAAGAAAAGCCAAACTTATCTCTTTGGTGTGGAGAATGCCTATTTTAACTTAATCAGTAGCTACTAATTCATAGCCTTCCTACACTTAACGCCTGCAAGCAATTTTGCAGGAAAATGATAAGATTAAGATGTTACTGGGCTGAGAAAAATTATTGAAGATTTCTTCAGGAGGATCAAAAGTGATATTTTAATTTCTTATTTCATCTTTTACGTTACAAAGTCCTATTTAAAACAACTGTAATTCAGGCTGGAGAGATGGCTTAGCAGTTAAGAGCACTGACTGCTCTTCCAGAGGACCTGAGTTCAATTCCCAGCAACCACATGGTGGCTCACATCCATCTGTAATGAGAACCGATGCCCTCTTCTGGTGTGTCTGAAGACAGCTACAGTGTACTCATATATATAAAATAAATAAATCTTTTTTTAAAAAAAGGAGAGATAAAAGCTGGTGCTGGCTCAGTGGTTAAGAGCACTGACTGCTCTTCCAGAGGATGTGAGTTCAATTCCCAGCAACCACATGGTGGCTCACAACCATGTGTAATGAGAACCGATGCCCTCTTCTGGTGTGTCTGAAGACAACAACAGTGTATTCACATACATAAAATAAATATGTAAATCTTTTTAAAAAAAATAGTAATTTAAAGGCTTACTTGAAAAATACGGTACTGACAAACACTCTACTTTAAGGAAGTGTATTTGTTGATACATCTAACACAGTCCATACACCTAAGGCTCACGGGACATGGAGGAAGAGGGGAGTGCAAAGGCTTTTTGTTCAGAGCCAGAGGAGTAGGACATTTGCCTCAATACAGTGTCTTCTAAAAAAAAGACATGAAATAGAGTTGGGCAGGGAGAAGGTGTTAGGGGAAGGAGTGTGGGATGGTGAATATGATCAAATACATTGTAGGACATTCTCAAAGGACTAATAAAACTGTATTCTAAAGAAGCTTATGTAAAAATGAACGTAGGGCTGGCAAACTAGTCTGTCTGGGCAAGGAAGAAGGGTGCCTGTTCCGTATGTGCAGCTCTACTGCAGCACAGATGACTACTAATGTAGTCATCAATGACTACAGCACAGATGACTACTAATGTAGTCTACAGCTGCATTTAGAGCTGAGCGGCTGCAACAGAGGCCAGGACTTGTACAGCCTAAAATAATTACTGTCTGGCCTGGCACAGAAAAAGGCCGTGAATAACATGACTATTATAACAAAGATAGGAAGCTCTAAAGTTCCCACTGAGAAAACAGCCCTAAAACCGTTTGTTCTGGAGTCTCCTACTGTTGCCTAAGTTGGCCTGACACCAGGAACAGTTCCGCTGCCTCAGTCCCTTGACTGCAGGTGTGAGTCACCAGGCCTCACAATCACTGAACTGATGGATGTGTGGGGATTTGGGGAGAAATGATCCTGCAGTCACTACCAACAGATGGTTTCCTCCTGAATCTTCAAGGACCGCTTATGCCCTGTCAACATCCTCTGTACCCACAACAAAGTGCTTTTGTTCTGTTCTGTGAAGAAGAGCCTCAATGAGTTGTCTACTTACAGATGTTCTTCAAGCTTCTTTTTTAGAAGAACTGACTGAAAATGGAAAATAAGAAATTAGCTCATTATTAACATTTTAATTAACAAATTTCTTTGTAAAAATTGAAGACTATATACTAAATTATTTGGAGTAAGCCCTCAGTAATTTCTTTGTTCAAAAAGCTCAAAACCCAATGTACCTCAATTTTCTCCTCTTCAGTAAAAGAACAGACTAGCCCAGCAGTTGAGAGTAGTCAGTAAGAAATACACAGAAACTAGATAAATTCTCTATACAGAGGGAAATGAATTTAAAAGCTACTTATATAGAGACCCAAATGTTCCTGGACTCAGTAGCCACACAGTACCCTACCATGCAGATTTTCCTATCCTCTTTCTTTGCACTATGATAAGGTCTCAGGATTGCTGCCATACTTTAATTGATAACAAGTGATGTACTCTGGCAGGGGCATATAAAGGATCTGATGGTAAGATGCTGAGAATGGAGTTTTGACTTGGTAGTTTTTAGAGGTCTCCTGAAAAGCAGGAACTCAAAATTTACCTAAAAATAAGCAACAAAGACATTTAACAAAGACTACCAGGTTTCATACTTTTAACACATAGAAGTGTAGATATTAATAGTGGATTTGTAAACTATATGATAAATGACACTCAAACCCAGTTAATGTAGGCTTATAAAACAAATAGCTCAATTTCTTAATAACAGCGACAAGGAGAAGCAAGCCCTCTAATTCTTAGTTGCCCTGTTTAATGACGACCACCATATATATTCATTCATGTCTGCCTACTCCTGCCATGTAGGAATGGCCTGCAGCTCACCATGTATGAAGCCCGGTTCGCCTTGCACTCATGACTCTCCTCCTAAATGGAGAAGGTGCTGGGGTTTCAGCTGTGGATTACCACGCCTGATTTTGATTCAAGTCGATTGTAACATAGCTTTGGGACATTTCAAATTCATATCTTTCCCAGTATGACAACTGTAATTAGACCAAAGTACTCCACCACTATTTCCTCCAAGACAACAGGAAGATAATAACCTTACTTACTAGCTTTTAATATTTATTTCTTTATTTTTGAATAGTTATAGTTTGTTCTTTCTTTGCTAAGAGGATGAAATGGAAATATTAAAAATTCTTGATACTATGTTTTGATTAG
Source organism: Rattus rattus (assembly GCF_011064425.1). Lineage (NCBI taxonomy): Eukaryota > Metazoa > Chordata > Mammalia > Rodentia > Muridae > Rattus > Rattus rattus. The sequence continues at coordinate 60,453,338 of NC_046166.1, read as the reverse complement.
ATCCTAACAAGTTATTCTAAATTATTACAATTTATATAGTAAAATAACTAAATACAAGGCCAATGTGCCAGAAATCAAAGCCTGTTATATACATGGCATAAACCTCACAATAGTAATATCAGCCCTACTGTACAACTGAGGAAGCTAAGCCAAAGAATATTTAGTAATTTCTGTCCAGGATGGCAGAGACCCTAAGACCTAGGCACAGCCTCCCTTTCCATGCATTCTTTGGTCAGTGCCTTTCCACACTGAAGACTGTAATTATCAAAATGTGTGACTGGAGATTATAAAAGGAAGCTTGTGTCAAAATAAATTATATAAATGAACTAATAGGGAGAGCATTTCTACATTAAGATTTTGATATACTTTAAAATTCTCCTTGTAAAGAGCACGTATTTATGAAGGAAGTAATTCTAGCATGTTCATTTTTCATGAGTCCTACTCTAAAATTCCAGTATTATTGACTATAATATCAGAAAAAGTATACAATTTAAAAACTTCTAAGTATATGGAAATGAATAGGAAGCCATACTTACAATAGCCTTGAGCAGAAACCATGCCAAGAGACAGAGAGGACATATTAGTATGAAGCAAACACAGCAGCCAAGAGAAGGAACCATTTAGTAATTCATGAACAGAAGTAAAAGATATGCATTTTTCAGAATTGTACATTTCTCTTTCTTCTAGGTCTCCTCATCCTGTCTCGTTCTCTGAAGTTTTATATACTGTGGCTAGCTCAAATTATCCATATGACTGGATATAACAATGAATTTCTGCTTCCATGCTAAAAACAAATGACATAAAAATAATAATAAAAATGTGAAGACCACCATGCTCTGACTTAAGGTTGTAAGAAAAGGCTGTTTTGACAACAGAGAAGGCAGCAATTCTGTCTCCTTCAGAGGGAAGGAGTCAGGTCTAGAGGCTGCTCTATGCAGCACACTGGCTATTGAGGACAGAAGAGAACAACATCAAAAAATCTGATGTGTTAAAAGAACTACACACACTGAACTAAACTAATCATTTCTCTAAGGGATCTGGAGTCTTCGAAACAGATTCTTGTGTGCAGAGAACGTGGCAGGAAATCTTGCTTAGATCTGAGGGAGACATCTCAATGCTGTGCAGGCAGTTAAAAGGTGACTGGTTTATACAAAGATTTACCTCTGAGATATGATCCCCTAACGCGATGGCACACATGTCTAATTAGATCCATCACAGCGATACTAAGCTATGCCAAGTTCCTTCAAAGAACAAGCCCTTCATGTCTTAGTTTGAGCACGAGGCCCCACGAGTGGCTGCTTGTGCCGTACACACTCAGTTAGCTGACGCCTCACCATGCTGGCCTCCTGTGTTCCCTCCTCCTTTCCCCTTTCCATCAAAACAAATCCACAGCTCTCACCTCAAAGTTTTCAAGACCCAAATGAATTTTACAGACTGGTTAAAGGGATCTAGAGATGTCAACAAATTAAGAACTTCTACATCCTATGATTCACCTCTAACACATTGCTAATTAAGCTCCAATATTTCAGTATACTAAATTCACTTCTTTGAGATTTACCATTTATACATGCTTTTTTAAAATCATGACATTGGTTGGGTGTGGGGATGGCTATTTGTAGTAGAACACTTGATTTGGATCCTAGAGGCACAAAACAAATTTTATTTTTTAAGAAAAAGAACAACAAAAGGCTTGGTATTTTATACTAGTTCCATGTTAATAAAGGTTAAAAACAGTGTTGAAAATGACAGTAGTTGTGAACTGATCTGAGAAATTAAAACAATTACCAACTCATTAAGAAATAAACTAGCTCATAAATCAAAGTGACACACTGATGATCTAAATAAGATGTATGGGGCTGGAGAGATGGCTCAGTGGTTAAGAGCACTGACTGCTCTTCCAGAGGTCCTGAGTTCAAATCCCAGCAACCACATGGTGACTCACAACCAACTACAGTGGTATCTGATGCCCTCTTCTGGTGTGTCTGAAGACAGCGACAGTGTACTCACATATAATAAATAAATATCTTAAAAAAATAAAAGATGTGTAGACAAACCAAACTAAGTCTGAGGCCTTGAGGGCTTTTATATTTAGTATTCCTACACTTTAAAGTAATTTACTTAACTCTCTTCTGTTTTCAGATGTTCTATGTTAGTACAGTTGGAGAAGATTCCTCCATCTGACTCATCAGTGGAGAAAGTTTAAAAATGTCTGAGACTACAGTACAAGTGTACTGCAGCAGAAAACAAGACTGATTTATTGACATTTAACTTCCCTCTTCTTCCAACTGTTCTTAAATACTTTTGTGCTTTGGTTTTATTGGGAATGCTTTATTCAGCATAAAGGATGTGCCGATTGCAATGTGTTTCTTGTGGCCCGAGACTGTCTCCTAAGTGCTGCTGAGCAGTGTGAATGGTGGCTAGTGCAGGAGATGACTCCTACGATCCAGGGAGAATGTGCCGACAGCAGAGGGGAGCTGTGACGGAGATGTGCAGAGTGGTAGAAGAATATGAAGAGGCCAGTGTGGACTTGGACACTCAGAGATGACAGGATACTAGAGATGCATTATTTTCTCAAATACCAAGATTATATAAAACTTTCTTCTTGGGCATTCCTTTACTTTTGGGGGGGAGATGAGGAAGAAGAAAACCTTTTACTTCACTATGATTGAACACATATAAGATGTATAGGCTCAATTTACTATATTGGCTGATAAATACAAGTGAACTTTCAGTTTCTTGCAGAATCAATTAAAACAGGGCTTAAATAAGGAATGCCAGTGAAAAGAAAAACAGTATTTCTTCCCTATAACCAGTATAACACTAAATTATTGGATATCATCAAATAAAAACCTGAAGATAGGCCCAAGGAATGGCTCAGTGGCAAAGGCATTTGCCACCAATTCCCACGACACATGGAGAGAAACAGCTCCCACAGGTGACTGTGGAGCACATGTGCACACTCGAGTACATGCCTCCACAACTTACTTAGTTATTTCTATAACTACAGTTTTCTCAGTTTTGTGAAACTTTTGGAGCATGGTTGGAACATATCAAAACTTACATCTTCTGCTTTTGAGCCTTGATCCTGCAAAGATTTTTGCAGTTCTTCTACTTGTGACTGTACTTCCAGAAGTCTCTGATTCACAAGCCTGAAAAGCAAACACACATTAATTCCCCAAGTTTACCTTTCCCCCTGGGTGGTCATAATGATTTCACCAAAAGCATCACTAGCAAACTATGGACTCAGGTTGTGTAACTGCAATAGCACAGGCACAGTTGGTTGTAGTCACACTGTGTAACTGCAATAGCACAGGCACAGTTGGTTGTAGCACAGTATGTAACTGCAATAGCACAGGCACACTTGGTTGTAGCACAGTATGTAACTGCAATAGCACAGGCAGTTTCATATCATAAGTAAATATTATGTCCATATTATTATTTGTGTCATTTATAATTTCACTCTGGGGCTGGAGATGCAGCTCGGCTGGTAGAGCACTTGTCTAGCATGCATGAAGCCCTGGGTTCTATCTATGTATAAACTAGGCATAATGGGACACGCCTATGACTCCCAACACTTGGGGTGGAGGCAGGAAGGTCAGAAGCTGAGGTCATCCTTACATACAAAGTAAGCTTGAGGCCAGCCTGGTATACATTATGAGCCTGTCAAAAACAAAAACAAAAAAAAAAAAAAAAAAAAAAAAAAAAAAACCCACAACCAAACCTAACAACCTCACTTTTGCAATCCGTTCTCCTTCATTGGTTTTTAAATCTATAATGCCACTGTGGACTTCGGGATCTGGAAGACCTGAGCTTTCATTTTTATATCTTCTAACTGAAAACTTCTAAATATTCTTTAGCTTCAGCTTCTTCAGTTTTAAGATGGAGTTAATAGTACTACTACAAGGATTATAAAAGGCAATTTTATGGCATTTTAGTGATCATCTGGCATATTACACATTTAATTATTTGCTACATAATACTTTGGAATTCCAAATAACTTTGTTAGGAAAGGAGGAAAACAAATCATCTGTAGACGACAAGATACTCTACAAAGAACTTTTAAAACTGACCGAAAATTTCAGTGAGACAGCAAGGTAGAAAAATCAATATCCAAAAATAGTAACTTTTCCTTTTTAAGACAGGGTCTCACTATGTAGTCCTGGCTAGCGTGGAACTCACCATGTAGACCAGACTGGCTTAAACTCTGAGAGATCCACCTGCCTCTGCCTCCCGAGGGCTGGGATTGAAGAAACAAACCACCAAACCCTGCCAATAGTAGTTAATTTCTATACCAATAATCAACTTCCTTAGAAAGAACCCCTAAGTTGTGGAAGTCTCCAGAATACCCAGGATACAGCCCACAGACTAAGAAGTTAAACAAGCTGGAAGGCCCAAGTGAGAATGTTTCAATCCTCCTTAGAAGGGGAAACAAAATAATCATGGGAGGCAGAGGGAGGGAGGGATCTGGGTGGGAAAGGGGGGGGAGAGGGGAAAAGGGGCAACAGGATTAGGTCTGTGGGGTGGGGGCAAGAGAATGAATGGAAATATGCAGCTTTCAGGGGTGGGAAATGGGGGGACCCTCTAGAAAGTCCCAGAGACCTGAGAGGTGAGAGACTCTAAGGACTCAATAGGGATGACCTTAACCAAAAAGACCAATAGTAGGAAAAGGGAACTCGAAGAGTCCACCTCTAGTACATAGACAGTGCACCAAGTGGAGAGACAAGATTACTAACGCACAATCGAAATTTCTGACCCAGAATTGTTGCCATCTAAAAGAACTGCAGGGAGAAGAATGAAGGACACACTGCAGGAAAAACTGTCCATTGACTGGCCCAACTTGGGATCCATCTCACGGGGGACACCAAGTCTGGACACTATTACTGATGGTCAGATGTGCTTATAGATGTGATCCTGGCATGGCTGTCCTCTGAGAGGATCTACCAGCAGCTGATTGAGACAGATGCGGATTCTCACAGCCAACAATTGGACTGAAGTTGGGGACCCCTATGGTTGAATTAGGGGAAGGATTAAAGAAGCCAAAGGGACAGCGACCCCATAGGAAGACCAGCAGTCTCAACTAACCCAGACCCCAGAGAGCTCCCAGAGCAGAACCATCAACCAGGAGCATACACAGATCAGTCTGAAGCCCCTGGCACATAGATAGCAGGGGTCTGCCTGGTCTTGCCTTAGTGGGAGAAGATGTGCCTAATCCGTGAGAGACCAGAGGCCCTAGGGAAGGAGGAGGCTTAGTGGGGGGGGGCACCCTCTCAAAGGCAAGGGGAGGAGGAATGGGATGAGGAACTGAGGGAGGAGGACCAGAAGGGAGAGGCAAAGGCTGGAATGTAAATAAATAAAACAATTAAACAAATTTTAAAGAAGGAGGAACACAGAACAGGACGACTACCATAGCCCCTGCCCCTGCTCAGCAAACCAAACCACAAACATTTCTAGGAACAAACCTAATCAAATATGTAAAATACCTGTAGAGTGAAAATTACTAAAGACAGAAACTAAAGAAGATGGGAATAGAACAGAAGATGGGAAGAGCTTCCATTTGATGGAATTAATATGGCTAAGATTTCCAAAGTATTCAAAACAAGTGCAGATTCAATGCAATTCCTGTCAACATTCCACTGGCATTATCTGTAGAAATAGAGAGACTAAGGCTGGTGGCATCACTCACTAGATTAGAACGATTGGAAAGTTGTAATAACAACAAACAGCACAGAGTTGTGGTATGACCAGACATACCCAATAAGGTAAAAGAGGCTCCAGAAATGCATGTTCAACTCTTGACAAAAGTTCAAGATACTTGGGAACAAAGACAGCTTTTAAAACTAATGGTTCCGAGGTTGGGGATTTAGCTCAGTGGTAGAGCACTTGCCTAGCAAGTACAAGGCCCTGGGTTGGTCCCCAGCTCAAAAAAAAAAAAAAAAAAAAAAGAAAAGAAAAAAAAAACAAAAAACCTAATGGTTCCGGAGAAATAAATATCTGCACATGGAAGAATGAAACTAAATCCGTATCTCTCACCTTGTGCACAAACCAATTCAAAGTGAGTCAAAGACCTTAAGACTTGAAACTTGAACGCTATTATAAGAAGATACATGGAAAACACAAGATCCCTGGCATAGGCAGGAAGTTCCTCAACAGGAGGACAATACTTCAGGAAGCAGAAGGGACAAACTGACAAGTTAGAGTGTAGGGAGTAATAGAAAACCCGGACAGGAGGCCTACAGAATGGGAGAAACTCTTCTGTCAGGTATTCATATGATAAGAATTAATGGGCAGCAATTATAAAGAGATTAAAAAGAGGTTGTGAGATTCCCTGTGTCTGGGACTGCACACTTCTGCTTAGCACAGCACTGTTCACAAAGCTAATACTAACAGCACAGGTGGTCATGGATGAATAAAGAAAACATTGACTAAATACATTTTACTCAGCCATAAAGAGTAATGAAAATTTGTCATTTGCAGGATGGAATTGGAGGATACCATGTTAAGTGAAAAAAGATAGCCACAGAAAGAAAAATATGTTTTCTCTCAGATTTGGAAACTGAAAAGAGGGGGAAAAAGTAGAATAGAGACTGCTTTTAAGAACTGAGAAAAGGCCCAAGAGATGTGTGTGTGGCCTCGATGGAGTGGGAGGGAGGCAGAGAATCTGACAACAGGCACCGTAAAAACATGACATATTGGGGCTGGAGAGATGGCTCAGTGGTTAAGAGCACTGACTGCTCTTCCAGAGGTCCTGAGTTCAATTCCCAGCAACCACATGGTGGCTCACAACCATCTGTAATGGGATCTGATGCCCTCTTCTGGTGTGTCTGAACACAGCTACAGTATACTCAAATAAAACAAACAAACTAAAAAAAAAAAATCCCAAAACAAAAAACATGATATATTTAAGTATAAAAATGCCATACTGTATCCTACAGATGTAGGAACTAACATGTGATAATGATGATGATGATGATGATGTCAGAAAACTAAGTCATTTGTATCATATAGGTACAGTATGAAAACTACCTGCTCAGTTTCTGAAGAGAAAAGAACAATTAAAGTGTATGGGAGAAACAATATGAAAAAATTGTGAATGTTTTCCCCACTGGAATAAAATTTAGAGTAGGAAGAAGCAGATCTGATCGGAATGGTTAAAATACAGAGAGATCAATGAGTGCAACTTAAGATACTCCCACAGTCTTCTATAAGGTCCTTTTCTTTACAGTCTGCTCTAAGCTTCTGTTGCTAAAAATAGCAGGTACTTCAGACATGGGACTTAGAGCCTCGAGCTGGAACTGACCTGGAGGGCTCCTCCCTGTAGCATCAGAAGGTACTACGTGAGCTACCTGAGTGGGAAAAGCAAACCGCAGTCCTAGTCATCTGTGAACGAAGCCTGGAGACCACAATGGTAATGACCGGCCAGGTGAGATGTCCCTAAGGACACAATACTGTCAGTTTAGCTTGGTATAACCAAGAACTATGTAATTGAAGCTAGGCAGCTACCCGTTGCTAAAGAGGTTATAGAGGAGAACCCATGCTGCCATTTTCCTACCTTAATCATTTTCTAACTGTATTTCTATTCCTACAGTTAAGTGAAACTCTCACACTGTATCCAAGAACCTTCATTTTTAAAACAGATGGAGACTATTACAGTGATCCACAACTGCTCAAAGTACAAGTAAGTGGCCATGGGGTGCCCAACCCCTATTAATACATCTACAAGGCAATCCCTTCACGTACATTCAAGTTAAAGAGAGGATTGAAAGATTTTAAGTGTCAGAAGACCAGGATGCCTTCTGTGATACAGGCCTTGTAGAAACTACATCCATGTGTTCATGAGATTTCATGACAATTTCCAGACAATGTACCCATGAAGTCTCAACAATATGGTTGAGGCCTCGAGCTTCCACAAAGAACTACAGGCAACTGAATAAGCTGGGCGGAAGAGGTGGCCCTTCAGGGAAGAGCACACCCATTGGTTGTAGAGGGACAAATGTTCAGTCCTGAAAAACATACATACAAGTAACACTGTATTAAGGGATATATATGCAAATTCATACACAGGTATGCAAGGACAATTAATGAAAGGAGAGGCCCTGAGTTTGAAGGAGAGCAGGAAGGAGGGGACTTGGAGGGAGGAAAAATAAGAGCTGTTGTAATTATATTATAGTTAAAAAAATATACTAGCATGTAATCATTCTTCAAATAAATCCCGAGACTTTCTTTACAAATACCAAAACCAAGCAGACAAGAGGAGGCTGTAGCTGGCCACTCCACCCGCACACGCTACCTGTTCTCTGTCTCCAGCTCATTCTTGCGAAGATTTGCATCATCTAGAAGGCTCTGCAATAAAGCAATTTTCTCATTGTCTGAACCCTCTTGATTGATTTTTAACATCTTATTCTCATGCTGAAGACGAATAAGTTTCTCCCTGAATAAGAAAAATAAAAGCTGATTATATGGTTCATTAAGATACTATATTTATCATGATCCAATTATAAGTTAGAGTATCAATATACAGGATACAAATGAAAATTTAAGTGCCTGCAAGAGGTTCAGTGCCTTTATAAAAGCAAAAGGTTATTACTTTTAGGAACTCAACTCCTCCTAGAACTTATAATCTTCAGAAAGCGTTTCTGTGTATCATGATAAACGATGAAGAAAATTCCAAACCCCATTTCTTCTATTTAAATATTTAGACTATGAACACACGACTACACCTGCATAGTGCATGACTGGGCTGAAACCAAATGTCCTGATTCTGTGTATTTATGCATGCAGACAAATATTTGTTTTTCAAAAGAAAACTGGTACTTGCTAGTTACACTTAAAATTCCACAATCTTTTAATATTATATCTCAAAAACATAAATGACACAGTACTAAATATAAATCAATTATTACTTGTTTAGACTATTTCAAGATTTTAATAATTGTTTTTTTCAAGACAGGGTTTGTACAGCCCTGGCTGCCTTGGAACTAGCTCTATAGACTAGGCTGGCCTTGAACTCACAGAGATCCGCCTGTCTCTGCTTCCCAAGTGCTGGGATTAAAGGTGTACACTGCCTCCATACCTGGCAAGATTTTTAATATTTTAACAGTCAACTGCTTTATAAAAATCTTTGTTTATATTATTAGCTAGTTCCTTAACTTTTTTTTTTACCAGAAAAGCAAATTTTAAGTTAAAAGATGGGCACATTTCTACACATTCTGCTACTTTGCTTTAAAATCTTTTTCTCCCCACTTTTTACATTGTTTCAGGCTTTTAGTTCCTCCAAACCCCTAACATTGGTGAAAAATATCAGATATTAACTACTAACTGTCCATGACATATGCTGTAGTTTTTATCCCTTTTTAGTTTCACTTTTCAGCCTTGCTCCTATTTAACTTAAAAATCCTTCACCAACAGGCTTCCTTAACTGCTTCTGGGGTGACGGACACAGCTCTTTACTTGTGAGTAACTGGGAAGAGTAAGTATGTTCATTCAACTGATTCTGCTTGTTCCCAGACGGTGAGAAGTAGAGCTCATGGGCTGGTGAGGGCTGCCAGCCTAGGTGTGACTCCAGCAAGCCGAGATGGAAAGATGGAGCCACCTTCCCAGCTGCCCTTTAACCTCTACACCGGTGCTGTGGAGCACGTGTGTGCATGTGAGCCACCATGCGGTCCCTGGGATTTGAACTCAGGACCTCTGAAGAGTAGCCAGTGCTCTTAACTGCTGAGCCATCTCTCTCAGTCTCATATTTGGTACTTTTTTAAAAACAAAAAAAAATTCATGTCTCTGCTTCTCTGTATATGTATCCTGTGTGTGCAGGTGGCCTTGGAAGTCACAAGAGGGCACTGGGTTCCTGGAACTGGAGTTACCAACAGTTCTGAGCTGCCATGAAGGTGCTGGGAGCTAACTTGGATCATTTGTGAGAGTAACCAGTGCTTTTAAGCTGCTGAGCCTCTCAGGCCCTAGTTGGTATTTTTTTTTTTTTTTAATAAGGAGCCTCTCTCTCTCTTTTTTTTAAAGATTTATTTATTTATTATATATGAGTACACTGTAGCTGTCTTCAGATACACCAGAAGAGGGCATCAGATCTCTTTACAGATAGATGTGAGCCACCATGTGGTTGCTGGGAATTGAACTCAGGACCTCTGGAAGAGCAGTCGGGCGCTCTTAACCGCTGAGCCATCTCTCCAGCCCCCTAGTTGGTATTTTTAACAGCCAAGAAATAATAGTAGGTTCTCGCATTATCTCAGTGAGCATTTGAATATTTATTTCAAGGTTTTGGGCTTGTACAACTTTTATATATCCATAATTCCATTTCTTTCTCTAAAAGATGGCTCTAAATACCAAGGCTCCTTTAAAAAGAGGTAATGACAAGTATTCTTCTGCCTTATATCCCAAGAGTGTTCAAGGGCACAGTCTTGAGTGACACAGCGGCTTTGTTTCAAAATAACAACCACCACAACAACATATGTATGCACATTTATACATGCTTACATACACGCGTGCGTACACACACACACACACACACACACACACACACACACACACACACACACACACACACACACATACACGGTGGTGAGATGGGACCTGATGGATAATACATGATAAAGACAAGGACAACCAGAGCCAAAAGGTAAAAGCAATGTTCAGGATTCATCATCCCCTTCTCTCATTTTTCATTTGTACACATAAAGCTAGGATGTACTGTAGGGCATGAAATCTCTAAGATGCTAAATATACAGGTGAGGACTGTGAGGGTGAAGTTGTTACAGACGGGGACAGTTTGTCTGCAGCACTCCACCTTTATGAGAGCAGTCCAAGTGGACAATGGGTAAATCTTAGTAATTAATTGTGAATTAGGTTGACGGCTAAGCACACAACCTTTGCCTTGGGTGTTTTCTGCATCTGCCAAGGCTCCAAGAGAGGGATATGTGATTTTTCTTTTGTAGTGTGAAAGACTGTCATAGTCAAGTGAAAATAATTAGTTCTCCGGCCGAGTTAAAAAAGCTTCTAACATTCTCAAACACGAGAAGTTAGAGCTGCGTTCAGGCTGAGATGCACATCACAAAGAGGAGCTGGCTCTTTGTCTACTGAGAGTAAGAGCTCTGCAAGGGTGCTGTGCGAGTGACTGTCACTATCATTCTCCTTACCTGATTTCCGGTGTGACAATCTCTGCTGCAAGGCTGTCTGAAGACTCCTGGCTTCCCAGAGGCATTAACCCTATGAGTGCAAGGAAAGGTAGACAAAGTCAAGGAAGCACAACCACCTCCTTTGCATAAGAGACGCAGCTTCTGCAGGCAAGTACTACCCTTGATATGAATGTTAACACCAAAAACAAAGTCTACTTTTTTGGGGGGTGGGATGGGGAGTTGTTTGTTTTATGGTTTGGTACTTGAACCCAGCTCTGTGGCTACTAGGCAAAACCCACCAATTTACTCAAGTAAAAGACCAAGTTACAGTAGCGTTATGAAATTAATGTATCACTATAACAAATTTAAGGGTACAAATACATACCTTAAGTACATGTCAATGTTATCTAACTATTCCCATTACTTCTTTCCAACTATTTAATAACTGAATCAGAAGTTCTATAGCTGCTAAGCATTCTCTCTCTTCCTGCCTGCAATTCCCTGGTAACCCTAGTCTACTTTACGTCTGTCTGGGTCAGTGAGTTCCTGTGTAGACATGTAGGCAGAATTGTGTACTGGTCTGTTTTACTTACTTAACACAGTTACTTTGATGATTTGCCCACATTACAGGACTTTCTTCCTTTTACTGATAAATAATATTCCATTGTATGCATCTATTGTATTTAGTTTGATGGATGTGAATCACTTCTACTTAGTGGTGACTGGATATTGCTGCTATGTACATTAAATATGCACAATTATCTGGTTTTATCTGCTTTCAGTTCTTTTATTAACGTACTTAGAAGAGGAACTGGTGAATTACATGTTAATTTCATGTTTAAAACATTTCAAAAAGCTATCAAACTTATTCTATAACACTGCCCCATCCTACCAGTAATACATAATGCTTTCGACTTCTGCTGATCAATTCTAATCAATGCTTACTTTCCTTTGTCTGGAGTCATGGGGGGTGGTGGTGGAAAGAGCATTAGCCTCATTAGTTGTGTAAAGAACTCATTTGTGTTTTTCTGATGACCAATGATATCACTATTTCATGTGTTCTTTGGCCATCTGTTGATCTTCTTTGGAGATATATAGTTCATTCTATTTAAATCCTTTGTTCATGTATGAAATGGGTTTTATTTATGATTATTCAATTTTCAAATTCTTCAGTTATTCTGGGTATTCTGTGTATATATCCCGTGTTCATGTATATGTCTGTGATCATATGCAGAAGAGAGAAACTGACCTCTATTGTCTTCCTCAATCAGCCCTCACGAACTTGCTCTGTAGACGAAGGTGGCTACTAACTCAGAGACCTGTGTCCCTCTACCTCCCGAGTGCTTGGATTAAGTTGGGTGTGACCACTGCCCGGCACATTTTTTGTTTGGCATTGGATCCTCTGGAACTTGAGTCACAGATGTTGGGAGCTACCCTGTGGTTGAAGGGAATCAAACCCAGGTCCTCTGGAAGACCTTTCACCTGAGAATACCTCTACGCAGAGGAAAGTGGGTTTTAGTGCATTAAAACGTTTCATATTAATAAGCCCTGTTCATTCATCTTTTATTTTGTTGCCTGTGCTTTTGGCACCAATTGCAGGGGATCGCTGTCAAATTAAATGCCATCAGAAGGTTCGCCTACAAGATCAAGTCTTGTATCTAGGTCCTTTGGGTCAAAATATGCATCCTCTATTTTCTCTTTGTTCCCTGCTCCCTGTTTTCCTAACTGGTCTGGCTAGAAATGCTAATACAACCCCTACCCCCCACCCCACCACCCGAAGAAAAGTTGTGATGGCAGGCACCTTCATTTTCTTCCTGGTCTTGGAGGGAAAACTTTCATTCTTTCACCCCTGAAGTTTTTTATCATGTGGAAGAAACTTTCTTCTACTCCTGGCATACTAAGTTTTTAAAATTATGAGTACATGTTAGACTTTGCCAAATGCCTTTTCTGTACAAACTGAAATGGTGTTACTTCCCCTTCATTTGTTCATGTGGCTGACATGGATCTCCATGTCTATCTCTGAAGGAGTTACACAGTAACGTTTAAGCAGGCGAAGGTGCGCCTTTCTAACTCCTATTCAGAACACTACTGCAGGTCTTAGCTAGTATAATCAGACTACAAAGGGAAATAAAAGGGATACACATAGAGAAGGAACAAGTCTAAGATCCTCATTTGCAGATGACAGTATTCCACATAAAACAGACCTTAGCAGGGTGTGGTGGCACATGCCTGTAATCCCAGTGCTTGGGAGGCAGAGGTTGATGGATCTCTGTTGAGTTCCAGGCCAGCCTGGTCTACAAACCAAACTCCAGCATAGTCAGGAGTGTTACACAGAGAAACAAAACAAATCCACCACCACCACAACAACAGACCTTAAAGTTTCCACCAGAAAACTCACAGGCTTTCAGCATCATGGGAAGATAACAATATTAACACACAAAAATGAGCAACCCCATAAGAGCAACAATACCAACTAACCAGAGCTCCCAGAGACTAAACCACCACCCAAAGACTATACATGGACAGACTCAGGGCTACTGCTTATGTAGCAGTGAATAGCCTTGTTGGGCACCAATGTAAGGAGAAGCCCTTGGTCCTGCCAAGGTTGGACCCCCAGTTTAGTGGAATATTTGGGGGGCGCTGGAAGGGGTCTTAGATGGGGAGGGGAACACCTTTATAGAAGAATGGGAGGGGAATGGGATAGGGGACTTATGTCTGGAAAACTGGGAAAGGGAATAACATTTGAAATGTAAATAAAAAATATCCAATAAAAGAAAAAATGAGTAGTCTTTCTTTATACCAATAATTCATACAGTGAGGGGGAAAATCAGGGAAATAATTCCATTCACATTATTCTTAAAACAAGCAAAAAAGCAAATATAAAAGAACCTTGGTATAAATATAACCTAGGAAGTGAAAAACTTCTAAACTGCAAACTGTGAAACTTGGAGGAAATATATTAAATAGTAACCTAGAGTATCGACTCTGGAACACACAAGCTATAGTAAAATAACGTCTGCGGTTGCTCAGGTTATAAGGCCTCTGGTTGACAAACAGGGCCTTGGCTTTTGTAAAACAAAGAAAACAGTTACTGAGTAGAGATGTCAACAGAACAGAAGAAACTCTTTGCCAGCTATGTATCTGGTAAAGAGCGTCATTTAGAATATATAAAGGTCCCCCTGGCAGAGGCAGATGTGGTAGTGGTGTTCTATCAGTCAGGGACAGAGCAGGTGGCAGTCAAGTCCTCTGTTCATCCTTGCTGGATGCCTGGCATAGTGGCCAAAGCTGTCTTTTGCCTAGGACTTATAAAAATCAGTCAAATCTAATCAAATCTAGGCAGTGTGGCACGGGAGGAGGAAGAGAGAGACCTGCAGGTCACCATGCCACCCACTTGCTGACACTCCAAGTAGCAACCCATGGAGGATACCACCCAGGGGCCTGCCAGCAACATGGCCAGCCTACAGAGGGAGTCGTGCTGTGTGAGTATGTGGTGGTCAGATGAGAGAGAAAGAAGAGGAGCAGCTTGAGCATTATGAATAGAGATGGAACTGGAAACCCGAGGGTGAATAGGAGCAGCCTATTTTGAGTGCCTGGTCCTGCCACCTGGGGCCATTGTGAAATACCAGCCTGGCAGCAGTAGCAGGGTCAGTGTCTGGATCATATTACCGCTAGAGAACATGGGGATGCCCTTAGCTGGAGCAGCCAGTAGGGACCACATGGATATCCAGGGGCTGTGAATAACTGGCCCTGCTCCTCACTGAATGCAGGGCTCTAGAGAGCTGGCTCCAACTCTCACCAGTGGCAGCACTTGTGAGAGTGGGCCTTGTGCCTCACCCAAGCAGCACAGTGGAGCTGGCCCTAATGGCAGGGATGAGTGTGTGAGAACTTGCCACTTGTCTTCTGTGGAGTGTCACGGGTGCAGAGAAGATGCTACCCTTCTTGCCCCTTACCAGCGCTGAGAAAACTGCCCACAGGGTGTGAGCTCGGGAGAGCTAGCCCTGCCCTCACCAGCTGCAACACTTGGGAGAGCAGGCCCTGATCCTCATCGGGACGGCACAGCAGAGCTGACCAGTTCAGCTGCCACCCAGTCCCTGATACAGGGCTCTGAACTGGCCTAATGGTTTGAGATGTGTGAAAGGGCCAGTCCTGCTGCTCCAAAGGTACAGGATCCCCATGACACAGGGCAACGACAGGAGACCTGATGGGGATCGAATATTGGTGGTGTGTCACAGAGGCCAGAGATCTAGAACCAGACCAACGACTCGTGGCAATGAACATTTGCAAGTGAAGATGTGTGGACACAGGGATGTATAAACTGGGGGACACACTGTGACATACTACAGCTTCCATGGTGAGATGTCTTTATTGTTTTTGGAAGGGACTTGAGGTCTGAGACTGTGAACCTGGACGAAACCTAGGCCTTGTGAAGGTAAGGAGTCGTAGGTTCTAGAGGGGAAGTTACTGCTGCTGTTTTGTTAATGTTTTGTTAATGATATGCCTGTCAATATGCCAACTAAACATATACATTAGTGTCATACATCAGTGCTTTCTTTTATTGTTTATTTTCCAGTAGTAGTGGTTACATCAGGATTCCTAATAAGGATAAGTGACAATTGAGTCCTCAGACCTAAATGGGATACCTGTGTCACACAATCTAAGGCTCAGAAGAGGGGAGGAAAGAATGCAAAAGCTGAGGAGGGGTGAGTCTTTTCAGATCTCAGCAGTTATGATCACTTAGACAGGATTCGGTCTGTCACAGTCATCACAGAGAAGGCCTCACGAGGCCTGCTCTTTGCTGAGGAAATACGGATGCTCATTAAGTTACACGTCTTCCTGAGACCTATGGCAATGGTTGCCGGAGGAGGGAGAACACATTTTCCAGGGATAAAATGCCCACATGCTTATATATAACCCTTCACCTTTGCTCGTGTAAGTGACTCTAGTTAAACTTACTGGTACACATACACATGGAAGGGTAATGATGGATGAGAAAGGTGGTCTGCAGGAGTAGGAGAGCTCGATGGGTAGAAATGATCAAAATACAAAGTATTTGCATATAATGCTATAATGAAACTCATTAGAACATAAAATACTCCTTACTCTTTAATAACTTTTACTGATGAATGAAAACTTCAGTTATATAGAGGAAAATCTACACAAAGAACATTGAACCACGTGGACCTCTATATAGCAAAAGAATAAACATGTGAGTTTATAGAAGATGGGTTGTCTTTTCTTGACAATATAGGGACTGAGCAATGGGGGAAGGTTAGATTATAAAAACTCTGAAAAAAAATAATACAGATCTGACGAGGAAAAGAAAAAGAACTGCAGGGATACAAAGAGGAAGTGATTACATTACGAAATGAAGATATTCAGCAATTTCTATCACACACACACACACACACACACACACACACACACAGACGTGTATGCATTCCGTGTGTGTGCATGTCTCTCTCCTTGAGCATTAGTCATGTGAATGCAGAAGGAGAGAACTTGGGCTGTCTGAATCTGGGTTGTGTACCGGGCAGCGTCGGGAGATGTCAGAAGAACAAGCAAAGAGAATGGGATGACAGTAGTGCCAGAGTAGTTGCTATTCACAGTAGGTACACTAGGATGTGAGGCCATGGAGAGTAATTGCTATTCACAGTAGGTACACTAGGATGTGAGGTCATGGAGAGGGGACTGACAGATGACTGAGAGTAGAGGCAAGAGACGAAAGAAGTTATTAGTGGAAGTAAGGAGAGAGACTAAGGCTACTCAGAGAGCTGTTTCAGGAAACTAACCAGGTTAGGGTTAAGTGTGAAACTTGTACTAGCCATTACTAGACTCCTACTGTGCTGACTAAGGGTGGAAGAGGGCACATCGTGAGCTAAGCGCTACTCTCTTTTGTGACAAACAAGCCATATATGTCTACTTTTTCCTTAAACATTTTAAGAATTTGCATATTTTTTCTTACGGATTCCTTTTTAATTTACGTTTATAAGTGTTTGCTTTTCACATGACAGTGCTGCGGAAGCCAGAAATGACTGTGGATCCCCTGGGACTGGACTCAGACAGTTACGGCTGCCATGTGGGTGCTGGGAACTAAGGTCCTCTCAAGAGCAGCCAGTGCTCTTAGCCGAGAAGCCGCTCCAGCCCCAGGTGTAAGCGCCATATGATTTAAAATTCATTCTACTTTTTGTAGAAATCACTGACTTGGAAAGGTTGATACACTTTTAAAGAAGCCATGAGAGTTTTCAGAAAACAAGTATCCAGGCTCACAGATGATTTTTGACTTATAAAACTCAAGAGATTACAAAATTAGTTTAAAGATGCTAAGTAAACTCAATCCCCCAAGCACAGCCTGTTAGGATGTTGGTGAACAGTTGGAAAATCTTAATTTATTTTGTTTTATCAAATTTTCACTTTCATCTGCTTTTACAGTCATTTTAAAGTGAACCCTACACTCTCACTGAAGACAGAACTGTCTCCTCGGTTTATAGAGATTCTTACCTTGAGTGGTGAGCTGCCCCTCCTGAGCCTGCACACAACGCAGCTCTTCAATGGTTTCCTTCAGAGAATCCCTTTCCGTTCGTAACCTCTAAAGGAAGATAAAAGCAGAGTCAGCTCTACGACGTCACTCAGCAGTAGCCTAGGCCTTATCCAGGGAGAAGATAAACGATAGTGGACATGGGCTAACCAAGTTTCCATCTTCTATGGAGAGATCGTGGGACTAGAAACAGATGAAAATGACTGGTGTCCTTGATGATACCAGATATCTTATTGCAAGGCAACACACTATTCATGCTTAAGTATGAAACATAAAGCTGTCTAGTTTGTCCTTTACCATTTTCTTAACATTCTTACCATTAAACAAAGATTTGGGATGAAGACTAAATACTCAGGCTGTGAAAAGTAAAATGTGCTAAGTAATGGTGGAACCGTATCGTCCATGCTAATTACACAGGAAACAGAAGGGCCACGCACATGAAAGGCAAAAGTAAGAAGATGTAAGGTGGGTAATGACAAAAACAATTGTATATTAAAGAAATGAGAACTGAACTAAAAGTATTCCTTGAATCTTTATTTCTTGGGAAAAAGGGGAAAGTGTGATTTAAAAGAACAGTCCATTTAAAAAAAGAATTAATGTAGTAAAAAAAATGAATTAAATTCCAGTCTTAACTTTTACACTTCTTAAAAACAGAATGCCTATTCCATACTTACATCCTTTTCTTTCTGAAGACCATCAACTTTTTCCTTTAGCCGCTTATATTCAAAATCTAACTTATCTGCTTTCTTTGATTCGTCAGATAATCTATTTTGCAGTTCTACAACCTGATACAAAATATAAAAATGACATAAAAATTTTTATAATTTGAAACATTAGAAATTATGATCAAGGTGGTGGAATGTAGCTCAATGATAGAACATATGCTTGTTAGTGTACGAAGCCCTAGGTTCAATGCCCCCCTCCAATCTAAACAAAACAAATTTCAGAAAAGTACATCATTTTCTTCTATAGGTTTATGGAAACCCTATTCTCACCATACTTGAATAAATTTATATAATCCATCATTCTAATAAAAGGGAGAGAATTAGGAAATAAAATCTGTCTAGCTAAGACAGGCTCCTAGAGTCACCTAGAAAATGGTAATAATTATCAGAGAATCCACAGGGGCTTTCATTTCTCACAAGAATGAGAGGGACAGAAGCAGGAAAGAAAGATAGGAAGAAACACCAATGAGGGTAAAACTCAGTCCCATAGCCATTCTTAGAAGGGGCTAAAAGCACAGTGGGAGGTTCACGCAGAAGCTGTGGGTAATGAAGTACCAATAAGGGGAACCAAGCACTTTGAGCTGAACAGGAATCGAGAGTTTATTAGAATGCCTGGCTGTGCAAAGGGAGAGTAAGGAGAAAAAACCAAGCAGCCTGGGTAGGGCTGTTAGAAAGTAAGCGCTAGGACTGTTAATCCCAGCATTTAAGAGATTAAGCACTTTAATCAGCAGTAAGCAGATCTGCTAAATTCCAGACACACCAGGGATACATGGTGACACTGTCTCGGGTGACAGGGGGAGCAGATTCCTGCAGGTTGTCCTATGACCTCCACATGCATGTTGAGGTACACCTATGCCCCCTGCAACCAAATAAATAAAATGCAATAAAACTGAAATCAATATAAAAACAGCTAAGAATCTTATGGTGGGGGATAACAATGTCCTCTACGGCACAGATATTTGAGTGCTTAGTCATCAAGGAGAACTTCTGAAAAATCAGGATTGAGAGACGTGGATTTGTAGGAGAAAGTGTGTCACTGGTGGGCGCTAAGGTTTCAGAAGCTCAAGCCAGGCCCCTTGTCACTCTCTCTCCCTGCTGCCCGCAGGTCAGGCTGTAGAATTCTCAGCTACTTCTCCAGAACCAGGCCTCAAGCCTGCCTGTGGGTCACCATGCTCCATGGACTAAGCCTCTGATATGCAAGCAATCCCCCAGTTGAGTGTTTTCTTTTGTGAGAGTTGCCTTGGTCTTGATGTCTCTTCACAGTGACTAAGGCAAATCACAGAAACAAACCTTGGTAGCATGTTCACTTGATTTGACTGATGGCCTAGAAGGGATTGGTAATTTAAAAGTTGGGAACTACAGCACAGCCCTGGCCAGGCAGCGCCAGGCAGCGTCCTGCCTTTCTCTTACCTGTCTCTTGTACGTCTCAAGCTGACCGCGGGCGGCATTAGCTTTCCTCAGTTCCTCCTCCAGGCTGACAGTGTTCTGCATGTACATCGTATTCTTCTCTTCTAGGAGTTTAACCTGCCGTCTCAAATCTCCAAGGTCTTCCAGCTTCTTTTTATAAGATTCGACCTGACCTTCTAGTTTGGATACTTTATCAGAAGAGTGTCTAAAATGATGACAAGTCAGTCAGAAACACCCACAGCTGTACAGCTTTTCAGACAATGTTAAAATAGTAGACAATACCAGGACTTAACATACATTAAATCACAAAACCTAAAGAGAATCTAAGTTTTTTTAGATTAAGAAAGAAATCATAACCTAAATTACAGAAAAATTTGTCATTAAGAATGCCAAAATGTAAGGAAAGTGAACAGGAGGGTAACCAGCAAAATCACATTTAGCAGGAAAGTAAAATAAAGTGTGGAATGTTCAAATGATTTGCAACTACTGTTATTATTACACCCAGAGAAATGGAGGTCGCAGTTAGCAAGTTTTAGGGCACTGAGGAGAATAACATTTTAACTTCTGTAATCTTTTAAAAAGTTTTAAAGAGCTCTCTCTGTCTCTGTCTCTCTGTGTGTGTGTAAAATTCAAGAGAAATAAATACTAGACATAGCACAGTGCCTATTAGGCAAGAATGCTTGAGAATGTCAGTAAAGGTCTTGGTAATGGAAGAAAAAGAAAAAGGATGGGTGTGAGTACAAGGAGTCGTGGAGAGTTAACAGTTCTCTAGGAGGAAGACATAAGCCATGGGGAGGGGGGTAGCAGAGAGATGAGAAGAATTATAAAAACATTTAACAGCTCTGAGAGAAATGGAAGGCATGGCTATGGACTAGTGAGTAGCCCAGGGGTAAGAGAAAGCATCCCCCATTTGTAATAGCACGAGATCACAGTAGTATGTGAGTTTCTCTGCACAGTTTAGTATTCTTAAAACAAAGGGGGATCCCAAGAGGATGAGATTGTGAAAGAAACAGAATGGTGAGCAGTAAGGTACTACATGGAGAACATGTGAAAGGAGGGAGAAAATTACCAGTGAAGAAATGAAGCCAGTCTTTAAGACAAGGACCAAGGGTCGGGAGGGCTCGTGACTGCCACAGGAGGCTGACATTTATTTCATACTTGTTTGCCATATCTATTGACTGCTTATAAAGCCATTCAGTTATTCATTTGCATTTTATGTGTAAGCGTGCATGTGAGCTCAGAGACGGCGAGTCTTTGACCTGTGAGACGGAGCTCTGTGTCTGCATCTGTGTGCGGGGAGTGGCAGTGAGTCAAACTGTACCTGAGAACATCTATCTCATCCTTTAGAGACTGGGCCTCATCAGCCAAAGTGGTTAGTTCATCGTTCTGTTGCCGAAGCTCAGAGATTTCCTTCTCTAACTCCTCACAGCGTATTCGATAATCGTCTTTGGCTGCTTCTAGTCTGCGACAAACAAAATAGATAAAATGCACTATTAAGTGTCCCACAATTGTCTTTATGAAGAATAAAAGAAAACGGAAAGAAAAGCATGTGAATCCACTCCTGAACACATCTCACTTCTGTTGGCTACACCCTACCCAAGTCCTATGTCATGAAAACAGGTTTAACTGATGCACAAAGTTCTCACAACAGGAGACAAGAGTAATGGTTTCCAAATTTTTAACTAAGAATATATATCAAGAAATGCTGTATTTAGATCCACATAAATGAATGCCAACATTTTTGGTGCCTATTACCTAGTCTCTCAAACATGGTTTAATACTATTTCCATATCTAATTAAAAGGTTTGTTTACTTTGTATACAACCTTCGAGTTACTAGGTCCTTTCTGTCTCTGGTCCAAAGTATTCCACGTAGAAGGCTACTTACTTTCAATTTTTCTTATATAATTACTTAATGAAGAGTAGTAAATTTTATATAATTCAGTGGAATTTTTTACTTCATAGTTTTTGCCTTTAGTAAACATTTGACATTACTGTCTTTTAATCCTCCATTTTCTGACAGTATTTTTAATGGTTTAAAATTTAACATTTAAGTTTTTTACTTTTTCTGGAACCCATGTTGGTAGGTGACAAAAATGTTGAAACTGAAATCCAACTTTATCTGCTATAGTAATCTATTTTACTAAAAATTATTTAAGATGGGGGCTCAATTTCACATTTTCTTTTATTTTTATCTAAAATTAAAAATATAATTTTATAAGTATGGGTGCTTTGCCTGACATTATAGATGACTGAGGTGACATGTGGGTGTAGGGAATCAAACACAGGTCCTCTGTGGAAACTGAGGACCCCTGTGGGGATGCAGAAAGAGTGCTCCCCCGCTCTGCCCCTTCACTCACTTATTTTCCAGCTGAGACATTTGTGCCTTCAGAGTATATAGCTCTGATGGGATTTCCTAGATGTGAAGACATTTCATGACCTGTGAGAAGACTTTGGGGAACTTTTTTTTAAACAGCCACCTGGGTCTGTAGTTACCCATGGGTCCTAAAACGCTATCCTTGCCTGTGTGCATGTGTGTGAGTGTGTGCGTGTGTGAGCACATGTGTGTGTGAGCGTGTGCAGGTTCTGGGAGTGAACTTAGGGAGTCAGGCTTAGCGGCAAGCTCCTTTACTGTCTGAGCCATCCTGGCACCCTCTATTATTAGCTTTAAACAACTGTTTCGAATTTTAAAACTAGGTTGTAAGGAGTGGCCTTTTACCTGAATGTTTCTTCTTGCAGCTGTTCTAACTGGGTCTGAAGTTGCAAATGTCTTCTTCCTGCTGGACTATTGGGATCTTCTATAGAATCAGATTGATTGAGTCGTTCCATTAATATCTGATTTTCTGCCAATAAACTACTCTTCTCCTCTTGCAGTGCTGCAACCTGTTGGAATTAGGACTGTTGGTTATTCAACTCGAACTTTTGTGAATTACCATTATGAATCTGTCTACTGAGACAGGTTCTTACTATGTAGCCCTGGCTGGCCTAGAACTCACTATGCAGACCAGACCGGCCTTTGTCTGCTACAGATGTGCCTGCCTCTGACTGCTGAATGCCACCTCATACTGACAATGACTCTACTGAAAACATCTACATTATTTTGAATGTTATGCACGCAAACCAATATCTAAGACTTTAAAAAATAATCTTCCTGCATAAGCTTCCCAAGAAGCTGGGATGACAGGTGGATTTACTTCATATTTGAAAAGAGTCTTCACCAATGACCGTAAGTAAGCACATGGAAAGACAATAATCAACAGTCACCACGAAAATGCAAATTCAAGCCACAAAATTAGCAAGTCTCGTGACAGTGGGTAAACTTTAAAAAGATACTGGCAAAGATGAACATGAAGTCTCAGATACTTGTGGTAAGAATACAACTACTTCAAACACTTCGTAAGACACTGATCTGCAGAATCCACAGAAAAAGCCAGCCAGCCATGCACGCTTAGCTCCAGTGTTGAGGGGCCGTCACAGGTAGAACCTGGAGCTTGCTTAGCCAAAACTGTGGGCTTCCAGTCTGTGAGAGACCCTGTCTCACAGGACTAAGGTGAGCAGTGGCAGAACAGCCGGACAGTCAGCATTTTTCCCCAGCTGCTGCAGGCACAGGTAAAGGATCCCAGCCAGTGCCTGGCAATACACACACGTTAGAAGACTCCCACCCCCACTGAAAGTAGGAAAGCAAGTTCACTGGCACGAATGAGACTCAGGCACTGAAAGTCCTTCTCTTTTTTGCTTCTGGATTTTTAATATTCATTTATAATGAGTTTAGTTAAATTAAATACAGTATACTTTCTAAATCAGAACACTATTTGCTTGTTTTTCTCTTTTTTTTTGTAATTAGGGTTACATTGTAGTGAAAGTGAAGCATGTGATAATCCTGTAATACATTTGATGGTATTTGTGGTGATGCACAACACAGAGGAGCTCTTACCTGCATATCCAATTCATGGCACCTTTGAGCAATTTCTTCCTTCGCTGACAAAGCTTCATTTAGTTCTTCTGTAGTTTTCTTCAACTAGTTAGAAACAAAAATAAGCATAAGAAATATTTCATACAAAAATGAAGACATTACATAGGTGTAACACAGAATTAAAACATTTTTATTTCTTGGGAGGTAATGTAGAGGAAATTAAGAACATTCCTAGTAAAGACTGAAAATAAGCACGCCTTTGGCAGGGAGAGAGATTTTTCTTAAGACAGGGTCTCATTATGTAGCTCTGGTTAGCCTCAAATTCCCTACATTTACCAGACTGGTCTCAAATTCATATTCCATTAACAAATTCTAAGTTGGCAAATTATAAAAACACTGAATAAAATAAAGTTTTTCTTTTTATTTCACATATATAAACTTTTGTTTAATATATAAAAACATAAAGGTACCTACAACAGCAAAGAAACAACACCACAAAAGGAAAGGCAAATTATAGTTTGGATTAAAGTTATATTATGTCCAAAGACTTTCTAATATAACATTTAAAAAACCCTAAGCCTCAAATAAGAGAAAGCAAAAGGTACAAAGACTTCTGCCCATGTAGATGATGGAAACTAAAAACTGACTGTAACAGTGTTTAATTCTTAAAATACATAGCCAAGTTCCTTTTCAAATACAGTTGTTCCCAGTCATGTGTGGTTGGTTGCACACGCCTGTAATCCCAATCCTTTAAAGTCAGAGTCAGGCTATCTCTGTGGGTTTGAGGCCAGCCTGGTCCACACAGCAACTTACAGAACAGGAAGAAATTCATGACTAGCAGACAGGAATTACTGATACTAAATGATTTTGTCTTAAAGTAGGTAATAATACAGTATCACATTAACTCATATCTTTCTGTCTCTTTCTGTGTGTCTGTGTGTGCATGTATGCACATGTGTGCATGTGCTCACCGGATTATGCATGCATCATGTGTCAGTCAGAGGACAATTTGATGTGCTGTGCTCTTTCCTTTTGCCACGTGGTCCCTGGGCATTAAGCTCAGTTTATCAAGCTTGCCTAAGTGCCCTTACCTCCTGAGACATCTCACTGGTCCATGCAGGATGACTTTTAATACAAAGGTCAAACTTAATTATAATGTATAATATCAGTTAACAAATGAGCTAAAGTTCTTAAATTTAGGCTAAATATAAAATTTTTTAATCAATGTATTCCATTAGCAATTTCAACTGCATTTTCTCACTGATATCTGAAATTTATCTGTGTCAATCATGCATGAATAAAGACTATAACTATATACCTGGCGATCGAGATCAACATAGGCATCATTTCCAGCAGAGACGGGAGACTCTTTACTCATTAGCTGAAATTAAGATTTAAATGATTATATAACTATGAGGCAAAAATATATTCTAGGTAATATAAAAAATATAAGCCTCCAGGAATGACTAAAACAACAACAAATTAAAACACAAAAGCAAGCAATTGTTTTCGGTAATTAATTTTTCTGACTGGTTTTCATTCCAAGTAATCAGACATCTGAATTTCAGTGCTTGTTTTCACTGAGAGCCCAGCTGTGTCAAGCATGACTTACTCTTATCATTGCCAAGAGAGTGACCAGACATTTAATGCAGTGACTTTTCAGTAATAAGAGCAACAGCAAGGACTTCTTTCATTTTAGATAACCATGTACGGAAGTCGCTGTCTTCATGGTGTGCCACTGCTAAGCTGCCCATGCTCGGCAAGCATCCTAATTAAACTCAGTGGATCGTAAAACAGCCACAGCAACAAAACTCAAACAACGTTTGAAAATAGGACCAGGAATTGTTGGGAGAGAGTTCAGTGGGAGGAGAATAAGAAAGAACAATGGGTGGAGGGGGCTGTCAAAAGGATCAAACTGTTTGCATGTACAAAACCATCAAATACTAAGATTGAGATGTGGGCTGGAGAGATGGCTCAGTGGTTAAGAGCACTGACTGCTCTTCCAGAGGTCCTGAGTTCAATTCCCAGCAACCACATGGTGGTTTACAACCATCTGTATTAAGATCTGATGCCCTCTTCTGGGGTGTCTGAAGACAGCTACACTGTAGTCATATATAATAAATAAATAAATCTTTAAAAAAAAAAAAAAGACTGAGATGCGAGGCTAGATGCCTCAGTGACCCAGTGCTTGCTGGGCCTGTGCAGGACACAGGGCCACAAATGGAATCCCAGCAGCAGCAGCAAACTGGAAAATAAAGGTCCTTTTATGAAAATGACATCATGAAACCCATTACTTTGTGTGTTAAACTTTTAAAAAGAAACAAGCATGCACATCACTGTTACCCCAAATTAATGACAGTGCATGTACCCTCCCCATGTATCTTAGTCTCAAAGAGTGAGAGAGAGGTTGGGAAACAAGGGCACAGAATTCTCGTCATAAAAGCAGTGCGGAAGGGGTTGGGGATTTAGCTCAGTGGTAGAGCGCTTGCCTAGCAAGCGCAAGGCCCTGGGTTCGGTCCCCAACTCCAAAAAAAAAGAAAAAAGAAAAAGAAGAAGAAGAAGGAAAAAAAAAAAAAAAAAAGCAGTGCGGAGCAGACTCGACTGACTCATAAGAGCTGTCCCAGTCGTTACATTCTGTGTGGAGGACAGAGGGAAGGACAATTAGAAATCTGAAGATGCTACACTGAGAGGTCTTTTGAAGAATGATCTTCAGCTACCACTCTATTGAGAATATTAAAATTTACGAGACACTTTTTGAGTAATAAAAAGTTGTACCCATGTAGAAGAAAATTCCAAATAATATAAAAGCTATTTAATCACCAAAAACAATAGTTTGAAAATTTTGAGATATGTGGGAATTAGCGATGTACACTAGCCACGGCCCAGGAGGAGTCCAAGTAAAATGGGGAAATACAATAATATATGATACAATTAGCAAGAGTGCAGGGGACCAGCCTCGGCTGAGAGGCAGGGTCTGGAGAATGGTGGATGCAAGAGCTGTGAAGGGAAGGAAGAATCAGACATGCGATGCTGTTCACCTCAGGAGAGATGGGACAGAGAGGAAGCACATCTCTGTATGGCTTTTCCTACTCTTGACAACTTCTGTCTCTTTCAAGCTTTATCTATACATAAAGTCATTTCCTCAGAAATTTTATGCATTGATTACACAGTTTTTCAAAATACATTTTCTTCTAAAGTCTTCCTTAATTACTTACGAATATTGAAAGAGGAACAAATCCAGCAAGCAGGAATTTTATAAGAACTAAAAATTAACATTTTGATAAAATCAATTTTCTTTAAACTCAATATCTTCTTTAAGATTGGTGTTGTAAAGTCTTGTGGTCACAGAAATGCTAGACAGGACGACTCTATTTGAGTTTGATTCTGTTGAAGTTTAGCATAAGATTAATAAATAAAAGTTAGTTCCTACTACCTAGTACATCAAAGTTGACTTTCTACAGAAATTCAAACTTTAACCCTTATTTAATTCTTCCTTTCCTTCCTCTATATTTCTTTTATATTTGGCATAAGACCACCATCCTTTTTCTTTGATTCTTAAAATACTGCTTAGCCCCTATGCTTAAGCCAGGGCAGATGATCAGTAAAGTTCTGGTCGGACAAGTCTGTTCAGGAAGCAGGCAGTTTACTGTGCCAGGATGCCTCCTGTGTCTCTGTCTTGAACCACTGTTTCAATATGATCCCTATCTTTATTACAACTCTGTAAAGAACAGGAGAACATCAGGGTTCCCAAATCTGCTTATTCTTGCCTTCAGGAAGGCACCAAGCCTTGTCATAAACTTGCATGATCAAAATCTCTTCCTATTCATACAAGTTCCTTGTTTCTAAGGTTGACCATTAAAGACTAGCAATTCAATTATAGCTTGTCAGTTTCTAAAATTTCCCTAAATTTTCCTTCTGTAATAACTCTTCTCAAATCCTCTATCACATGCTTACTAGCAATATGCATTAGTGATATGAATATTTATTTCAATATAAGTTCTTAGAGACTCAGTTTTCTGCATAAGTTTTTCCCAGGGACTTTCACTGGTTTCATGCTTGTTTTCACTAGCTTTATTACCCAGGTCTAGCTTTGGAGAGGCATGGGTATAGCGAAAGGTGTACAGCGAGTATCCATGAAGGGCAGTAGAGGGCCAGTCCACTGTCCAAGTACCGGAACTTTGCCAAGCAGCGCCTTCAGGATGCTTGGCATCTAATTCAAAGGAAGGGACAAGTGACCAGTTGGTCTTTTTTCCTATTTTCATCCTTTATCACAACACACTGGCTTATGCTTAGGAAAAGCCAAACATCATATTCTAACTGCACCCCTCTCTCACTGCAGGGCTCTTATCCAGCTCCGTGCAGAGCTGCTCCTCAGCCCCTCCAATTCCCAGACAGGTGTTACCATACTTTACCTTTTACTGCCAGGTCTCTTGGTCATTATTCGTACATTTCATAGTTAACAGTTTAATTGGCTTTCTTCTGTTACTATCATCTTCTTTTGGATCGTTCTCTCCTTACATTAGGATTCTATAGTTCTTGTTTGTGTGTATGTGTTTTCCCCTACCCTCTTTGTAAGACATGGTTTCTTATGGACAAGACTAACCTTGAAATCCCTAAAGACCTGAAGATAATTTTAACTACTTTAAAAAGAATTATTTATTTAAAAAAGACGATATTATTTATGGTATATAGCATGTTTTGGTATACATATTGTGGGATAGCTAAATCAAGCTGATTAACATCCATTCTTCATACTAAGACAACACATTATAACCACTGTCACATGGATTGTACAGATGGGCTTCACTGTATTATTTCCATAAATAGTGCACTTATACTTACTTTCTTCTAGCTTGCCCTCCTCCCTTCCCTCCCTTGACTACCTTCCAGAATGCTGCAACCTTTCTTTCATGTTCTGTTTCTGTTTGGTTTTGGTTAAGAGGGTTTCATGTAGCACAGACTTGCCTTAGATTCACTTGGCAGCCAAGGGTGACCTTAGACTCCTGATTTTTTAGTGTCTACATAGGAGAGAAAATGTGGTATTTCTTTTTAGCTTATTTTGCTTAAATGATGTCTTCAAGCTTTCCCATGTTACCTTCTAATCTTCTTGTGTCTTCTTCCTGACTTCAGACATGTATATACCACCCAGCCTGGTTTATGTGGTAGGGACAGAATGCAGGTTTTTAAGATCCACAACCTGAGCGATCCTTAGTCCTATTATTTGTTTAACCAACCACCTTCTCTATTAAACCTAAATTTCATAACTTATTGCTTCTAAGTGATTTTCAATGTTCTAATGACCTCAGTATTTCTAAGTAGCAAAATCCCAATTCAAGATCAACCCAATGAAAGATCAATCCAACTACCTATTTTCTGCCTGAATATCCTAACTAGTTAAGTGCTGTAAGGGGGAAACAAAACAACAAACCAATATCCCAAAACCCCGTAATAAAACCAAACCCAACAAACAGTGTTACTATAAATGTTTTTAATCTCAACCAAACTTCAAAGCTGCTTGAATATATAAAGAATGTTTCCTATCACAACCTCTTTATCCTCTTTAGATTCTTTCGACTTCCCCTACTAGTTATTATTTGATGTATATGAGTGTTTGTCTACATGTCTGTCCATGCACCCCATGCATTTCTGGTGCTTACAGAGAGGCTGGAAGAAGGCTGTTGGATCTCCACGGGACTATAGTTATTGACAGTTTTGATCCACTATGTGGGTGCTTGGAATGAAATCTGGGTCCTGTGGAAGAGCAGCAAGTGCTCTTAACTGCTGAGCTCTCCAGCCCCCTTTCAGTCCTTTCTATTTCCCAAACCTGATTAACTCTCTGCACTACATAAAATCCCAGTCCCAGCGAAGAATTTTTGTAACTCTACAAACCCTGTAGCACCTTTTTCCTTCTCTACTGCTACACACAGGAAATTCTTCCCATCCAAAGCCTCTCTCACTACCTTCCTCTTCATTTAGTTTATTTCAAGCTTCCCCAAAGTCCTGTTCAACTGACTAGCTCAAGTGGGAACATCTGGTTTCTTTGGAAAGTCAGTTATCTCAAAGGATGTTTTCCTGAAGCAGACACAGTAGTGAATGGAAGCATAGCTAGTTTCACAACACTTAGTTGGTCTCCGGTCTTTGCTATCTTCACTTTGTGAGAGACGTATGGCAGAGAACTCCTTTCTGCAGTAGTAGGACCACAGATCCAGCCACAGCCCTTGGTGGCAGCATGGCCCAAGGACATCCACATGATCTTTGAAAAGTAACTTGGGTTATGGACACCAACACAGCCCTCAGCTCCTCCTGTAGGACCATAGACATTCACAGGAGCCTCCGGCCTGGGGCAGCAGACCACGGATACCAAAGTGGCCTCCATGGGCAGCACAGACCACAGAGGTCTTGAAGAGGACCAATCAGAAAGTGGACTGTTCTTCATCGTGGACATCCTGTCATTGCTCAGAACTGGGGTGATCATGTGGCTGAGCAGTCTGGGGGCTGAATGTGCATGAGCTCCAGGCTGCTGTACCCAAGCTTGCTGACCTACTCAGCAAGGACATATCCCTGGCCACCTCAGCCCTCTTTCACATCTGCTCTTACCACAGCTGCATCCTTAGTTCTCCCTCTCTTCCTGAACCCTCACTGCTCTGCTCCTCCATCTTTCCCACCTTTCCATCGCTTATTCACTCCTAGTTCACTGTAGTGGCACGGAAACTGCAGTGTGTCACATAGTATATATTTTTGTCCAAACGGCTTTACATACTAATATTCACTGTAACAAGCTATGAGTCTGGTTCAAGGTTTCTGAAGTACCATAAGTAGTGGACCATTGCTGAGACTTGTCTTGGATAGCCTGCCATTGCCCAGTCAGGATGATGTTGCAGCTAGGCAGGGTGTCCTAGGCAGGTTCTGTGAAATCCTGGCAGCCACACACCTCCTGCCCTCCCTGTCTGCCATTCAACAACTTGCTGGACTAGACCTTCATACTTGTAGCCTGTGGGCTACACTCCACACTTTGCTCACACTTTGTCCCAGCAGGGGAAGCATCATAGGCTGGATGATCCAGCCTGCAGGTCTAGGGCTGGTTCTACTCAGCACTGACCTGTTTCTATAGGAGCTCCAAGACACCACACATCTCCCTCTCGTGGGGACAGCAGCCCCACAGCTCATTGGGCATAACCTTTGTGCTTGCAGCCTGTGGGCTGAGCAGTGGTAGGGAAAGGTATAGATTCTTCATAACGATGTTTTGCCATTTCTCTTTCCAAGTTCATGTGTCCACTTTTGAAAAGCATCTTCCCATAAGACTTGCTTTATTTTCTTAGTTACTCTGGAGCTACTGGAGGCTCTGTAGACTCCTTTTCTGCCACTTCATCCTTTGGCACCTCCAAGGATCTTTCAGATTCCTCAGAGCTCTACTCCTGGGAGGCTGCTATCATCTTTGCTTACTCCTGAATAGATATTTCTTTGGGCTGGGATATAGCTCCAAGGGATATGGTAGAGCATATTCTAGAATCTGTGTTTAATCTCTGATATCACACACACACACACACACACACACACACACACGCACACACCCCACCCTCAACCCCCAAGTCACTAAACTTCAAGTGATGCTATTCTAAAAAATATAACAGAAATATCCAACAAAGGCATAAAAAGATGCTATTACCATTCACTATGGAAATACAAAACAAACAAGCACAGTAAGATACTACGTTTATTTACCAGGGAATTCCAGAATTCCATTTCGGGATCCTGATGTTCTCTTGACTTACAGTGGGGTCATATAACCAACCTCCAGTTTCATTAAGCCGAAAACACACTGAACATGCCTAAGCTACTGAACACACAGATTAGCACATTAGGAAGGTTGAGAACCTGTTCAGGTCACCCTGGTGTAGCTGGATGGAAACTGCAGCAGACTGCTGCTGCTACAAAATGCCATGCAGGGCTGTGTCCTTCCCCAGACTTCCTTACCTCTCTGCAGTCTCACTTAGGCTGGCCTTGAACTCCTGAGCCTTTTATCTCTACTTCCTGAGTGCTGTGATCACAGACCTGCAGCACCCCAACAAACAGGTCTTATGTTCCTTCTCCCTTGGTCTCTTACAGCATTTTTACACCTCTCTATCTCCCTTTCCTCACCTCCATCTCAGTCTTCTAGGTGGACTTATTTAATGTCCCCATGAACGCTGTTACTTCATATGGTCCTGCATTTCCCCTTTGATGTGAGTTTTACAACTGTGAATTCTTGTTTAATCCTTTCCTCTCTGAGACTCTGAGAAGGAGACACACACTTTATCAGAGAACTCTAACATCTTTTCACAACTGTATCCCTAGTTGCTGCTGTACTTTGGGCTTGAACTAAGAATTTGCTAAATAAATAAATTCAATATGCACACAACAGACACAATGAACTTAAAAACTTAACTAGGATATAGTGTATACACAATAAAAAAAATAAAATTATTTTTAAGGTTGCTAGTTCTCTTGTGTGAACTAGTTTTCTCCATTAGTTACAAGCTATAAAGTGCAAAGCTCCAATCAACATACCTCTTGGATGGCTGTCATGACGACATGCTGAACAGACTCCTCCATCATCATAATGGCTTGAATGTACTCTGAAAACAAGAATAACCTGGGATGTCACTGTTCAAGTTAAAAGATTGCCAAGAAGCTGAAGGCTAATGCTTTATAAATTATCACAATCAGTTTTCCGTTTTGAGAATCCCCTTCTCATGGCTTCTCTGCCCCAAATATGTGCCATAGGTAGGCAAAGACTGAAAACCAAATTTTAACTTTGTTCCAAAGTCTTGTCTGACATTTATTCATTTGCTTGAATCTGGATCTTGTTAGCTCCCCCCAATGTACTTTGAATCCTAAATCAGCCTTGAACTTGTGACCTTCCTGTCTTAACCCTTCAGAGTGTCCTCTGAGTTACTACCACACTTGGCTCTGTTCACCGTCTGCTGTAACAATGAGGTATAGGTGAAGGTCGGGGAACACAGCTTCAGCACGCGTACATACCAGACTGAATCAGCGAAATAGTGAGACCCAAAAATAACGGCAAAAAGAACCTCATCACTTTTCAGTACTCTAAAGCTATCCTTTAGACGCTTCTTGGTTACAGGGTAAAAATATTCTGGTTTTATCCTTACATGATCAAAGCACTAAGTTGTATAAATTCTTACCTTAATTTTGTTTACTATATAGAACATAAATAACTAAAATGAATTTAAGATACACACTGAACCTGTAATCGAATAACTATATAGTCCCGGGCTTTAAAATACTGTCCTACATCGCTACATGGGAAGCAGAAAGCCCACCAGCTTCATGCTCACCACTCCCAAGCCAGGAGGGTCTCAGCCAAGAGTAAAGTCAGATTGGAAGCAGTGTCTGTTTCCTCTGACAAGGCCCTGCTAATAGTTTTCATCTTTTCCAGACACAACAATTGATGACAGAAGTGGCTTAATGGCAGGTACCTGTAGAGTTGTACTTATGAATGTATATGCATTGTCATTAGATTCATCTACTGGATTCTTCTGCCCAGCAGATAACATGGGTGTGTGTGTGTGTGTGTGTGTGTGTGTGTGTGTGTGTGTGTGTGTGTGTGTGTTGTTTTAAATATTTTAACGCCACCATTGTGATATTATGACATCAAAAACAAGAGCCAGCACATCTAGGATGATTGACAAGTCCTCAAAATTAAAGCGTATGAATGAGCATGGAAGAGAAGAAGCAGTGGCGTTGCTATGGGGAGGGATGCTTATGGCAACTACTAGAAATGAAGGAGGTAACAGCAAAAGAGGTCAGGACATTAGTAGGTACGAGAGGGGAAGCGTTAGTTAAGAAGCGGTGTTGCCACGTCAAGGCCCTTCCCCGCGAACACCGTAAAGTACTAAAGGAGAAAATGGTGATGACAGGTAAATTAACGTGCACTACTTTCAAACCATAAAGTTAAAAATTCAATTATGTGGGATTATTTGGTACACACCCATGAAGCAATGCTGGAGAATGAACCACACTACGTTAAGGGAGTTTGCCCTCAATTTTATCTGTTCAAAATGTTTAGTATAGTTTAATATGAAAAATACAAAGCTTAAAGGGTGAAGAAATAATTTTTTTTCTATATCTAGCCCATTCATCACAAGGAAGGTAAATCCCATACTATCTATAAGTCTCAGCCTTCTAATCTATAACAGGTATTTTTTGTTCTGTTACTGCTTAATAGAATAGGAGACTGAAGGCAGACACCATGGTATTGCCTGATAGGCTGGCGAAATGGCCAGTGAGTAAAGGTGCTTCCCAACAAGCCCGATGACTGGACTTTGATCCCAGGATCCACTGACTTCCCAAGTTGTCCACTGAGATCTCCACATGCACTTTGCGGCATGTGTTGTGGCTCCCGCTCCCTGCCCCTGCCAAAAATCCTACAGCCTTCCCTCACTTCTGCTAGCAAACCTAGAACACAAGGGTAAGCAATGTTATTGTCAGTGTGCCTTCTACTACTAATCTCTGCCTTTTAAATCTTACCCCTACTTTATTTGCCCTAATTAGAGGTCAGCAAAGACAAATGAATGCACAATTAGGCTCTCACCAATTGCTTTTAACTTCTTCTAACTTAGAAGAATGGCTGAACAGAGAGCAAATGTAAAACACAGTTTCACTTAGTCTTTACAGTGAAGACACTTTGGGGATAAAGACAAAGGCAGAGCAAATCTCATCCACAGGTATGTAGGTAGGAAGTACTGAAGCACTTCATTGCCTCCTAATCTATCGACCCACAGTGCACATTCACAGCGACAGTTAATGATTAACAATTTAGAAACTTGATCACATGACTCTTAACTCTACTGTATTCCTGAAACCAGATGATACCCCAAATGTGGGTAAATGAGAGATTAAAAAGCCTGTTCAACTGGAAGCTTCCTCCTTCTTTACCAGCTAGCATTTATAATGCTGGAATGTGCTGTACAGTGCACTATGGGATATTAGTCACCAACTGTTTACCCAGCTGTGAACTCTGCTAAAAGTATCAGCTTGCTAGACAAGATGTGACCACGGTGCAGTAGTGGCCAGAGTGTTACTGGAGTAATCAATCACTTTCTACCTGGATTTTAGACCTGCTCCACAGGAAGAAATCATACTTGGTATTATAAATCTGGTCAAAAGGGAGGTCATCTAGTCCTTGGATGGAGGGATTTACTACTGTTGTTTTGTTATGTAGTCTTCTAGATCTTCATCCTTATACATATAGATTAGTGCTGTTCTCATTCTTGGTCACAACAGTTTCTGTTTTCAGTGGGCAATGATTAACACAGAGACTCATAACTGGTGACTGATGAGTGAGTGCTCAGTCCTAAAATGAGGCTGGCATGACCCCTCCAAGGCTCCAGGAACCCTGTGGAAGAGGGGGTAAGAAAGAATGTAAGCACTAGACGGTGGGAAGGGGCGCTGTGATGTGCTCTTTTCTGGACACAGCACAGCTAGCGTACCATGAACCAATGATGGCTTTGGGGTGATCAATGTGCCATCATCAGAAAAAAATTTTTTTTTGGGCTGGAGAGATGGCTCAGTGGTTAAGAGCACTGACTGCTCTTCCAGAGGTCCTGAGTTCAAATCCCAGCAACCACATGGTTGCTCACAACCATCTGTAATGAGATCTGATGCCCTCTTCTGGTGTGTATGAAGACAGCTGCAGTGTACTCATAAAATAAACAAAAGAAAATAAACAAATCTAAAAAAAAATTCTTTTTAAAAGAAATATAGACAGTTTAAGAAAAGTAAAGCAATCTAAAGAGTAGGAGTCAGCTAGTGAGCTGAGGGAAAAGTCCCAAAAGTCTATGCTGTTATTAAACTTATTCAGTATTAGAATATGAAAAAAGTACAAAACCAAATAAATGTAAACTTGTTTTACATTACGAGATGTGGAAGAAAATAGTGTGAATAGGGGTTGGGGACCTTTGAACTAAAAAATAAAAATAAAAATATAAAAGATAAAAACTGAACTTCAATTTAAATTAATTGCAAAATACTATTTATAATTTTGAATAGACTTTCATTTCCTATTCTCTTGCAATACTTCTCTCAATTCTCTCTTTACCAGACTATAAGTACAGTTTTGAGGGGATATAACTTGAGTCTTTCTTACTCTGAGTAAGTCTTAACTCACTGTCCTTCCCGGCTTTACTTGAATAACTTCCCTACACCACGTCTAGACTCTCCCACTCCATCCCACCTTTGGAGCACTCACCGTAACTCTGTAATTACTTGTGCTACGGGGTAATGCGGCTTTTCCTCCTCCATTCAAGTCCTATGAAAGCAAGCTTTGTGTCTGTTTTGTCTGGTTCTGTGGCTCTCATCCATAATGTATCAGATTAATAAGTATCTATCACCCAAATGAAAGATGGGGATGGCTGTACCTCGTGTAACCCCAGAACTGGGGGCAAAGGCAAGCAGATTTCAGGAGCTCACTGGTCACCCATAGCCCAGACAGGGAGCCAAGTTTACAGGCCACAAAGAATGAAGTGGAGGATGGGGAGGATGACAGCCAATGTTCCTTTTCTGGCTCTGTGTGCATATGCTGAGAGGCACACACCCATGTGCATGTGCACACATAAATATATGGAAGCACCCCCTCAAAGCAAAAATAATTTATCTACTTTATGTACAGTAAGTCTGAATATATTTTGAAGAGGTGGTCCCCATATAAATAAGTCATATTTTACAAAAGAGTTTTAAAAAACCTAAAAATAAAAAAAAATATTACCTCCATATCAAAGCTGGTCTTCAAGTAACTTCAACAATGCCACAAATATGTGACCTTGGAGTCATAAAAACACTGTACTTTTTCTAATATCTGCACACTTACTAATTTATCTAAGTCTAATTAGAAGTTTTACCAATTTATAGTTGATATGAATAAGTATAGTTGATAGAATAAGTATGACTCACCCCATAAATGCCACCTAAGAAGTGACACTTTAAAGTGGAAAAATTTGTTTTCTCCAATGGTCTCACTGGGTATATTAAAGCATACCAAAAGGCAGGCCCCATGCCCAACACTAGAGAGCTAATATAAAATGAACTCAATGATATTGGTGTAGACCTCTTGCCTCATTGCTTTTTGGGACAAATTTTTTCGTCTTACTTGTTTTTTTTCCTGTATGTTATGGCTGTTCATCTTATATCTATGAATTTCAGTTGTGTGTTTCTTGTTTTTATTTTTTTATTCTTTTTTTTTTTTTTGCTTTTATGGAAAGAAAGAAAGGAGGAGTTGGGTGAGTGGAGAGATGAGATGAGAGGAGTTGGGAGAGAAGAAATCATGATCAAAAATATATTGTATGAAAATTTTTTGATAAAATAAATTGTGGATATGGTAAGTATGGTAAGTATGGCACATGCCTATATCCCAATACTCAGGATGCAAAGGCAGGCAGATTTCTGTGAGCTTCAGGCTAACATGGCCTACATAGCAAGTTCCAGGTCAGCCAGGGCTCATAGTGAGACCCTGCCCTAAAAAAAAAATCAAAAATCAAAAACCAAAAACCAAAAACCAATTTGTGGCTCTAAGAACACGCAATAGATAAATGAAATAGAATTATTGTTTAAAACACTAATATTCATATAGTTAAAAAATCACATTTTCTTGAAATTAAAATCGTTGGAAACACTATTTTGTGTAAGATCGTGTGCTGTCTTACTTGTTGTATCACTTAGATCCCTAATGATCTTGTGAAGCAGGTACTAAATCTACTAAACCTACATTTACAGAGAAACTGCACACAAAGATAAGATTCACCCAGCAACTGTCCATCGTTTGTAAGAGTGCAACTGGATCTGAACATTGGCTGACTGGGCACTGCAGCCTGTGCTCTTATTCTAAAGCACAGAAATATTTTCTAAGCTATCATCGTACAAACTACATTAATAAGTATTTTAATAATAACCATAAGGATCAGCACTGTCAAGATAGTTAACATGCATTAGAAAGAGTATCCTTAGGGTGGGGTACAGCACAGTTCAATAGAACAGTGCATGCTTACTATGACCATGGCACCAGGTTCCACAGCATGTAAAACACGAACATAACACAATATAAAAACTGCTCAGTTATACAGTCTTACAGAAAGGGAAGGAATTTGACCATAATCAAAATTAGACTACCTTTTAGAACTCATTTAAATCTGAAGGTAAATTACCAGCAAAACTGTAGATGATGGGGAAGATGGGTAGCCATGGAAAGATGTATTTATTCTGGGGCTTTATGTATGAAATACACAACAACATCACATTCATTAGTTACCTTGCTTCTGTTCACAGTTCACAGCACAGCCTAGAATGAGCTGGAGCATCCTCCCGAGCTCTGCTGCATCCGAATGCTCCCCAATAAGGTTCACATCAGGAAGGGTAAAATCATTAATCTGCTGCCCTAAAATCTGAATGGAGACAAGCAGATTATAATCACAGTCATGTTTATAGAGCTAAATAAAATATTTAATAGAGATCAATTAGCTATAACCAAGGACTCAGTGTCAAGGCCAGAGATGTTCTATCAACCTCACTCCCAATTTCTAATCTCTCACACATCTAAGTTACAACTATCATGTATCATGGCCACTTAGTCCCTAATCTGGTATGTGGTATGTACACTGAACAAAAATCTGTGTACTATCGATCCTTCTGCTTGCTGTTCTAAGAAAGCTTGGATGCTTGGTCTCTGATGAATTACAACCAGAACAGTCTAAACTAAAGGACATCCAAACAGCTGGGATCAAAGAGGAATTCACACTAGCAACATAATCTTCTCCCTTGCTACCTTCACTTTGTCTCTAAAGGCAAAGGACATAATCAATAAGACAAATCGACATCCTACAGATGGGGAAAAAATCTTCACTAACCCCACATCTGATAGAGGGCTAATATCCAAAATACATAAAGAACTCAAGAAGCTTACCACCAAAAAACCAAACAACCCAAAAAATGGGGTATAGAACTACACCTAGAGTTCACAATAGAGGAATCTCAAATGGCTGAGAAGCACCTAAAGAAATGTTCAAAGTCCTTAGGGATCAGAGAAATGTAAATCAAAACGACCTTGAGATTCCACCTTATACCAGTCAGAATGGCTAAGATCAAAACCTCGGATGACAAGACATGGATGTGGAGAAAGAACAACACTCCTCCACTGCTAGTAGGATTGCAAACTGGTACAACCACTTTGGAAATCAGAAATATCACTCTTGGGAATATACCCAAAAGATGCCCCACCATGCCACAGAAGCATGTGTTCTTCTATGTTCATAGCGGCCTTATTTGTGATAGCCAGAAGCTGGAAACAACCCAGATGTCCCATGGCAGAAGAATGGATAAGAGAAATACTACTCAGCTATTAAAAACGAGGACATCCTGAGTTTTGCAGGCAAATGGATGGAACTGAGTGAGGTAACTCAGACCCAAAAGGACATGCATGGTATGTTCTCACTAATAAGTGGATATTAGCTACCCCCCCCCAAAAAAAGTACAGAATAGCCAAGATACAGTTCCCAGAACTCAAAAAGGTCAACAAGCTGAAGGGCCCAAGTGAAGATGCCTCAGTTCCAACTGGGAGGGAGAAGAAACCAACCACGAGGGGGGAGGGAGCAAGGGACAGGGGAGGGAAACAGGATGGTGGTGGGTGGAGAAGGGAACATGATCTGGTATTGGGTGGGGGAAAAGGACTGAGGCCCTGAGAGCCAGTAGAAAGAATGGAAACAGGCGACCTCAGGAGGTTGGGAGGACCCTCTAAAATGTACCAGAGAACTGGGAAGTGAGAGACTCTCAGGACTCAAAGGAGAAGACCCTAGATGAAATGCCCTACAGTGGGGAGAGAGAACTTGTAGAGCCCACCTCCAGCAGAAAGACAGGGCATCAAGTGAGGGATGGGATTGGTATCCCACAGCCAAAGCTATGACCTGTCTGAAAGAAATGCAGGGATGGAAATGGAGAAGAGCCCGAGGAAAAGAAGGTCCAGCTACAAGGCCCAAAGTGGGTTCTAGCTCAAGGGGAGGTCCCAAGTCCTGACACCATTACTGAAGCTATGGGGCATTCACAAAAAGGGATCTACCATGACCGCTCTCCAAAAGACCCCAAAAGCAGCTGAAAGAGTCAGAGGCAGAGGCAGTTATGTGCACCCAACCAACGAACAGAAGCTGCTGACCCTGCTGGTTGAATTAGGGAAAAGCTGGAGGAAGCTAAGGAGGAGGGTGACCCTGAAGGAGGACCAGCAGTCTCAATTAACCTGGACCCCTAGATCACCAACCAGGCAGCATACACCAGATGAGACCTCCAACACATATACAGCCGAGGACTCCTGGGTCTGGGTTTAGTCAGAGAAGATGCATCTGACCCTCAAGAGACTGGAGGCCCCAGGGAGGTCTGGTGGGGAGGAGGTTTTGGATGTAGACCCTGCTGGGGTGGAGGTGTGGACTGAGAGGGGAATAAAATCTGGAGTGTTAAAAAAAAAAAAGATGTTAGTAAAATACTCTTAACAGGGAAAAGAATGGAATATTCTTTAATGGAGATGTGTTAGTAAGATACTCTTAATAGGAAAGAGAATGGCATGCCCTTTAATGGAAATGTTGTTAGTAAGACAGATACTCTTAGCAGGAAAGAGAATGGTTTAATGGAGATTGTGGGTCCAAATGAAGTCACATGTAAACAAGTGCAAAGCTCTGTTGGGTAGCCTGCCGGTGAGAGTTCGGTAGGGCTAGGGATGTAGAGCAGTGGGTAGAGCACCCTCCATCCTTTCCTCAGCACTCTATCGAACCACGCACGGTAGAATATGCTATAATTCCAGACAACCACAAGTTCAAGGTTACTCTTGGATAAATAGACATACACCATCAACCCAGAGTACAATTTATTCCTTCTTTGTATAGGTAAATCAATCTCCAGAAGTAATTAAATCAGGAAAAAAGAAACCATTACACAGTTCATGATAGAGACCTCAAAAATTGTACTTTTTGTCCTTCAGTCAAGTATGTACTTGGTTCTGTCCTGACCAGAGGCCAGAAACACTAAACGTAACGAGCACAGCTGCCTGGAAACCATGTGTGATCAGGTGCTTCTCTGAAATGAATACCTGTGGGTGGGACAACTGAACCAACAAGCTCACCTCCCACGTTTCAACCCAGTAAAGCTTTATTAACCCCTAAACGAGGACGTCTGTGGCAACCCTTTCTTGCTTCTTTTCTTTTAAGCTACTTTCTATAATAAGCTCCTGTCAAAATTTTACCCTTCTGTTGTTTGTGAAATTCATTTTTGAGCTTACAACACAAAACCACAGAAGTCACTAACCTGCAGTAGCTTTGGTGGCCAGAAACCCCTAGTAATGTCGAATGAGTCAAAAAGGACTGTCATATTTAAAGACCTTCTCTTAAATTAAATTAATTAAATTAATATTTAATCAAATTATCAAACACAGATTTTAAATTATTAAATATTTAAATCAATCAGTAAATATTTAATTAAATTAATATTAAATATATACTTAAAATTATATTCTTAAAAATTGCAATAGAGATGTCTACTGGAAAAAAACTGAACAGAGGGGGTGGAAAATGAATAAAATAAAGATGAGCTCCTAGAAATAAGAAATATAATAGGAATGAAAGCTTCAGTGGACACGCATGAAAGGTATGCAGTTATCTCAAGGAGTAGAGCAAAAAAAAGCAGTAAAAAGAAAAATTGGGTAATTAAAGGATCAATCCAGGAGGCTTAAAGGTTCAGTGGAAGGTCTACAGAACAAACAGAAAAAATTAGGTAGAAAATATTTTTCCTAAAAATAAAACTACTAGGTATTCAGTTTTTAAGAATTTGCTAAGTACCAAACATAATAAAACAAAATCCAAGATCAAAATGTATCTTGCATCAGAGCACATTATCATGACCCTTTAGAGATAAATAAATCCTAAATAAAGAAACTGCGGATGGAACCGCAATCCACAAGAGAAGCCTCAACAGCAAAAGCAGAGGAAGCTGGTGAGCACTGCTGCAATGGCCTCCAGACACCGGCTTCAGCCAACCTGACTCAAGGAACAAAGAAACGTCAAGGCCTAAACTTTGCATGTCCTTTTCTGAAGATGGCTGAAGATGGTGTTATTAGAATGTGCTCACCAGTACAGAAGTAAATGAGAAGCTGGACATGGTGAGCGGCACTCAGGAGGCAGAGACAGGTGGATCTCTGTGAGTTTGAGGCCAGCCTGGTCTATACAGTGTATGAGATCTTATTTTAAATACAAAAAAAGTAAACAGAAGAGAGAAACTCGAGTATATAAGGCTAAGTAGAGAGAGTGTGATGGACAGAGATGGAGGGCGTCTCAGAGGAGTGTGAAAGGTGACGACAGAACACAGCTCCTTCACCATTCCTGTTGATTCTACTTCAGACTGAGAAGCCTTAAGCTTTGCTGTAGGACTCAGTACAACAGGTGCTAACGGAGAACCCTTTGGAAATATTTAAAAATACAGGATATAGTTATGTTACTTTTCTAGAGCTTGAAAAACACTGAATTTGAAAATGAGCCTCAACTAAACAATTTGAGTGATACTTTACTGAAAAAACATAATTTTTAATTTACAAAATAAGTGAATACAATGCTCAGGACAAAAGTGACTACTTCTGGTAATTCTAGAAGATCTAGTAAATACTGCTTCTTGGTACCCTTATGAATAACTTCTGACTGAACAACAAACAAAAGAAAGCCACTCAGCAGTTACAGTCTTTTGCACGTTTGCTCAAGATGTTTAATACTTACTCCAAGTATTCTTTTACATATTTTAAGTAATCTTGAAAATTAGTACTGATTTTTAAGTTATGTGAGATAATTACAAAATTAAGTGGGATTGAACAACGACTATGTCAGGTTTGGCCCCAACCTCATTTGATGACTAATAATAGGACTGAGACAACCAAATAAATATGTATAAACAAGAATGCAGATTGTTCCTTAATGTAAGCATAAACCATGCAAGCTGGGGCTGGAAGTCTAGGCCTATAATCCCAGCTACTTGAGAGACTGATGCACAAGCATACCAAGTTCAAAGCCTGCCTGGGCTAAATTTTAAGGCAAATTAATGAAGCCCCTCTCATCTAAGAAAAAACTGATGGTTAGGGGCATAGCTCAATGTGAGAACATTTACCTAACAGGACTGCACAAATAACCCAAAGAAACAAGGAAGAGCTAAGAAGGAAATCAGTGCAATCTGCTTTCCTTCTTATAATCACCTTGGCTTGACAGAAGTACAGAACAGTGAAAGTAAAATTCCTCACCAGTTACTATGTTAGCAGTTAGCAACTGGTAATGGGTGGTAGCAGCATAACTGGAGAAAGCTCTATTTGGAAGGTCTAGCAGATTTTGTTGATGATATTAAAAGACATCCAGCACTCAGGAGGTGGAAGCAGGAAGATCAGAAGTTCAAGGTCACCCTCAGTTTGAGGCCAGCCTGTTCTACACAAAACTCTCTCAAAAATATATAAATAGGAAAACCAGGGTTGGGGATTTAGCTCAGTGGTAGAGCGCTTGCCTAGGAAGCGCAAGGCCCTGGGTTCGGTCCCCAGCTCCGAAAAAAAGAACCAAAAAAAAAAAAAAAAAAAAAAAAAAAAAAAAAAAAAACAAAAAAAAAAAAAAAAAAAAAAAAAAAAAAAAAAAAAAAAAAACCAACCAAACAAAAAAAAAAAAAAAAAAAAACACCATTGGACAGGACATGGTAGCTGATGCCTAGGAAACTGGTATGAGAAGTGGAGGCAGGAGGACTGTCTTTGAGTGTACTGAGTGATTGCCCTCTGAGCCAAAAACAGCCATCTTGGAGCATTTGGCTAAACTCCCTCACAAAGACCATCCAGGTGAACTGTTGATGATTTATACCCCGACAGAGGGTAAGAGAGCACCAGAGTCTCACCTGAGTGCCCAGGTGCTCCCTAGTACCTATTGTATGCAGCTCTGCCTTAACTGCACATGACCTGGGGGTGGGGGGGTAATATATACAGGCCAGGGAAGACTAGATCTATCTATGTGGCTATGGGAAGCCCTCATCCGTGCTGGGTAAAGGCTTTTCAGGTGTGGCCTTGTTTTTAGCAGTGGGGAGAGAACCACACACATCCCTTTAGTAGTCCCCTATCTATGCTCTGTAAGGAAGCCCAATAAACTCATTGGTTCCTGAAGAATAAACTTTGGTAGAATTATGCCTCTGTCTGTCACTGAGACTTTAATAGAAAGGGTAGATGTTGCTTATATCTTTCCCTGGAAAGAATTTTAG
Source organism: Rattus rattus (assembly GCF_011064425.1). NCBI lineage: Eukaryota > Metazoa > Chordata > Mammalia > Rodentia > Muridae > Rattus > Rattus rattus. Next base: position 60,409,347 of record NC_046166.1, on the reverse strand, counting down.
TAACATTGGACTACAAAATGAGTTTCTGGTCAGCCTGTACTACAGAGCAAGTCCCTGTACAAAAAAACCAAAGAAAGGAGTATAGTGTGATACCAAGGTTTGAAACTTGGATTCTAGGTTGGATGTGACAGAGCAATAGTTCTCAACCTTCCTAATGTTGTAACCCATTTAATCATTTAATTCATATGTTGTGGTACCACTCAACCATAAAATTATTTTGTTTGCTACTGTAACTTTGCTACTATTATGAATCATAATGTAAACACCTGATAGCCAGGATGTCTGATATGTGACCCCCAAAGGGGTTGTGACCCACAGGCTGAGAACCACTGTGACAGCGTCACTTACTAAATGGACATGATAGATGCTACAGATATAAAAGTGGGTTTAAATGTAAGCAAGCTTGCAGGGAAAAATGCAAAGAAAATAGCGCATGTTTCTAGGCAGTACTCTGTCCTTGGGGCATCTGTGGTCATGAGACCAATAGCTCTGGTGTGAGTTATGTCCCCTCAATGCCTGTGTTCTCACATGGACTCAGCAGAGGAGGTGAGTTCACTGGGGCCCAGGGCTTGCCAATGAATAAAGCACAAGCAGTAGGGCCAATCGCAATAGTCAATCACTAACCCACCGTTTCAAGTACAGGATGGAATTCAACACATTTTAATAATTATTCACAAATTACTCGTATCAAAGGAAAGTTCCTGATCTGCTCAACACCTAAGAAATTACTTGTTGTCTGAATCCATATCCGCAAAGCAACATAAGGGAAGATAAGTTATTAATTTTGAAATGTTTTTCTTAAACTTGAAACTGTAAATTGAAACTATTCTATAATATTTCCAAATAGAAGGAGAAAAAAATCTTACCTCATGATTATAATCCAAGATGCCTTTTAAAATTTTCTTTAAGTTGCTAATCTGTTTAGAGAGAGAAAAAAGTGGGTAAAAGGCATGCACAGATCTCAGTACTGATTAACATTAAAACTCAGGTGAATCTTAGAGCAAGTACAAGCTGGCATCCCGACCTCTCTGAAGTCTCAAGTGGCCTAACTCCAAAGCCTTCTGAGCAGTGGCTGGCACTTTAAAACGTGTGCACTTGGGAGGCTCTCGGATCTAAGATCTGAGAGTATGGATATTCAACTGGTCAGTCATGTTTATGCAACTCTTCTAAACCAACCATCCAACCAACCAACCAACCAACCAACCAACCAACCAACCAACCAACCCTAAATCGCCTCCAAAAACCTCTTCTACAATTTGAAACACTTCTGGCCAAATTCACATAATGAATATTTAAACTGTATAAAAAATAAAACTTAGTAGGGTATTTGAAATTTAAAGTAACAACATCAGAAAAAGACTATTGCTTAGCAACACCATGGGAAAATGAACAACATATAACAGATTAGTCAGACTTTTGATAAGTAAAGGAAATAAAATATATTAGTTTTAAAGACTTAAATTTGTGTTCTTTTCTCTAATTTAAGAGTATTAAACAAAAACTATTGCCAAAATACCCTTAGAAATCTTTAACTATTAAGTTCACTGGCCACTGTGTCTAGCTGAAACGACAGGCAGATTCACTGCATTATTTAATAAAAAGCTCTTTAGTTTCTCTTCTGCTTTTGACCAGATTTTCATTGGAGTACATGAGCCATATTCCGCTGATCATTCCTTCAATCTGGCTGAAGCTGTTCAATGACAGTACAGACCACCTCCGCCTTATGAAATACTTGGGCTCGGATGTGTTTTAGGATCGATGATGCTCAACTTGTAGCTGGATACACCCGAGAACAACAGACACTGCAGCCCGAGGTCATCAAATGAAAGGAGCTCAATTATTTAGTTAGGACCTTTTGTTTAAAACATTTTTAAAGATTATTTTATTTATTTTCTGTGTATGAGTGTTTTGCCTTCATGTACGTATGTGACCTATGTGTGTGTTGGTGTTCTCCAAAGTCAGAAGATATCATATTGTCGGAAGTGGAGTTACAGGTGGTTTTTGAGCCACCACGTGGATTGCTGACCAGGTCCTTGCAAGAGCAACAAGTGCTCTAACTGCTGAGCAGTCTTTCCAGACCCTGAAACATTTATTTTTAAGAGAAAAATAAACCAAAGAGTTGCTTATTTAGTAAAAACAACAAAACAAGCTTGGTGTGCTTGCTTATGTCTGTTCTCCAAGTACTAAGAGAAGATGGCAGGAAACTGTGAATTCAAGGCAGGTCTAGGCTACACAGAAAAAAAGACCCAATATCACAAATGAAATTAACAAATTAAAATGTGTATTTCAAGAAAATTTTTGATTTGAAAAATTCATCATTTATTTCCATTATTGATCTTCTAAGCTGTTTATTTTTCATACTTCTAACATCTGAAAGTGGACCACCTTCAAACTGCTATGTTCATGTAAAATAGTGGTTTCCCCCCATTGCAA